>NW_006408521.1:13661978-13663652 GCF_000296735.1 Chrysochloris asiatica | reverse complement strand
GTGGCATCACTGATGGACTCAAGTGTGGCAGCGGTAGTGAGGTTGGCCCAGGATTGGACATTGTTTCGTTCTGCTGTGCATGGGGTCGCTATGAGTCGGTTTTGACTTGATGGCTCCTGACAACAACAACAACAATGAGTCGGAACTGACTTGACAGCACTTAAATACAACAACAACAAACAACATATACTGGAAATCAGAAGTTCTTGAGTATGTAATATGAGGCAAGTAACAAAACATATTAGCATTCATTTATTAGAAGAGCATAGGATTTATTACATAATGCTTTTATGATACATACCAGAAAAATTAAGAGTTGTCTGCTGATAGTGTGCCATGGGGTCAGTTCTGACTCATAGCCACCCTGCATAGGGTTTCCAAAGCTGTAAATCTTTACAGGAGCAGAAAGCCTCATCTTTCTCCCACAGAAGAGCTGGTAGTTTCAAACTGCTGACCTTGAGGTTAGCAGCCTGACTTGTAAACCACTATGCAATCAGAGCTTCTTAAGAGTTGTCTTGTGGATGCTACTTTGTTTTTCCTTTATCCTCTCATAAAGAAGATAGAAATCAAACCAAATCCAAATAAAGCAGGCCACAAACTCAACCACTAACCAATCAGCTAACAAACATAAAAGAATTAAAAAGTAAGATGTTTGTAAATGGCAGAAAACAATTACACTGATTCATTTGTAAACCAAATAAAAACAATGAGCTGTTTTTATAGGCCCCAATTCATGGTAGAAGCCCTGCCGCTCTGTAGGATAATCACTGGATTGTGAACCACAAGGTCAGGGGTTATATCCCACCAGCAGCTCCAGATGAGAAAAATGAGGCTTTCTGATCCGGTAAAGATTTACAGCCTCATAAACCCTACACAGGGTTGCTATGAGTCAGAACCAACTCAGCGGCACTTAAAAACAACTCATGGTAACCTCATGCATGGTGGGATGAAATACTGCCCACAGGACTGTGGATTGGACTGTTGTGATATATAGGATTTTCATTGACTGATTTCTTAATATCGATCATCAGGCCTTTCTTCCTAGATTGTCTTAGTCTGAAAGCACTACTGAAACCTTTTTAGTAGCATCATTGTTGTTGTTAAGTGCCATTGAGTTGATTTCTATCTATAGTGACTCTGTATAGGGTTTCTGAGGAACAGCTGGTAAGCTGGAATCACTGATCTTGCAGTTCAAACTGACCTTGTGGTCCAGTGCAGAACCATACCTACAGAACCATACCAGCACCACAGTAACACACAAATCACATAGGACAAACAGGTGGGGGCTAAGCTTGAGGTGCATTGGTCAGAAGTGAACCCAAGTCTCCAGGCATGAAATATAAGAATTCTGCCATGGAACCACAATTGATATTTATTACATTTTTTGCCTACTTCAATCCTGTACTATGTGTTTTCTCTTTTAGAAATGTAGTTTAGTGTTGACATTTTACAGATGAAAAATCTAAGAGAGTTAACACTCCAAGAGTCATAGTGTGCTTAAAAGGTGAAAGTGGGTCTGAAGTAAAAATGTTTATGATAAAAAACAAACAAAGAAAAAACAACACACACACACAGAAAAATACTCTTGATATTAACCACCACACTATTAAAGCATTTTCCTAAAATTATCTATGTACCTATTCCTGTTTTGGAAATACTTAAATTGTTATACTA
>NW_006408521.1:13656939-13661336 GCF_000296735.1 Chrysochloris asiatica | reverse complement strand
CACACACATACAATATTAAATTGGAAAATATTAAAATAGCTATCATAATTTTAAATGTCTTATTTATTGAGATCTGTTAGTCCTAAGTGTTACAATATCAGGTCTGCCATTTTAGGCTGTACCTTCCTGGTTCTTCCTTCTCTCCTCCCTTCAACTCCATTTTGTAATCTTAGGTTTCTGTTTCCCCCGCCCTAAGCTACAAGGCACTTAGTTTAAAGGGCAACATGGCTTTTGATAGGCCACAGCTGAATCACCTTAGCAATGACTACTCCCTTCTTGTTGAATCTATATAAGACCACTCCCTTCCCGTTGACTCCCTCTTCTTCGCTTCCTCTTATTTCTGCCCTCTTCTCTTCTTCTTCTTATCCCTCTTCTTCTTTCTGTCCTCTCTTCTCTTCTTCTCTCTTTTCTTCTGCCTCCTGCTTTCTGTCTCTGTCAGAGGTCACCTTCCTCTTCTTTACCCTGAATAAAAGTCTCTAGACGGGCCATCTGGTGTGCGGTGTGGTTGATGAGCGGCGCTGGGTTGTTGCTTTCCTGTCACTCAGAGCTATCCTAAGAAATATTCCCTGAACAGATTTTCATATATAAAGATTTAAGATTGTATTGCTTGAAATTGAGAAATTGAATGAGTAACTTATGATGGATTTTGAAGTATTAAAAAAGTTGGCTTAAATATTCTGATATGGAAAAAAGAGCATGCATGATTTGTTATAAAATAAGGAAGCACCTTGCTGAGCAGTATGATGTCATCTGAGTTGTAGAACTATATTTCTATATGTACATACAAACATAGTTTGAAAGATAAATACTCAAATATTAGTAATAGTTACCGCTAGGAAATAAGAAGGTTAGAGGGTGTTTTAGTATCTACTTTTGCTGTTGTTTAAATTTTCAATATGCACACATCGACGCACATATGTATATTTCTCCAAAAGCTTGAGAGATAAGTCAGGAATAAAACTTAGTTATTTCTTAAACAAAAAGATGAATTATTCATGAATCAAAGCATGATTTTAGGTTATAGATAATTGGATGGTCACTCTGATTCTTCAGAGTGGAGATACTTAGAAGATTGCTTTCTTAATTTTTCTAAGGAGTTCAAAGATTCTATTTTGCCTTTATTTTTGCTCCTGGAGAGAGGATTATTTTATCTGGTGATGCAGACATGCTGATTGACCCAGAGAGTTGGTTCTGTCACTACGAACCTGGCTCACATTGCAAATACAGATAGTTGCTTTCATAAATGACCACATCTCTAATTCTTCTTCGTCTTGACTCCTTTTCATCATAATTCCAATTTTCACTAGCAGCTCCCCAGCTTTAATCACCAAACCTTTGACAGAAAAAGTCATGTCTTGTAAGTAGATAATGTTCATTTGGGAACGAATAAAGGTGAACAACTCCTGGTGTGGTGCTGTAGGGTCAGTACTGGCTTTGGAACCACAAAGTTGATGGTTCAAATCTATCAGCTGCTTCTTGGAAACCCTATACAGTGTTGATATGAGTTGGAATTGACTCAAAATGGCACTTAACAACAACAACAAATGTGAATAACATGAAGAACGTAATTAATATCACTGAACTGTACTTGAGAAGATAGTTGAAATGTCAAGTGTTTTGCTACCAAAATAATTAATGCTGTCTGAGTCTGAATTAAAGCTGATTGGTTCTATGTGCACTATTATTGTTGTTATTAAATGCCATTGAGTCAGTTCCAACTCAACGATTCTGTATAGGGTTTCGGAGGAGCAGCTACTGGGTTTGAACCGTCGACCATGTGGTTAGCAGTCCAGTGCTTATCCTACAGTGTATGCTGTTGTTGTTAAGTACTGTGGAGTCGGTTCGACTCATAGTAACCTTGAGTTTCCTTGGCTGTAAATCTTTACTGGAGCAGAAAGCCTCATCTTTCTCCCACAGAACGGCTGGTAGTTTCGAACTGCCGGCCTTTAGGTTAGCAGCCCGATTCGTAACCACTACGCTACCAGAGCTCTTTTTCACATGCATGTTGTTGTTGTTGTTAAGTGTCTATTTAACTACCTATTTTAAGCATTTTGGGAACTTAACACCAAAAGTCTGATTTAATTGGCCTGGGTGGGACCTGGAGATCAGGATTTTAAGAGCTTCCCAGTTCTGTGATTCTAATAAATAATTTTGCAGTTGTTGTTAAGTGCTGTTGAGTTGGTTCTGACTCATAGCGACCCTGTATAGGGTTTCCAAGGAGTAGCTGGTGAATTTGAACTGCCGACCTTGAGGTTCAAACCGACCTTGAGGTTGAGTGCTTATCCTATGATGTCACAACATAATTAACAATTTAAAAATAACTAACCATTAGTTATCTTTATTAGAAAGGACTATGTTAATGAGACGATTACCGGGTCTCTACACTGACTCGACTGCACTTAACAACAACAGCAACAAAAACAACTTGGACTCCTGGTGTGGCGCTGTGGGTTAATTTTACAGAACAATTTGTAAAGAAATTGTCAAATGGGAACCTAATTTGCTGTGTAAAATTACACCAAAGACACAATAAAATATTATTTAAAAAAACAAAACAAAACCTTAATGATATTTGCAGATTGTTTCTTTCCTTCACCAAAATTAAGTTGGCAGAATCAACGCAGTCTTTAGTATTTTGGGTCTTAATAACTATTCATGGAGTCCTGGAGTGGCACTGTGGGCTAGTGTGCCAGACAGCAAAGTTGTTTGAACTGCAAGGTTAGTGGTTCATACTCACCAGCTGCTCCTTGGAAACCCTATACAGGGTCACTATGGGTAGTAATTGACTTGATGGCACTTAACAACAACAATTACTATTCATAGAACACAGTGAAAACAGGTCATCGAGTAAAAATGGAGACAGCATTTAAAAATTATTAAATATTTGCAGCATGCTGGAAAAACTCAAAAGCTGAAAAAGATAGAATGATAGCAACAAATTGTTCCCTTTCCTGTAAGAATTAGGAACGATCAACATTGGTCTTAGGCAGTTTAGATCAAGTTCCAACTTTGCAATTTACTGGCCTTGTGACTTTGATGAAGTTATTTGCCTTCACTTTTAAGATGAAGTGAATTCTAAAGCTATGCATAAAATTGTGGTGTTCCCTGGCGGTGCTAAGAGTCAGGATCACCTTGATAGCACTTACCAGTTTTAGTTTAGCTTTTTTCTCTCTCAAAATATTGCTTGTGTCTTGAAACCTAAGTATATGGATGTACTGATTTTTGCATTATAGCTCATCAAAGGTTAAAATCTACTGTAGAGTTTATTCCTGCCTCTTCTTAAACCATATTTCTCTGTCTCATTTCTAGCAGGTGGAGTTTCTTTCTTCCTTTCCTTGCATCCATACACCCATCCATCAATCCATCTTTCCTTTTTTAAAAATCAGACAGATGTTAATTTGTTTAAATTATCCAAATACACATATATGCAGGTCAAAATCATGTTATGATTTATCCAGATCCATTTAGGATGGGCCATAATTTCTTGAAATCCTCATGTATATTTATCTGAATTCTACTTGTCTCAATCGTATAAAAATGTTCTTGTAATAGTCATTGGTTGCTGAGTGATCAATGAAACTGGTGCCCACGGGTCTTAATGATTTGTTTTCATTGAAACCACATGACTCCAAAATCTGTAAGTAATTGTTCTCATTCTCGTAGAGAAACTGGCAGCAGATCACTTTCAGCCTGATTAATTCCTCTATGATGTAAATATGGTGGTTTTCTGAAAGTAATGGAAACCACGTGCTTTGCATTTTAAGTTTCATTGCTTGGTAGGCACAAAAACCAGTTTCCCCATTCTCTTCTATTCTATTTTATCCCCAAATGAAATCAATCTCCCAACAAATGGACTCATATCTCCAAGAACACAAATAAAAATTAAATGTTTGATGGAACTCATAAAATACGAGAATGATAAAATGGTGAAAGAATATAGCAACTGCATTTTCCCATGTTGCTGTTGTTAGGTGCCATCAAGTTGGTACCGACTCATAGAAACCCTATGTACAACAGAATGAAACACTGCCTGGTCCTGGGCCAACCTCACAATCACTGCTATGCCTTAGCCCATATCTGCCATGTTAGTACTACACATATATGTTTATCAGGTGCAGATCATCTGCTTATTAGCTTGTTTACTGGTTACTCTCACCCTGTCAGGGATGTAAATTTGAAGAGGCTTTGATTCTGTACAACGGTGCTGTGAGGTTGGGGGAGAGACAGATGCCAGTGAGATCTAGAAGCAGAAATTTTAATATGGTGGAAAACTGTGAAATTGTTCACTACAGATTAGTATTAAGTAAGAACAAGTAAGTCTGCAATTATCTTCCTTGTTGGGCAATCTGAAACTGATATTTATTATAAAACAAACTACATCAAAATCAAATACATAA
>NW_006408521.1:13650450-13655872 GCF_000296735.1 Chrysochloris asiatica | reverse complement strand
CAAGGTTCCCGGTTTAATCCCACCCATCGTTCTTTGGAAACTGTACAGAGTTGCCGTGAGTCAGAATCCAGTATTCATGTTTGTTGGCCACTTGATTGTTTTCTTTGGTGAAGTGTCTGTTTATTTCCTCTGCCCATGTTTTAGTTGGATTAAAAACAAAAGTAATTTTCCATAATCAAATAATATCTGAACTCTTCAAAATACCACCAACCTAGAGATTTTTAAAAATCAGGACCCATGTATAAGAAGTACAATTATATTTATAAAGATGGTGAAAGAGCATTGTTCCAAACTTTGCAAAAGACAAGAATCAATTTGACTGCATGATACAATAAAAAATGATGACTAATATTTGCTGACTACTTCCCAGGTACTGGTTACTGATCTATATGACTTACATATATTTGCTAATTTCACTCTCAAAACACCCTGGAGAAAGATACCATTTCTATAATCTAAAAAAATAGCACATGGATTTCAACTTTTAAAATTAAAGTCAAAAAGTATTTTCCAAATAACATTGAAAGTAAGTCATTTAAAAACCACTGATGTCATTCAGATCTCTCATTTCATATCTGAGGAAATGAGAGTCAATCAAGAAAGTGACTTCATTTTCAGGTCACATGACTAAATAGAAGTGCATCTGTGGAAAGAAATCCATTCTTGGAACTTTGATACTATCGCTCTCTCTGCTACAACACTGTTGTTGTTGTGAGATGCCGTTGAAACTGAACCAACTCATAGTGACCTATGTACAATAGAACAAAACACTGCCTGATCCTGGGCCAACCTCACATTCCTAGCTATGTTTGAGCCCATTGATGCCTCCACTGAGCCAATCCATCTTGTTGGGGGGTCTTCCTCTTTTACTCTGACCCTCCACGTTACGAAATATGATATCCTTCCCCAGGGACTGGTCCCTCCTGACAATATGTCCAAAGTATGAAAGACGAAGTCTGGCCATCCTGGATTCCAAGGAGCACTCTGTATTTATTCCAACACAGATCTATTGGTTCTTTTAGCAGTCCATGGTACTTTCAAATACTCTTATCCAACACCATAACTCAAATGCATCAATTCTTCTATGGTCTTCCTTATTCACTATTCAACTTTCACATGCATATGGGGTTATTGAAAATATCGTGGCTTGCATCAGGCATGCCTTAGTCTTCAAGCTGACATCTTTACTCTTTAACACTTTAAAGAGGTCTTGTACAGCAGATTTGCCCAATGCAATATGTCGCTTGATTTCTTGACTGCTGCTTCCATGAGCGTTGATTGTTGATTCGAGCAAAATGAAGTCATTGACAACTTCAATCTTTTCTCCATTTATATGGATGTTGTTTTTTGGCCCAGTAGTGAGCATTTTTGTTTTCTTTACATCGAGATTCAACCCATACTGAAGGCTGTGGTCTTTGATCTTCATCAGTAAGTATTTTAAGTCCTCTTCACTTTCAGCAAGCAAGGTTTTATCATCTGCATATCACAGATTGTTAATGAGCCTTCCTCCAATCCTGATGCCACGTTATTCTTCATATAATCCAATTTCTCAGATTATTTGTTCAGCATACGGATTGAATAAGTATGGTGAAAGAATACAACCACGGCACATACCTTTCCTAATTTTAAACCATTTGGTGTCCCCTTGTTCTGTCCCAACAACTGCATCTTGGTCTGTGTACCTCTTGGTACATATACCAATAATTTTAAACCATTCAGTGTTCCTTTGTTCTGTTCTGTTAATTTTAAAGCATTCGATGCTCCCTTATTCTGTTTGAACAACTGCCTCTTGGTCTAGGTACAGATTCCTCATGAGCACAATTAAGTGTCCGAAATACTCATACATCACAATTTTGTCAATAACTTCTCAAGAGCCACACAATTGAAATGAAGAGAAACAACTGTAAATGTACATTAATAATCAGAATATGGGATGTATGAAATATGATCTAGGTAAATTGGAAATTGTCAAAAATGAAATTGAACATATAAACATTGATATCCTAGGCATTAGTGAGCTGAAATGGACTGGTATTGGCCATTTTGAATCTGACAATCACATGGTTTACTATGCTGGAAATGACAAATTGAAAAGGAATGGTGAAACATTCATCATCAAAAAGAACATATCCAGTTAGTCATGAGGTACAATGCTGTATGTGATAGGATAATATCCATCTGTCAACAAGGAAGACCAGTTAATACCACTATTATTCAAATTTACACACCAACCACAAAAGCCAGTGGTGATGAAATTGAAGAATTCTACCAACTTCTTCAGTTTGAAATTGATCAAACATGCAATCAAGATGTGTTGATCATTACTGGCCAATGGAATGCAAAGGTTGGAAACAAAGAGGACAGATCAAACAAAGAGGCCTTGGAGGTAGAAACAATGCTGGAGATCACATGATAGACTTTTGCAAGATCAATGAATTCTTCATTGCAAATACCTTTTTTAAACAGCATAGAAGATGCACATGGACCTCTTCAGATGGAATACACAGAAATCAAATTGATTACATCAGTGGAAAAGCAAAAAAAAAAAAAAAAAAAGGCCAGGGGCAGATTGTGAAACAGACTATCAATTGCTCATATGCAAATTCAGGCTGATGCTGAAGAAAATGAAAACAAGTTCACGTGAGCCAAAATATGATTTGATGTTACAACACTGAAATCAGTGGGCCACAAAGGATAAGTTGAATTCTGAGTTTCCCAGGAAGAATTATTTATCTTTCCTCTCCTTAGGGTTTTGATAGCACACATTCTGTATAAATTAATAACTCAGTAGGACTAGATTTATGAGTGCTAAGTGGAGTCGTGGTGTGGTGCTGTGGGTTAATGTGCTAGGCTGCAAGGTCAGTCTAAAATATAAGGTTGGTGGTTCAAACTCACCAGCTGCTCTTCAGAAATGCTATACAGGGTTGCTAAGGGGCGGAACCGACTCTACAGTGCTTAACAACATCAATAAAGTGATGCATCATCACCCACGTTTTCTTTTCTTTAGGATTTCCTGAGATAAAGCATCATTTGTCTTAGCTGGTATCATTCCCAAACAAGGATAACATACAGAGTTATGAAGTTAGAGCATAGAAGTATGTATAAGGGAGATCCTTTCAAGTGAGTGCACCTGTGTCAGAGGATATTTACTTTCACAAATGAATAAAAGTATTGCGTGTGCTGTTGTTTGCTAAATGCTAACTCATAGCAACCCTACGTGTAATAGAATGAAAAACTGCTCAGTCCTGCGCTAGCCTCATAACTGTCGTTATGTCTAAGCTCATTGTTGCTGTCACTGTGCCAATCCATCGCGTTGGGGTCTTTTTCTTTTTTGATGATTCTCCATTTTACCAAGCATGATGTCTTTCTCCAGGGACTGGTCCTTCTTGACAACATGTCTAAAGTTCGAAAGGATAAGTCACTTCCAAGAAGCGATCTGGCTATTGTTGTTGTTGTTGTTAAGTGTCATGGAGTTGGCTCTGACTCATAGTGACCCTGTATAGGGTTTCCAAGGAGAGTTTGGTGAGTTTGAATCTCTGACCTCGCGGTTCAAACCAACTTTGCAGTCCAGTGCATTAACCCCCAGTGCCACACCAGGACTCCAATCTGGTTATACTTCTAAAGGAGATGTCTTTGTTCCTCTAGCAGTCCATGGTACATTCAGTATTCTTCACCAGTACCATAATTCAAATTTAATCTAGAAGAATGTGAACACAGAAGAATATGTTTGTTATTGTTAGCTGTGATTAAATTGACCCCAACTTTTGTTGACCCCGTGTGAACAAGGTTGAACTGCTCCCTCCATAGTGGTTTCAAGCCCGTGATCTTTCAAAGGCAAACCACCACACCTGTCTTCTGAGGCATCTTTAGTGGATTTGAACAAACAATCTTTTCGGTTGTAGTAGACCACTTAACGGTTGCATCCCCCAGTGATTCCCTAAGAATGGGTATGTATATATATATACCTGTTACATTCTAAGTATATAATCCTTAAGTCAGTATTTCTAGGTCCAAGCCCTATGTGGTTGCAAGGCTCTCTAAATTATCTGCCACTCTGAAGAAGGTCAAAGGAGTGGACTGGAATGGAGTGCTGGCCATGCCGCTGTCATAACTGACTTTGATGGTTCCTGAACTGAACGTTGAGTAAGATCTCCAATGAGATGAATTGGCATAGTGGCAGCAGCAATGTGCTCAAGAGGAACAATAATTGTGAGGATGATTCAGGACTGGGCAGTGTTTCATTTTGTTTGCGTAGGGTGGCTATGTGTTGGAGCTGACTAGACAGCACTTAACAATGCCTAGGATAACGATCTTTATCTATTTTCATTTTTGACAACTCTCAATTTTACTAGATTTGTAGTTCATACATTCAAGGTTCCACTTATTAACGGGTGTTTGAAGGTTTGTTTCATTTTGAGTTGAGCCCTATCAGCAATTGAATGTCCTGAAAGCTTTGCTTCACTTATGTCATTATGGTTAACTCTGAGGAAGCTGCTCTTTCCCAGTTGTATTTGAGTTCCTTCTAACCTCAGGCTCTCATCTGGCAGTACACGCAACAATGATCTTTCATTTCATCCTGCTATAAAATCCAGTCTTCAGCTCAGACTGATCTCCATCCAGCTGTCAGCCATGTGTTTCTCTGCTGTGTGACCTTGGGGAACTTTAGTTGACATCTTTAAGGGCCATTTTCCTGATTCAAGAACCACAATAAGAGCTTCCTTGTGGTCCCATTGGTCCCATTGGATGAAAAAAATACATATGCGGTTCCAATCCCAATGTCTCAGAGGCAGTTGTTGGATCTCAGCTATCTTTTAATACATCAAAGTCATTTTTATCCCCAAACAAGTCCCTAAAGTTAAAAAGTAAATCCTCATAAATTAAAATAATATCAACCATCCTTGTTGAGCCCTTTAAAGGGATAGCGCAATCCAGTGGATTCCAGAATGTGTCCTGGCAGAGAATGGTTGTGGTATCTAATTATTGATTCAGATCCCAGAATGTTTGGGATTAGAGTCTTGCCTCATGGAGTTTTTCCCCACATTTTCTAATCATTTATGTAAAATGTGTAGTGGTTTTGTTTTCTGCCTTGCCATCAGTATTAATACTCCCTGGGAGACAATGAGCATTTTTGTGTGTGACTCATTCAACAGTCTGTTTGACACTCACCCCAAAGCACCATCTCAGGGCAGCTTCTCACTCTAGCTCTGTCAGGCCTAATGAGAACAAATGCCTCTATTGTCTTTGTTTCTTTTCTTCTTCTTCTTCTTCTTTTTTTCTCAAATCAGTTAAATGCATGTAAATCCTTGATTAATCTTATAAGACAATATGTGAGGTATATTTCCTTCTATATTTTGTCCCATAAATTCTTCTCTTTTGATGTTTTTGGATCTTACAAGGAAACATATCTAAGTATGAATATTGG
>NW_006408521.1:13647285-13649575 GCF_000296735.1 Chrysochloris asiatica | reverse complement strand
TGTGGGTTATTGCGCCAGACTGCAAAGCCATTTGGACTGTAAGGTTGGTAGTTCAAGCTCACCAGCTGCTTCTTGGAAACCCTATACAGGGTCGCTATGGGTTGGAACCGACTCAACGGCACTGAACAACAACATGCTTGCAGCCAGAGTCCTTGTATGGCATTGTGGGATAAAACATTGGACCGCAAGGTCAGTTTGAATAACTAGGTTGGCAGTTCAAACTCACCAGCTGCTCCTCGGAGACTCTGTACTGGGTCATTATGAGTTGGAACTGACTTGATGGCCCTTAACAACAACAACGCTTCCAGCCAGCAAGGTTCTTCCTGCTGATGTCACATTCTTCTTCATATAATTCTGCTTTTCAGATTACTTGTTCAGCATGCAGATTGGATAAATATGGTGAAAGGATACAATGTTGGTACATTCCTTTGCTTATTTTAAACCACTCACTATCCCTTATTCTATTCTAAGGATGGCCTCTTGGTTTAATTAAGTACAAGTTCCTTATGAGGACAACTAAGTGTTCTGGAATACTCATTCTTTGCAGTGTTATCCATAGTTTGTCATGATTCACACAGTCAAAAGCTTTTGTATGGTCAGTAAAATACAAGTAAACATCTTGTTGGACTTCTCTGCTTGCAACACTTTGATGTCATCAATGACCATGTTCTCCTGTGAATCTGACTTGAATTTTGGCAATTTTCTGTCGATGTACTGTTGTTACCATTTTGAATTATCTTCAGCAAAATTTTATTTTCATGTAGTATTAGTGATAGTTGTAGTCCTGGTGTGGGCTATGGGTTAATGCGCTGGACTGCAAGGTTGATTTGAACCATAAGGTCAGTGGTTCAAGCTCACTAGCCACTCCTCGGAAACTCTGTATGGGTTCGCTATGAGTCAGAACTAACTCCATGGCACTTAACAACAACAACAAATTAATGATATTGTTAAATGATTTCCATATTCCATTGGATCACCTTTCTTTGAAATGGGCACAAATATGGATCTCTTCCAATCAGTTGTATAGGTGACTGTCTTCCAAATTTCTTGGTATAGATGAGTGATTGTTTCCAGGTCTATATCAATGTGTTGCAAGATTCCAATTTGTTTTCTATAATTTCCTGGAGTCTTATTTTTGACCAATGCCTTCAGTGAAGCTTAGACTTCTTCTTTCAATATCATCAGTTCTTGATCATACGGTACCTCTTGAAATGGTTGAACATCAACCATTTCTTTTTGGTACAGTGATTCTCTGTATTTCTGTCTTGTTCTTTTGATGCTTTTTTGTAACATTCAATATTTTTTGCCCATAGGATCCTTCAATACTACAAATTGAGGCTTGAATTTTCTTTTCAGTCCTTGCAACTTGAGAAATGCTGAGTGTAGTCCTCACTTCTGGTTTTCTAACTCCAGGGCTCTTCACACTTTGATATAATACGTGACTGTCTTCTTGAACTGTCCTTTGACAATTTCTGTTCAGCTCCTGATTTCTGTCATTTATTTTAGCATATCTATACTGGACAGTAAGTTTCAGAGTCTTTTCATACATTCTTTTTGATCTTTTCCTTTGTTATTGTCTTCTTAATGACATTTTGCTTTCTTCCTGTATGGTGGTCTTGGTGTCATCCCACACTCCTTCTGGTCTCTGCTTATTATTATCTGATTCATCAACTCTATTCTGCACTTGCATATGAGCATTTGGTAGTCTGTTCCACAATCTGCCTTTGGCCTTGCTTTGGTGGGAATGGTTATGTGTTGTGTTGCGGGGTTGGTTCCGATTCATAGCCACCCTGTATAGTGTTTCCAAAGCTGTAAATCTTTACAGGAGCAGAGAGCCTCATCTTTGTCTTGTGGAGTCACTGGTAGATTCAAACTTCTGACCTTGTGGTTGGCAGCCCAGCTGGTAATCTATTATGCTACAGAGCTCCTTGGCCTTATATTGGCTGATATTGAGCTTTTCTACTATCCCTACCCACAGGTATAGTCAATTTGATTCCTGTGTATTCCAAAGGATGAGGTTCATGTGTGTAGTCACTTTTTATGTTGTTCATTAAAGGTATTTGCAAGGAGTAAGTCATTAATCATACAAAATTCTATCCTACATTCTCCAGAACTTTTAAATCACCAAGACCACCTTTTCCAACTACTGATCTTTCCTTTTAGTTTCCAACTTTCATATTCTAGTTACCAAAGATCATCAGTGCATCTTAATTGCATATTTGTTCAATATCATACTGAAGAGGTTGGTAGAATTCTTCAATTTTCTTATCACTGGCTTTAGTGGTTGATG
>NW_006408521.1:13626296-13646245 GCF_000296735.1 Chrysochloris asiatica | reverse complement strand
CTTCTTGGTCTAGGTACAGATTTCTTCCTTGTAGTAAATATTATCCTATCACAGAGAGTATTGTACTTCAAGATAGATTTTGAAATGTTCTTTTTGAGGATGAATGTAATGATATTCCTCTTCAATTTGATATTCCTACCATAGTGAGCCATATGATTGTCTGTTAAAATGGCCAATACCTGTCCATTTCAGCTCACTAATGCCTAGGAGGGACCAGTCCCTGGAGAAGACCATTATGCTTGGTAAAGTGGAGGGTCAGTGAAAAAGAATAAGATTCCCCAATGAGATGGATTGGCACAGTGGCAGCACCAGTGAGCTCAAGTATAACAATTGTGAGGATGATGGAGGACGGGGCAGTGTTTTGTTCTGTTGTGCATAGGGTGGCTATGAGTTGGAGCTGACTAGATAGCACCTAACAACAACAATGTCTAGAATATCGATCTTTATCTATTTTCATTTTCGACAACTGTGAATTTTACTAGATTTGTAGTTCATACAGTCCATGTTCCAATTATTAACGGTTGTTTGAAGATTTTTCTCATGTTGAGTTGAGCCCTATCAGCAAACAAACATCCTGAAAGCTTCGCTTCATTCACATCATTATGGTCAACCCTTCTTTGAGGAAGCTGTTCTTTCCCAGCTGTATTTGAGTCCCTTCTAACTTCAGGGTCTCATCTGGCAGTATACCTGGCAATGTTCTGCTGCTATGCCTAGTGTTTTTATCTTCTAGTAATATTTCTAACAATGTTCTCCTGCTATTCATAAGGCTTTCAGTGGCTGGTCATCAGAAGTAAGCCATCTCTCTTTCTATTCTATTTTAGTTTGGAAACACTGGTGGACCCTGTCCACCATGGGTGACCCTGCTGGTATTTAAATTACCTGTGGTATAGCTCCCAGCATCAGAGTAATATGCAAGCCACTACAGGATTACTATGGTAGCCTGTTATAAAAATCAACAAGACTTTGGAGCCAGCATTTATCAGTATGTATCAGGAAACCATTTGGAATTGGATGCTCAGAATTGGAGTGTTTGGCTTCAGATTCTAATTAACTCCCCATTACCATCATTCTCTACTTAGGACACCGGAAGCACAAGTTTCCTATAATCTCAAGCCCACACTGTCTTCACACACTTCTGGTGTGGCACTGCTGGTTAATGTGGTAAACTGCAACATCAGTTTGGGCCATTAAGGCCGGCAGTTCCAACTCACCAGCTGCTCCTTGGAAACCCTGTACGGGGTTGCTATGAGTCAGATCCCGACTCGATGGCACTTAGCAAAAACAACAACAATCAGGAAAGGAGTCCTTGTGTCTCAATGGTTAAGGTACTCAATTGCTAACTGAAAGGTCAGTTGTTAAAAATTGCCAGAGCTTTGCAGAACAAAAGAACTGATGATCTGTTCCCATAATAATTACATTTTAGGACACCCTAGATGGCAGGTCATTCTGGTTTGAAATAAACTAGACAACACACAATGGCATGTATCAGGAAGACTAGAAAGGGGGAATCCACTAGAATGAAATAATCAAGTTAAAGGGGCAGGTAGAAATGTGACTTTGAAATCTTACCTTTCTGAGACATCTTGACAATCATAGCTTTGCTACTTTCTTGGCATGTGACATTCAAGAGGCACTTTAGGGGCCAGTTCCTTAATTGAATAAAGAAATAACTTCAAACATACTGTAGGGCAATGTGTTCTTGTGAAATCTGCCTGAGAAGAGATCCAAAGAGATCCTCACGACATCACATATGGTGGTTGTCTGCAGCTTTTATGGTGATGGCTGAAATCCCTGGAGGAGCTGATGCTGAGGCGTCAGTGCCAAGACAGTGTGGGCTTGAGATTATAGGAAACTTTTGCTTCCGGTGTCCTGAGTAGAGTATGATGGTACTGGGGAGTTAATTAGAATCTGAAGCCAGACACTCCAATTCTGAGCATCCGATTCCAAATGTTTTTTGTTTGGGTTTTGGTAAGGCTCTTTACTGTTCCAGATGAGTCACAGGCAAAAGCAATTCAGCTGTGACCATAGGTTTGTAAAGATTATATGTCTCTGTCCCTGTTCTGGTGTTCTGTAAATAATCTGGTGTTCTGTAAATCTTTTTTCCCTTGTGAGGAAGATTGCTTGGAATGGGTGAAACTTGTTCTAGGTGAGTACTGTCCGGAGTCTGTGTTCAGACCCTCACAACCTAACTGTGGAGCAAGGCGTGTAAACAACCCACTGTGCTCCAAGACAATGTGAGAGAAGACAGTATACTCTACTATGTTCTTGGAGTGCAGAGGGATTTGTTCAGATGGGGAGAATTAGGGAAATCTTTAGGTGGGAAAGATTTTGTGCTAGGGTTTGAGGGTGAACAGGAGTTTTTGAAGATCTTTTTTCTCCTTGCATATATTGAGTCCTGATGGCACTGTGATTAAAGTACTTGGCTGCTAACTGAGAGGTCTGCAGTTTGAACCCACCACTTACTTCTTAGGAGACAGATGTGGCAGTCTGCTTCCATCAAGATTTACAGCCATGGAGAAATTCTCCTCTGTTCCATGGGGTCACTGTGAGGCAAATGGACTCAATGGCAATAGATTTGGTTGGGGCTTTGGGTGTCTATTGAAACTATCAAAAATATAATAAAAAATAAAATAAATTATAATTTCAACGCTAAAAGTCAATCAGTGTTTATATTTGATATAGTCTTCCAGTTTTTTAAAAAATGAACAAATACATACACACTCTAAATCAAAGCAAACCCATCTACTGTCCATTTGATTCTGAAGCACAGCGGTCCTATAGGATTTCTCCATAGGGTTCCCAAGGCTATAAATCTTTATGAGAGGAGATTGTCACATCTTTCTCCCATGGAAGGACTGGCTGGCTTGAATTACAGACCTTTTGAGCAGCAACTGAGTACTTTAATCTTTGTGCTATCGAGTCTCCTTATACATGCACTCATACATATATTCTTTCTTAGTAGAATTAAAATGGTAAAGTATATACATTTATACATTAAAAATTTTGTGTGTGTTTTGCTGTGTACATTCTCAACAAAAAATTTTTTAAATGTGTAACTATATACTCTTTATCACATTCTTGAACTCCTGGTGCGAATCTGAACTGCAAATCATAAGGTCAGCAGTTCAAACCCACCAGCTGCTCCTTGGAAACTCAATATAGGGTCCATATGAATTGGATCCTACAACAACAACCACATTCTTGTACAACTGTCCTCCCCCTCTTTTACTGATCTGTTCTTTCCCCATTAACATAAGCCCAGTGCTCCCTAAGTGCCTATGTAAGCTTTTGAGTTGCTATCGTCAGTTTGATCCCATCTGGATAGATCTTGAAAAGAGCCCAATGCTCAGGCCAAACATTCTTTACTAGTTAGGCTCAGGAATCGTTTGATTTTATGTAGACTTCATGGGATACTTTTGGTTTGAGATTTAAAGATTATCTCAGGGAAATAGCTTCAGGGCTCATTCAGCTTTCATGACCTCATAATGTCTAGAGTCTACGAGAATTTGAAATTCTGTTCTGAATTTTCTCCCTTTTGATAATATTCTTTTATGAAATCTTTGATGAAAATTTCACTAATGGTAGCCTGATACCATCCAGTTCTGGAATCATGGTAAAGGAGGTAATTGTTCACTGGGGCAATTAGACATATTTCACATCCTCTTCCTATGCACAGCATTAATTTAACCCACATTTTCCCCAATGATATACTATGAAAAATTTTTTTATCACATTAAATATTTTGAAAATCATCATTAAAGACCCAATAGCTTCTCTCATATGGATGTAGCAGATTTTCTACTGATAAATTCCCTGTAACTGGCCATTTAGATTGTATATGGCTTGAAAGAAGTATAAACAAAAACATTACACATATTTGTGTTCATCTCTGAACTTGTCTTTAGGATATATTCATAGAAGTAGATTTAAATCTAGGAAGTAGATTCCAGGGACAAAGATTTTAATGTTCCCAAGCATTTTGATAGTGCTTGCTAAATAGTTTTCCAGAAAGTTTGTTCTCAGACATACTCTCACAAGCAGAGAGTATCGCATCCCTGTGAGAAAGATTCTGCTGGCCAGAGAATAACACCTCAGTTTACAGAGCCACATGGGCACGTGCGACTGAAGCCATGGGTTCAGGAAAGATGTGACAGGAGGTGAGCATGGCAATATGATTGAATCCATGATAGGATTTGAGATTTACTCTTTAGGTAATTGGGAGTATTTAAAGACTTAAGAGCAAGAGAAAGTCCCTCATAATTTCAGTATATACATACACACACACACATATATATACTGTTGTTGTACCATCAAGTTGGTTCTGACTCATAGCAACCCCGATGTATGGGGTTTCCAAGGAGTGACCAGTGTATTTGAACCACTGACTTTGTGGTTCAAACTGATCTGGTAGTTCAGTGCTTTATCCCACAGCGCCAAACCAAGACTCCAATATATATATAAAGATACATTTGTATCAAAGAAATGACTCACAATTGTAGAGTCATTTCTTTTAATACAAAGTCTGTTCAGCTGAGCTAAGATCTCCAGGTAGGCCCAGCAGGCAGGCAGACAAACACACAGACATGAATCCCAACTCCCCAGTGGAAAAATAAAGTAAGCTTTTTTCAACATGTCCATTATATTGGGAACAGGCCATACCTCCAACGAAATATCCTTTCAATTGATTGCTCATCACAGAGTTAACTATGCGTGTATTAGGTTGCACCAGGGGGATAACCACATGTGATCTGAGAAACCATTGGGAATGTTGACCAAGTCAAGTTGACACAAAACCTTAACTAGCACAGTGAACCTTATCTTTAATATTTGTAGCATCCCTTTAAAGGTGGCGTTACAACCCTCATTTTAGAGATAGGAAAATGAAACTTCAAGAAATTCAGTGACTTTCTCCAGACCTCACTGCTGATGATTAACAAAGCTGGGAGTCATATTTTTGCACAAGCTCTTCTCACTTTCCACGAGTCCTCTTTCTGTGGCTGTAGTGGCAGGAAGAGGCAAGGACTAACTCTCTAGGCAGAGAAAAGGGGCAAGTGTGTGTCCTGATGTTCTAAGTTTGTCCTTCTTTTTAAAAGAGGCCATATAATGTGACAATCCTCTGCTGAGTATGCTCTTTCCATGGGAAGAATATCCTACAACTGCTGTCAAGGCAGAGAAAAGAGGGGGTGAAAGGAAGGAATGAGGCAGAAGTATTACAGGTTTCCCTTGTAGCTCTGATTCAAGTTCTCTGAAACCGAACTATTTGGAAACACTATATCTCAAGCAAGATACCATCTTGATACTTCCATAGAATTTGACCACGGGGTAACATGCCTTGGCTGAGAATTTATCTCTGTTCAAGAGAACAGCTCTGAGTCGCCAAGAACATGCCACTTGCATAAAATACAAACAGAAGACTTAAAGAGACCATATGTTGTTGTTATTGTTAAGTGCCATCGAGTCGGTTCCGACCCATAGCGACCCTGAACAGGGTTTCCGAGGCTGTAAATCCTTAAGGGAGCAGAAAGCCTCATCTTTCTCCCACGGAGCAGCTGGCAGTTTTGAACTGCTGACCTTGCGGTTTGCAGCCTGATTCGTAACCACTACACTACCAGAGCTCCTTAAAGAGACCATATAAAATGATTCAATTCAGGGAAGTCTATGCTATTAAGTAATAGATTTGGTATCAGATAAATTAGGGTCCAATTCATAGCTTTGAAATGAACTACTCTATGATAGGGTTTCTATGAGTCAAAACCAACTCCATGGCAGTGAGGTTGATTTTCCGGTGGGTGACCCTGGAATACTGATATTGAATCTGTGAGTACCAGTTCAACTACAAAATGGGAGCAGACATTTATTCAGGGATTATTGAGCAAAAACGATATGCCATGTACTGTTCTAGGCACAGAGGGTAGAGTAGAGAACCAAGAAAAAATAAAGGTAAAAACATATAATGCAAAGTGGTGGGGAAAAAGTAAGACAGGAAAGAAACATGTGAATTGTTGGAGAAGAGGGTATTGGAATTTTAGAATACCTATGGCAGACTTCACTGAGAAAGTGATTTTTGAGCAAAGTAAGGAAGTGAGGAAGTGAGTTTTTCAGATCTCTAAGGATGACAAGTTGGCAATTATACTCAAGGGTTTGTGGTTTAGGAAAAAAGTCCATGTTAAGACATATAATTTTAAGTCATCAAATTATAGATGATATAATTAAATCTAATGAGTTGAGCCAGGGGCACGGTGACTCAGTGGGACAGATACCAGACTGTGGAACCAGAAAGTCAGGGTTGGAGACTATCAGCCACTGCTCTGGAGAAAAAGGAGGATTCCTGCTTCTGCAAAGATTTACAGCTTCAGAAACCCTGCACAGGGTCGCTGTGACTTGAGGACACTTAACAACCATAGCAATGAGTTTACCTAGAGAGTAATTTGTAGATGGAGAAGAAAACTGGTGCAAAGACTGAGCCCTATGTCATGTCAGTCGTTATAGATACAAAAGGAAGTACAATCAAAAGATATTGAGAAGGAGTAACAAGAACTGTAGAAGGGCAACCAGGTGAGAATGATGTGCTGACGTCAAGTGAAAAAAAGGTAAAAAAAAGTCATCAACTCAAATGCTGCTGATATGCTAAGTGAGATGGGGACTGAGAAATAACCACTGGATTTAATGACATGGCCATTACTTGTGTCTTTGAGAACTATTTTGGTAGAGTGTTGGGGACAAAAACCTGATTTGGAGTGGCTATAACAGAGAAAGGTAGGAACAATGTAGAGTGCTTCCAGACATCTCTAGTAAGGAGTGTTGCTTAGAAAAGGAAGGAGATAAGGATTTGTAAAATGGGTCTAGGAAAGTGACTTTAAGAGCATAAGTCAAAATGTATTACTATAAAATCATTGAAACCTTTATGAAACATAAAGATCAAAATGTGAAGCCATTGTTTCTCCACGTATCCTTCATCTAGGTCAATACACTTCTGAAGGCAGGGTTTTCATCTTTCAAATCCTTCTCCAAAGAATTCTGTGCTTTTTGGTTTATACCACATGGAAGCCGGAGCATCAGGATTGGCATCCTCAAGGAACTTAAATTGTGCTCCTTTTTAAGTTCTCTCAGTTTGGGGAACATAAAGAAATCTGACAGGGTAGGATGGGATAGGGTAAGATTTCCTCAGGAAATCTTGGAGGATAATCATTGCTGTCCTTGAAGAATGAGCACATGCATTACTGTGGCCCTGGAGATCCTTTTGTAATTGGACATTTTTTTTCTTTTAAAGTACCCTAGTAACACTAAGACAAGTATATTACTGAAAGAACTTGTCTGAAGCCATCTACTGATTGCAGGGACATACTCTATTTGGAATAAATCTGTGCATTTATGAGCTAGAATTCTAGTAACAATACTTTTGGAATTACACTTATGTTCATATATTATTCTGGTGGTAGAAAACCAAAAAAATCCCTCTAACATATTTGCATGGCAATAGCAGTGATCCAGTTGTTGTTGTTAAGTGCCTTGAGTCGATTCCGACAGGAAAAATACACACGGTTTTCAAATAATGGAACAATATTTGGTGAGAATTTTGTTGCTGTTTTAGGTACCACTGAGTTAGTGCCAACTCACAGTGTCCTTGGATTCCTGGTGTGACACTGTGGGTTAATGCACTAGACTTCAAGGTTGGTTTGAACTACAAAGTCAGTGGTTCAAGCTCACCAGTCGCTCCTCAGAAACCATATACAGGGTCACTATGAGTTGGAAGCAACTCGATGGTACTTTACATAGTGACCTTATGCACAGCAAAATGAAATCTGTCTGGCCCTGCGCCAATTTCACAATTGTTACTACACATGAACCCATTGCTGCAGCCACTATGCCAGTTCATCTAATTGGGGGATCTTCCTCTTTTTCACTGACCATCCACTTTACCTAGCATGAAGTCCTTCTCCAGGGACTGGTCCCTCCTGATAAGTCTGACCATCCTAGCTTCTAAGGGGCATTTTTGTTCTTCTTCCAACACAGATTTGTTTGTTCTTCTGGCAGTCTATGGTACTTTTAATATTCCCCTCCAACACCATAACTCAAATGTATCAATTCTTCTACAGTCATCTTTATTTACTGTCTGACTTTCACATATGTATGAAGCTATTGGAAATACCGTGGCTTGGGTCAGGTGCACTTTAGTCCTCAAACTGACATCTTCTTCAAGGTAGCATAGTATTCCATTCTGTGTATGTTCCACAGTTTGTTTATCCATTCTTCAATTGATGGGCACTTAGGCTGTCTCCATTTTTTTGTTATTATAAATAGTGATGCTATAAACATTGGTGTGCATACATCTACTTGTGTTATGGCTCATATTTCTTTTGGGTAAATACTACGTACAGGGATTGCTGGCTCATAAGGTATTTCTATTTCCAACCTTCTGAGGAAACGTCATATTGCTTTCCAGAGAGGTTGGACTATTTTGCAATCCCACCAACAATGTAGGCGCATCCCAGTCTCTCCACATCCTTGCCAGCATTTATTGTCCTCTACTTTTTTTTTTAATCTTTGCTGTTATGGCTGGTGTGAGATGGTATCTCATTGTTGTTTTCCATCTGGTGAGGTCCATGTGTATAGTTGTCTCTTATGCTGTCTAAAGAAGGTATTTGAAATGAACAAATCATTGGTTTTGCAGAATTCTGTCATGCGTTCTCCAGCATCATTTATATCACCAAGGCCATATTTTCCAACTACGGATCCTTCCCTTTGTTTCCAACCTTTGCATTCCAATCACCAGTAATGATCAACACATCTTGATTGCATGTTTGATCGATTTCAGATTGAAGAAGTTGGTAGAATTCTACTATTTCCTCATCACTGGCTTTAGTTGTTGGTGTGTAAATTTGAGTAATAGTGGTTTTAACTGGGCTTCCCCATAGGCACATGGATATTATCCTTTCACAGACAACATTGTACCTCATGACTGAGCTAGATATGTTATTTTTGACAATGAATGTAATGCCATGCCTCTTCACTTTGTCATTCCTGGCATAGTAAGCCATGTGGTTATCAGAATCAAAATGGCCAATGCTAGTCCATTTCAGCTTACTAACAATGCTTACCTATGCTTTATTGACTTTGCAAAAGTTTTCACCCATGTGGATCATGATAAGCTATAGATAACATTGCAAAGAATGGGTATTCCAGAACACTTAATTGTGATCATGAGGAACCTCTACATAGATTAAGAGTAAGACCTTTGAACAGAACAAGAGAATACTGAATGGTTCAAAATTAGGGAAGATTGTGTCAGGGAGGATACACGGATTATATTTTTTCGCTGTATTTACTCAATCTGTATGCTGAGAAAATAATCTGAGAAGCTGGATTCTATGAAGAAGAGTGTTACAGCAGGATTAGAGGAAGACTCATTAACGATCTGTAATATGCATATGATACAACCTTGCTTATTGAAAGCAAAAAGGACTTAAAATACTGATGAAGATCAGTATGGATTGCACCTCAATGTAAAGAAAATGGGGAGGGGGGAGATGGAAGTTGTTCAAGGCTTCATTTTGCTTGGATCCATTTTCAGCACTCATGGAAGAAGCAGTCAAGGAATCAAACGATGTATTACATTAGGTAAATCTGCTGCACAAGACCTCTTTAAAATGTGCAGGAGCAAAAATGCCAATTTGAGGACTAAAGTACCCCTGACCAAGCAATAGTATTTTTAATCGACTCATATACATGTCAAGGTTGGTCATTTAAATAGTAGTGTTGGAGAAGAATACTGAAATTACCATAGACTACCAGAAGAACAAACAAATCTGTGTTGGAAGTACAGCCAGAATGCTCCTTGGGTGCAAGGATAGTGAAACTTTGTCTCTCATACTTCAGACATATTATCAGGAGGGGCCAGTCCATGAAGAAAGACATTATGCTTGATAAAGTGGAGGTCAGTGAAAAAGAGGAAGACATGTATTGGCAGCAGCAATTGACAGTGTTTCATCCTGTTGTGCATAGAGTTAATAGAGTCTAAACAGACTCAATGGTACCTAGTAACAACAGCAATGAACCTGCATTCCTCAGCTTTAAAATGAAGGTCATTCTCTTTCATTGACAAAGAGACAGTACTGAATCATGGTTAAAAATGTGATTGTTTGAAAGATTAACAAGGGTTCGGATCTTAATGCTATGATCTTTTCTTTGTGTTCTTAACTCCTCTAAACCTCAGTGTTTCTACTTTGTAAGGAGAAATAATATACATATTTCATAAGGTTGGTGTGAGGGTCAAATGAGATCGTCAAAGTAGAAATCAACACATTTTTGCTCTTATCAATCACATTAATACTAATGATATTATTAGAGGGCTTTTGTGAGCGTTGATTGGGATAGCAAATGTGAACGTACATGCCCAGTAAAGTGTATTTTTCTTTTCTTGTGGCCAATAAACTAAGCAGGTAACTCGGGGGGACTCATTGAAATTCATTAATGGGAAAATTAGGGAAAAACAAGAAGAAAAAAAAGCATTTTAAGTATCCAGGATTTAACAAAAAGGTTAATTTAGACTGAAGTATATATAGTTGTAAAGTAAATGGAATTACAGAGAAATTCTCTGTCTTGAATAATAGGAAATACTAGAAGTTAGATGAGGATGAATGAAGATATTCTCAGAAATCTTGGGGATTCTACTGACTTCCCAGCTCCCCACTGCTGGCTCCATACTTGAGCTATGGAGGGACTTTCCAAGAAGTGCTTACCTGTTACTGAAACAGCAAGAAATTACAACCAACATGTCCTGTAGTCTCAAATTCCTTGAGTCATTATGGCTATCTTGGAAGAAATGTTTACCAGTGAACTTTATACATGACATCTTGAAATGCTCTTGCTTTTCATTTTTTTCTATTTCTTTACTTTGGAGAACAACAAAAAAATTAAAGTGCATGAAAAGTATAATTTCATTTTAAGAATAACTGCAAGCTAAATATAATTCTAAAATGTTATTTGAAAATGTAATATGTGGGAAGTTCAGCAACTATTCTACCATTCTATTTCCAAGTGCCCACCTATTATTATGTGGAAGGGATTACGTTTTGTGTTGCAAGTAAAATGAAAGGGCCTCTGTCTTCCACTTCTACTAAAGCAGTGTGGGGTACAAATAAAACACTGAAAGTTGCTTAATCAAATCACAATTAAACACACTGTTAACTCAGATAAATTTCAGGTGAATTCATGAAAGGGGTATAGTGTAGGTTTGATCTTAAGGTTTAGATAGGATACGTTTTTGTTGTTGTTGTTGTTAAGTGCTGTAGACTCAATTTTGACTCTGTGTGACCCTGTATAGGGTTTCTAAGACTTACCTCTTTGTGGGAGTCTTTCTCCAGAGGAGCAGCTAGTGAACTCGAACTGCTAACCTTGTGGTTTGCAATCTAGTGCTTATTCTCTGGGCTCTGTTGTTGTTGTTATTGTTAAGTTCTGCTGAATCAGTTCCAACTCATACAACTATCTTAGTCTGAAAGCTCAGTTGGAACCCGTCCACCATGGTTGATACTTCTGGTATTGAAATACCGGTGACATAGCTTCCACACAAGCCAGCACAATACCACTCACTGACAGATTCTTGGTGAACCAGGGCTCTAGCAATTTGAAATTATTTATTCCTAAAACATTATGCTATTTTTCTCTTCTGTGCTTTTATGAGACTGTTCCCTCTGCCAAGAATGCCTTTCCTCTACTTCTTCAACCTGATAACTTAGTAACTACTTCCACCAAGACATGTGACTTCATGGAAAGAACCATGCCCCATTTGCCTGTACTGTGGTAACACCCTGGAGTGACCTTTGCCCTTGGATATGTCTCACTGGACTGAAAACAAAACAGCAAACCAATTACACTCAAGTATTCTGACTCACGGTGGCCCCAGGAGTATCAGAGTAGAACTGTATTCTACTGAGTTTTTAATGACTATGTTTTTGGAAATAGATTTCCAGGTATTTCTTCCAAGGAACTTCTGGGTAGACTAGAAACTCCAACCTTTGGTTAGCAGCTGTACTTTAACCATTCACATTATCCAGGGACTCCCATTGGACTGAAAGTGAGTATTTACTTACCTAGCTTCTCACTTCATCATACCTCCTCATCTTTCCATCCTCTGTGCCACACACAGCCCCAGGTACATTTTAGTTTTTCAATCTAATCTGACATTTTTTAATAGGACAAATTTAGCCCACTTACATGCTCTGTGATTTATTGACAGATTTGTATTTATTTCTACAGCATATGTCTTAGTTCTCTAGCACTGCCATAACAGACACATCACAAGTGGATGGCTATAGCAAACAGAATTTATTCTCTCACAGTTTAGGAAGTTGGAAGTCTGAATTCAGGATGCCATCTCTAGGGAAGGCTTTCTCTGTCAGTTCTGGGAACTGGCCTTTTAACATCTGTGGGCCCAACATTCCTTGGAAATCTCTATGTGTCTTGGGATAAATTTTCCCCTGAGTTGGGTAGGTCTCAATGCAGGGATCTCCAGTGCAAAAGGCATGCTTTACTTCAGGTTCTACATTCTTGGTGGTACTGAAGTCCCTTGGCCTTGCCTTGGACCTCTTGAGCAGGACCATCCTCTGACCTGCTCAGGCAAGTGTTATAAGCTCTTCAGTTCTACCGATAAGTGCTCGGAGGCACCCTACTCCACCAGGAAGTGTCAGCCTGAAGACACTCAACTTTCTTGTCTTATGAGTTGGCAGGCCTTGCTCCATTGACGAGTGGGTCTCTGCACTGAGCACTTCCTAGACCCAGGGGAAAGCTGATGCCAAGACACATGCAGATTTCCAAGGAACACCAGGCCCAGAGGTGATGAAAGGAGACAAGGACCGTCCCCTAGAGCAAACAGAATAAGCCTTACCTAGAGCTGGCATCCTGAATTCAGACTTCCAGTTTCCTAAACTGGGAGAAAATACAATTTTGTTTCTTAAAGTCATCCATTGTGGTATTTCTATCATTGTGGCACTAGAGAACTAAGACATTTATTCTGTGATAATTAGCCTGGTGTGGAATATGCTTTATTTTTCAAACTTTTCCTAAATTCTTTTGAATGGATTATTAGAAGAATGTTTTTATTTTCCACTATTGTTTGAAATTTATTTTATTTTACTATATTTTTATTCTACATTTATTTTATTCTACCATATTCTATTTGGTAAACAAACTAAACATTAAAAAAAAAAATGTGTACTTGACTTTATAAAGTCAAATAAATTAACATCCCGCCTTAGTTACCTAGTGGTGCTATAACAAAAGATACCACAAGTGAGTGTCTTTAATTTGGTTAGTTGCCATCAAAGAGATATTGAAACGTAGCAACCTTGTGTGTTACAGAGTACAATGATCCATAGGGTTTTCTTGGCTGTAATCTTTATGGAAACAAGCCTTTTCTTCTGCTGTATCATAAGGTGGGTTCAAATCCTTAACCTTTATTGTTAAGTGCCTTTGAGTCCTTTTCAACCTGTAACGATCCTGCATAGAGGTTCTGAAGAGCTACTGGTAAGCTTGAACCGCCGGCCTTGAAGTTCAAACCGACTTTGCAGTCCAGTGCATTAACCCACAGCACCTTTGCTACACTTGAGGACCTTGGGCCGCTTTAAAGAACAGAAATGTATTTTCTTACAGTTCTATAGACCAGAAGTCTAAATGAAGGCATTTGCTCGAGGGAAAGGTCCTTCCTTATCAGTTTTCCTTATCCAGCAGTTTTCTTAGCATTCCTTGGGGTTCCTTAGCACCTGTCTTCCCCCTGTGTGTTTCTATGTTTGTTTGTTTGTTTGTTTGTTTTTTTCCAATTTACTTCTTTAAGACACCACTTAGAAGTGATTAGGTTTAGGACCTACTCTCCAAAAAGCATCATTATTTACATGGACAGGGGTTAACACATAGTTCTGGGGACACAGTTCAATCCATAAGTCACACATACTCTCCTAAATAGTATTTTGTTGTTGTTGCTAAGTGCGGTCGAGTCAGTTCCAATGCATAACGACCCTCTATAAGGTTTCCAAGGAACTGCTGGTGGGTAACGCAGACCTTGAAATTCAAATTGACCTTGTGGTCCAGTGCTTATCCCACAGTGCCACACCAGGCCTCATGACCTATAAAAAACAAAACATAAGCAAAGAAAAGCAAAATAAGAAACTTGCTGTACAATTACTTCTGACTCACTGTAATCCAATATATATATATATATTTAACATAGACCAACAGACTGGAGTGGACGAGAACCGCCCACATTTTGAATACCAGCTGAGTGTGTTAATAGTTTATACCACCTGTATCTCTAATCATAATATTGGATATTGGATATTGACTACTGACAATATCCAATCATGTTGAGTGTTTACTGTTTGCTAGATACTGATATAAATATACTACATTTATGAGGGGCCTTTAAAAATTTCGTGGTAAATTTTCCATTATCTTTTCACTTCATCGTTCTATGAACTTTTTGAAGTTCCCTCTTATCTCATGTAATTCTCACAGCACAGTCAAATGCTTTTCTGCATATATTGCAATAATCATGTAACTTTCCTGTTCTATTTTGTTAACATGGACAATTACTTTGATTGATTTTCAAATGGTAAATCAAGCTTTCATTCCTGATATAAACCTACTTGATTAGAATGTATTATCATTTTATGTACTATTGAGTTTCATTTACTAAGATTTTAGTAAGGATTTTTGTTTATTTGTCTACAAGAGTTGATGCAAGAGGGCAAAAAAAAAAGAGTTATTGGATAATAGTTTTCTTTTCTCATATTTTTCTGATTTTGCTCTCAGATTAATTCTGGACTTATTAAATCGAGGAAATGTTTTCTCCCGTTAATTTTTTTAAGAAGAGCTTTCTTTTGATAGGACTTACCAATGGTATCATCTGTTGTTTTAGTGAGTGCTGTTGAGTTGTTCTGACAATGCAGTACAACAGAATGAAACACTGACCAGTACCACATCATCTTCACAATTGTTGCTGTTTGAGCCCATTGGTACAGCCATCTTGTTGAAGGTCTTCCTCGTTTTCACTAACTCCTGTACTTTGTTGTTGTTGTGTGCTTTCAAGTCAATTCGGACTCATAGCAACACTGCATAGGGTTTCCTAGAGCGGCTGGTAGGCTTGAACCTAGTGATTAGTAGTCCAGTGCTTATCAGGGCTACTTCAGGTCTCCATGAATGATGTCCTTCTCTGGCACTGGTCCCTCCTGGTTACATATCCAAAGTATATGAGACAAAGTCTTGCCATTCTTATTTCTAAGGAGCCTCTAGCTGTATTTCTTCACAGACAGACTTGTTCATTCTTCTGTCAGTCCATGGCATACTTAACATTTTTCACCAACACCCTAATTCAAAGGCATCAATTCTTGAGTCATCCTTATTCATTGCCCGGCTTTAGCATGCATAAGAGGTGACTGAAGATACCATGGCTTGGATCAGGTGCATCTTGATCCTCAGAGTGACATCTTTGTTTTTGAATACTCTAACATTTTATGATATGCAGTCAAATGCTTTTGCATAGTCAATAAAACTGCTTTTAGCCAAGATCCCTCCATTATCAGCAATTATATCCTTTATTCCATATCCTTTTCTGAATCTACCTTGAATTTTTGTAAGTTCCCTGTTGATGTTCCACTGCAGCCATTTTGGAAAGAAAATTGTCCAACAATATCATTAGTATCATATGAAAATAAAATTTTGTGGAAGAACATTCAACTTAAAGAGATACAAAAATAAATTCTTATGATTATAGTCAAATTTGGTTTGAGACTTGCTTCTTTTATAAATAGATATTAATTTTTATGGAAGTATTTCCTGTATCTATTCAGCTACTCATATGATTTTTCACCTTTAATCTATTAATGTAGTAAGTTTTACTAATTGATATTATAACTTGAATCCAACTATACACTCCTGGGATAAACTGAACTTGTTAATCACATATTATTTGTTATACATTTAAAAATTATCTAGCATTGCAGTTCCTTGGTGGAAACGTGATTTTTAACTACTGACAATGCCCCTTGTTTTCTTTTAAGCTTAATTGTACATTTTAATGATGTTTGTTTTATTTTTTCCTTAAATTCTTGGTATTTTATTGTAGGAAGTTTTACAGAGTACCCATTCCATCATGATACCCAAAAAGGAAGTTCCTAATAAATATTTGTTGGAAAACACATGGCACATGATAACTGAGAAAGTATAATGAATCTCTTAGGGAGAAAAATCAGGTAATGAGTTCATCAATTCTCCACTACATAATTTGATTTTTAAGATTTCATCAGCATATATTGTTTTGCATGAAACCACACATGCCATGGTATTACTTAACCCTAACATGATTTTTCTGTATAATGACTAAGTTAGACAGCTGTGGTGATTCAGATCCTGTTTGTGGCTTGACTATGGCAGGCATGGGGTCAGGAAGTGGTGGCCATTTTGTCCAAAGAAAGGAAGGAGACTACAAAACAAAAAGACATGATGTGTTGTCCTAAAAAAATAATTATCATTGTTAAAAGGTATTTTTTAAAACAGGACAAAATAATGACTCTTATAGCGATAGATGATCTAGTCAGACAGTGGTTGGGCACTCAGCTTCCAACATCAAGGTTGGCAGTTGGAACCCACCATGGTGATCCGCTCCTGTAAAGATGATAACCCTATGGAGAAGTTCTCCTCTGTCTTCTAGGGTTGCTATGAGTTGGGATTGACTCAACAGCAACCACAGTAACAATTTACAGGGATGTAAAAATAATCATGTACTGAATTGCATTTAACATACAGTAAAGGAGTCATGCAGATGTTATAACCAATTCAAAGGAAAAGCCACAAAAGCACACACTTATTTATATGGAGTAAAAGAACAGACCAGTTACTGTCAAGTAGATTCTAATTTACAGTGATCTTCTGTGTGCAGAGTAAAACTACTCCGTAGGATTTCCAGGGCTTTAACCATTGAAAGAAGATCACCAGACCTTTCTTCTAAGGTGCCTTTGGGTAAAGTACTAATTGCCAACCATGAACCTGTCCAGTAGTGCCCACCCAATGTGTTGAAAGGACTATTGAAATGAATATAAATATGAAGAAAACACTCTCCTCTTACACAGTGGAGAAGTGAAATGAATGGAACCAGAACTAGACAGGACAGAATTTGCAGGTCTATTGACAATAATTCGCTTCTATCTATCAGCTTTCTACAGCTCTGAAATATTTTCCACAGAAATATAGTAAGATACTGTGGGAAGGTAGGAGTCCTGGTGTGGTGCTGTGGGTTAATGTGCTGGACTGCAAAGTTGGTTTGAACCACAAGGTCAGCAGTTCAAGCTCACCAGCCACTCCTTGGAAACCCTATACAGGACCACTATGGGTTGGAACCAACTTGAAGGCACTTAACAACAAACATCCTATAGACAGTGCATACTTTGCCACTGAAGCACAAACTCTTTCCTATACCACCAAGTCTGAGACAGATCCTCTGTCTTGGGGCATTTTTTCAATACATGAAATTGGAATTATTTATTAGAATAATAAGGTCTACTACTTCGGTGAGTCTAATCTTCTCATAGATAACTGATCCATGAAAGTGGTCCTAAGTAAAATCATCAGGTAAAGACAATGGGAACACTGCTCGGTTTTCTGGTTTCCCTGCTGCATGTGCCTGCTAGGCTCTTATTTAGAGTATTATCCACAGAAATCAGGGTTTATCAAAATTGTTGGACCCCAACACATAGTAAGTATGAGGATAAATCAAAAAGTATTGCTACAGAGCCATAGAAAACCATTGTTACACAAAAATATCAAAATGTGAAACCATTGTTTCTTGACATAGCCTCCATCTATGTCTATACAACTTCTATAGGCTGAGCTCCCATCCTCGAACCCTTCCCTGAAGAATTTTGTGCTGTTTGATTTACTCCACAATAAAATGAAACTTTTGGCACCCTCGTGAAGCTCAAATTGTGTTTCTTTTAAATATTCTTTGAGTTTTGAGAACAAAGAAGTCTGGAGGACTATAAGGTTGATGGGGAAAGGTTTCCCAAGGAAATTTTACTTGCTACTCTCCAAGAAAGAGCAGGTGGTTTATCGATGGGGGGAAAAAATTCCTCACTGTAATGTTTTTTGTTTCTCACCAATGCAGTTTTCATAAAAATTCTTCACAATAAGCCCCTGTGATTGTTCTGTGTTCTTTGATTCCCCCGCAAAATAGAGTCACTATAATGTGCTGAGGTGACCCTTCTGCTTTGAATTTAACTGACCTATTAGATCACCTCAGGATAATGATTTGAATGGATCATTTTTAAAAGCTTTTATTGTGAATTGAGTGATAGTTTACAGATCATCAATTTTATACTCAACCAATCATATTTTGTTTCATTTGCAATTATTACAACCACCTCTATGCACCATTGGTTAGCAGTCTCTATCTCTATCCCCCCTCCTTTTAATAATATATATTTATTTACATGACCAAAGGGCACATTTTACAAGTCAGACTCCTGCTCGCAGGCACACAACCTTTCTCATTCCATGGGTCTAGAGTCCTCAGCTGCTCTATCTCGCTCTGCCATCACTTCTGCTTCTGTCTCTGCTGTTGCCACTTTTCTGGTTAGGATCCCATGCTCCACTCATGTTCTTGATGGCCCTTAGGTCCTCTGTTCCTGGGATGAAAAATTAATTAATCCCCCCTTTTTGTTCCACACCTTCTACCTTTATAGTTGTGACAATCACAATGAGTCATGATACCAATTACTCACAACTGAATCAAAATAATCCTATGCCAAGAATGGATCATTTTTTGAAGACACTCTAGCAAGACTAAGACAAATGTTTTACTGAGAAAACTTGTCTGCAGCTATCTATTTAAACAGTTCAAACAGAGACGTGCTTAAACACATTTTGTTTGAAATAAATCTGTACATGTGTGAAATGGAATTCTAGTAGCAATACTTTACCAAAGCTTTCATCATGATGGGTATCAAGAGTGATGCACAAAGACCTACTAGCTCAAAGAACTGATCTTTTCATGAGAAACAATTTTATGGAGCACATTGTAATGGGAGACATGTCATAGATTTTACAATGTGATCTAGACACAAGGGTCCAATCAAAACAGTGGTTCTAAGTGAGTTTGCTGGGCCAGTTAATTTCAAGGCAGATAGGTCATCTCAGAAGGTTATGGTGATTTGTGTGTGTGTGTGTGTGTGTGATTCCAAAGGAGTAATCTTGGTACATTTTCTCACAGGGCAATCACAGGGAATTATTATCAGGAAGTTTTAAGAATATTGAAAACGGCACTGGTGATAAAAAGACCAATGAAGTTGTGCTAAGGAACTTTTTTTGGTTTCCATTTTGACAATGCAACTGCTCATTCTTGGAGGGTTGTGTAAGAATTTTGCTGGGAAACCTACAGTCCTGGTCTTGCCTCTTCAGATTTTCTTTTGTTCCCAAAGAACATTGAATAGAACACTATTTGAGTCCCTGAATGGTGACAACATTGCTGTTTTAATGTGGTGTAAATTAAAGAGCTCAGAATTCTTTGGGGAGGGGTTAGAGAGATGGAAACACCACCATTGGTAGTGTATAGACCTAGATGGAGGATATGTCAAGAAACACTAGCTTCACATTTTGATATTTTTGTTTAACAAAGATTTCTATGATTTTTGTAGCACCTCTTTTTAACTAACCCTCTTAAGAAGGGGATTCAAATGTTCATTGAAAAATGTCATTATCTTTTAATTCTATTTGTAATCAGAAGTTTTGAAGTCCCCTTATGTAAAAGGCAGGGATAAAATTGTGCTTAAGGCATATAATATATTAAGATGGAATTAGTGATAACAACAACAAAAGGGAGAGGGGAAAGGAATGGTAAAGATATAGAGTTCTTTGTATGCTGCTGAAGTTAAGTTCATACCAACTTACATTGTTGTTGTTGTTGTTAG
>NW_006408521.1:13622274-13623986 GCF_000296735.1 Chrysochloris asiatica | reverse complement strand
GAAAGTTGGGCAATGAATATGGAAGAATAGGTGAATCTGAATTATGGTGTTAGTGAAGAATATTAAAAGTACCGTGGACTACCAGAAGAACAAATAAATCTGTCTTGGAGCAAGTACAGGCAGAAGGCTCTTTAGAAACCAGGATAGTGAGACTCTACCTCTTTTTCTTTGTACATGTCAGGAGGGATCAGTTGCTGGAGCAGGACATCATGCTTGGTAAAGTGGAGGAGGGTCAGTGAAAAAAAGAGGAAGACCCCAATGAGATGGATTGACACAATGGCAGCAACAATAGACTCAAACACAATAAAATTGTGCAGATGGCACAGGACTGCGCAGTGTTTCATTATGTCGTGCATAGGATATCTATAAGTTGGCAGTGACTCGATGGAACCTACAAATAATAACAATAAAACAATTTATCAATCGTAAGTATATATGAACTCAACCTTGGGGCATTTAAATATATAAAGAAAATACTAATTGACTTGTAATAGACTATTAATAGACCACATGGACCTCACCAGATGGAGGATGCAGAAATTGAATTGACTGTATCACCCTAAATGCACTCAATCTTGTCTAATCTCTGAAGTTAGCAGAGTCAGGCCTAGTTAGTACTTGGATGGGAGACCATCTGGGAATACCAGGTGCTGTAATCTCTTTAAGGACCTCTAGTAACACAGAGGTTATGAGTCGGACTGCTAACCTCAAGGTCAGCAATTTGAAACTACAAGTGGTTCTTCTGGAGAATAATGGAGCAAGATTCCACTGGATAAAGATGAGGCTTTCTGCTCCTGTTAAAATTTATAGCCTTGGAAACTTCTATGCAGAGTCATTATGAGTTGGAACTGAATCAACAGCACACCACCGTCACACACTACCACCAGAGCAAACAAATCTGTGTTGGAAGAAGTCCAACCAGAATGCTCCTTGGAAGCCAGGATAGTGAGCCTTTATATATCAGGATGGACCAATCCCTGGAGAAGGAGATCATGCTTGGTAAAGCAGAGGGTCAGTGAGCAAGAGGAATACCCCCAATGAGATGGATTGGCACAGTGGCAACAGCAATGGACTCATGAATCACAGTGATTGTGAGGATGACCCAGGACCAGGCAGTGTTTCATTCTGTTGTGCATAGGGTCACTATGAGCCGGAACCAACTCAACAGCATCTAAAAGCAACAAAATAGTAGAGCATACGAGGGCAAAGTTATATATATATATATATATAACCTTTTTATTTCTAATCAAATGCCTTGAAAGAATGAGTCATTTGGCTTGGCGGCTTAGGACCACAGGCTTAGGAGACATCTAGGTCAGTTGGCATAATAAACTCCACAAAGACAATGTTCTATATTCTACTATGGTGAGCAGTGACCAGAACCTGGAAAGCTTGCAAGTTGCCAACTAAGGAGCAACTATTGATTTTTTATCAGGATTACAAAACAAGGTCCTGGATAGAGTGGGAGGAAAATGTGGAACAAAACTCCAAATCCTAAAGTAGATCAGACTTTCTGGTCTAATAGAAACTGGTAGAACCCATGAGATTATGACTCAGAGACATCCCTCAAACCTAAAACTGAGCTCACCCCTGCAGACAGCAGGCAGGCCTATAAAAGGAACAGTAAAACCCATAAGTTTAAGTTGTGCGACATCAGCAAATGAAGGTCCCACGGGCTTTTCTCCCACGGGCTTTACTCCATTCGCGTCATC
>NW_006408521.1:13609483-13621339 GCF_000296735.1 Chrysochloris asiatica | reverse complement strand
GTTGGAGGAAAATATTGAAAGTGCCATGGGCTGCCAAAAGAACCAATAGATCCGTTTTAGAAGAAGTACAGCCAGAGTGCTCCTTGGAGACAAGAATAAAATCCATTTGTGGTAGGCCATGTGGCCTGTCTGCCTGTGTCTACTGGGTTCAGTGACTGATTTTGCTAAAACGAATAAAGAAAACCTCACTCTTGCTAAAATGAGTATAGATTGGATTACTTGAGCATTTGTCAGTATAGACGACATTTCTCACACCAAGGAGATTGCAAGTTATTGTGTATAAATATGGAAAATTGATTTGCTCTCTAAACTGTCACCCAAACCACATTTGTAAAAAATTTTGAAAAGCACAAATAGCAAAAGATAAAATAAATAAGTGATATTTCATGAAATTTAAAAACTTTTGTTCATCAAAAGACTTTACTAGAAAGTGTAAAGACAAGCTACCAACTAGTATAACATCTTCAGAAACCATATATCTGACAAGAATCTAATAAGCAAAATGATGTGACACTTCAACAACTTAACAACAAAAGGACAAATAACCCAATCATAAAATGGACAAAGGATTTGAATAGGCAATTCACCAAAGAGGACATTAAGATGGCCGCTAAATACACAAGAAGATGCACAGCTTCATTAGTGTTGTTGCTGTTGTTTGTTAAATGTTATCAAGTCGGTTTCAACTGATAGCTACCCTATACAGGGTTTCTAAAGAGAGACTGGTGGGTCTAAATCAGTTAGAAGTCCAGGCTTCCATCCTTGTTCTTCTTCTTAAGCAGTGCTTTGCTTATCCTTGGTCTCTTTCCTTTCCATATAAAGTTTGTCATTATTTTTTTCCATCTCTTTGAAGAATGTCGTTGGAATCTGGATTGGGATTGCATTATATGTGTAAATTGCTCTGGGCAGTTTTGACATTTTCACAATGTTAAGTCTTCCTATCCAGGAGCAGGGTATATTCTACCATTTTTGTAGGTCTCTTTTGGTTTCTTGTAGTAGTGTTTTGTAATTTTCTTTGTATAAGCCGGTTTCTCTGGTTACATTTATTCCTAGATATTTCATCCTTTGGGCAGCTATTGTAAATGGTGTTGCTTTCCTAATGTCCTTTTCAGCGCTGTCGTTTTTGGTATAGAGGAATCCAACTGATTTTTGTATGTTGATCTTATATCCTGCCACTTTGCTGAATCTTACAATGAGGTCTAGTTGCTTTTTTACTCAGTCTTTGGGGTTTTCTACGTATAGGATATCATCTGCAAATAGAGTTTTACTTCCTTTTTGCTAATTTGCATGCTTTTAATTTCCCTTTCTTGCTGTATAGCTCTTGCTAACACTTCCAGCACAATATTGAATAGAGGTGGTAACAAAGGTCATCCCTGTCTGGTTCCTGCTTGCAGAGGGAAGGCTTTCAGTTTCTCTCCATTGACAGTAATGTAGGCTGTTGGTTTTGTATATATGCTCTTAATTATGTTAATTTCCCTTCAATTCCTACTTTATTGAGTGTTTTTAACAAGAATGATGTTGGAGTTTGTCAAATGCCTTTTCTGCATCAATCAATATGATCATGTGGTTCTTTTCTTTTTTCTTATTTATATGGTGGATTATGTTGATCGTTTTTCTGATCTTGAACCATCCTTGCATCCCTGATATGAATTCCACTTGATCATGATGCATTATCTTATTGATGTGCTGCTGGATTCTGTTGGCTAGGATTTTGTTGAGAATTTTTGCATCTATGTTCATGAGTAATATTGGTCTATAATTTTCTTTCTTAGTGATGTCCTTCCCTGGTTTTTTGGTATGAGGGTTATGTTTGCTTCATAAAATGTATTAGGAAGTTTTCCATCCTCCTCTATCTTCTGGAATAATTTGAGTAGAATTGGTGACAGCTCTTCCCTTAATATTTGGTAGAACTCACCAGTGAAGCCATCTGGACCTGTACTTCTTTTGGTTAGGAGTTTTTTGATGACTTGATCAATTTTTTCTTTTGTTATGGGTCTGTTGAGGTTTTCTACTTCAATCTGTGTAAGTTTAGGTAGGTTGTGTTTTTCTAAAAATGTATCCATCTCTTCTAAGTTTTCAAATTTGTTGGAGTACAACTCTTCATAGTTTTCTGTTATCAACCTTTTGATTTGTTTGGTTCCATTGTGACATTGCCCATGTGGTTTCTAATGCAAGTTATTTGTGTCATCTCTCTCTTTTCTTTTGTTAGTTTTGGCAATGGTTTGTGAATTCTATTAATCCTTTCAAAGAACCAGCTTCTTGGTCTGTTGATTTTTTCTATTTTCCATTTCATTTATTTCTATTCTTATCTTTAATATTTCTTATCTTTTGGTTACTGTGGTTTCCCTCTGTTGGTCTGTTTGCAATTGTTGTAGATTCTGTGTTAATGTATTAATTTTGGTTCTTTCTTCTTTTTGGATGTGTGCATTTATTGCCAGTATTTTATTTTAAATCTAACATTTGTAGTGTTGAATCATGTGTATAGTATTTTAATGTTACTAGACAAAGCCTCACATTGGTGCTCTTTTCCAATTAAGTAAAAAATTATTGAAGTTGAGTCAAAACGATCTCTCTGCTGACTACCCAGAAATTATTACAGGAAGCACTTCCTTGATGCGACTCACCAAGATTCTTGGCTCAACTTTAGCTAGCCCGATTTGGGATCCTGCTGCCTTCTAAAAGGGAAGTGACTGCAGAAACTTACTTCTTAAGCTACAGCCTTTTTATGGTATGCATTCTGCAATCCACAATCTTCTAATTTTAAGAATTCATGCAGTTATATTGGACATATTGGGATAATCATCCCATCTCAATGTCTTTAACTGTAATCACATTGGCAAAATCCTTTTTGCCATGTTAGGTAAAATATTAATAAGCGGTCAATTTTATTTGATCACCATTTTATTTATATCATTTATAAAAATACTAAGCCTTAATTAAATTTTTGTGACCTAACAATTTTTAAATGGGGAGCAAGATGGCAGAGTAGCCAGAAGTACTGAGCAGACCCTCTGTAACAAGAATATGAAAGACAAAGTGAAACAGATACAGATGGTGATTCTGAGACTTTGAACTTCAGAGGAAAGGTGGATTGAGTGCCATCTGGGAGAGGAAGCTGAGTAAAAGGGGAGAGGATGGAGACAGATGGATGGGTTGTCAGCTGCCCTGGCAAGGCAAGGCCATCTTGAGTTTTGCCATGGCTGTTGATGGGCACAGTGGCCTGGAGGCACAGGACATGAACTGGAGGTTGCAACACCGCATCAGGATAGTCCCCCAATTTCATTAAATGCACAAATCTACACATTCATAGAAAAGTGATCCAACAGAATGAGGACATTATTGAGCAATATCATTAATGCAAAAAGTTGGTTCTGACTCATAGCAACCCTGTATAGGGTGAGTTTGAACTGCTGACCTTGTAGTTCAAACTGACCTTGCAGTACAGTACATTAACCCACAGCACCACACCAGGACTCCTTCATAATAAGCTCTTGTTATTCTGTGTCCTTTGAAAAACTTGTCTAAATTATCCCTTTAGAATACCCCCCAAATCACCACAACCTTCTGAACTGACCTCTTAGCCTTGAATTTGACTAGCGCAATAGATCTCCAGAGAAACCACTGTTATGATAGAACTTTGCTCTTTGGATTGCATTGGTAATTCCAAGATTCATCGCTGGCTATTATTCATTTCATAAAAGTGTCTCCAGTAGCTTCCTTCTTTTTCTTAAAAGACTGATGGAAAGATCAGCTCTTTTAGCTAGCTGATCTTTGTGCAATGCTTTTGGTACTCATTGAATAGAAAGCTTTCTGGTTACGATATCCTCTTAAAACGGAAAATGTTAATCATCTGAGACCTCGGCTTTATCAGCTGTTACATCAATAGTAATTATACGGTATTTTTTTCACCAGTTTCTGGACTTCATTCATTGGTACTGAAGGCTTACCATCTCTTGGCTTGATCATCTTTGAGGTCTTCCTTACTGTCCTTAAAACACTTGATCTATCTAAACACTGTTGTTTATGGGCAGCATTTCCATAAACTTGTTGCAAAACTTCAATGATTTGGGAATATGTCCCCATGAGTTTTGTTAAAAATTTGTTATTAGTTCTGACCTTAAAATAGTTTTATTCACAGACAGAAAGTTTTCTTTTTTTTAAAAAGGCAACTTACTGAGAGAGAAAAAGACAAGTGAGCTGAGAAAACTTGTCAACAGTCATTCACTAATTGCAGAGAAATAATTAAACGTACTTTGTTTGGAATAAACCTGTGCATGTATGAACTGGAATCCTAGTAGCAATACTTTTGGGCTTACCCTCTTAGATTGGAAAAGAAAAGGACACATGATCCAATGATATACTGTCTATAAAAAACAAGCTACAGTTTCAAAAACACCAATAAAATGAAAGTAAAATAATGAAGATTACAGAACTTGATGTCCTAAAATTAGAGTGCAGAAGCAGACAAAGAAATATCTCTTTGAAGAACAGGAAGACGTCTCGTATAAGGAAAAGTCTGGGGGGCGGGGAAAAGGCCAAGTAGTAATTCCATGGCTTGCTGAAGGTGACTATAATTTGCATACACTAGCTGCCAAGGAAGTTGTACTTAAGGTGTGGCTCTTGTATCTGTTTCTATATGTACTAATGATCTTAGCTACTAATTTCATCACTGTAATGAATCAGACTGAAAGGGAGTGTGTCTTTCCCACATTTTTACTTAAACAATGTTTTATTGTATTTTAAGTGAAATTTTACATAACAAATAAGGTTCCCTTTTAAACAACTCTTTTCTGCAGATTGTGTATGACATTGGTTAGAATTTTTACAATGTATCAGCATTCTCATTATTTCCATCCTGTGAGTTGTGTTTCCTTTGACGTAGCTTCCTTTTCTCTACTTCTTACATTTGCTTCTGAGTAAATTATAGTTGCTTATGGGAGCACACTACTTATGAATGATATTGTTTATTTTATAAGCTAGTCTATTATTTGGCTCAAAGTTGACTTGCAGAAATAATTTCAATTCCAATTTCAAAGGTATTTTAGGGTAATAGTCTTGAAGGCTCCTTTAATCTCTATTGGTCTAGTGGGTCTGGCCTTCTTCAGAAATTTGAGTTTTGTTTTATGTTTTTCTCTCATTCTATCCAGAACCTTCTAATGTGTCTCTGTTCCGAACAGTCAGTAGCGGTAGCTGGGTATTATTCAGATCTTCTGGTTTCAGGTTAGGAAAGAATGTGGTTTATGTAGCTTAGTAGTTTTGTGGACTAGTTTCTTTGAACTTTTGATTTCCTTTATTCTTTTGTTCTTTATGAGCAGAGAATAGTCATTGTATCTTTGATAGCTGCTCGAAAGCTTTTAAGACCCCAGCCGCTATTCACCAAACCAGGATGCCGCAGAGCATTATTTTGTGTACTATGTCATGCCCATTTGCTAAGTTGTCCCCAGAGACTATGGTAACAAGTTTTTGACCCATTTAACCACCCCCATGAGTTGTTTGACTATGTCTAGGAAGCCTCTATAACCCTGTCCTCTATGTTGTTTGTTGTATATGTAAATATATGAGAGGGCTTCAAAAGTTCATGGAAAACACCCCTTATCTTTTCACTTATCTCATTTTTCATGAACTTTTTGAAGCCCCTAATGTAAGCAGGGAGGGAAGGGAGGAAGAGAGGAAACTGCTTTGAAGACAGTAAACATTTGTTACTTTTGGGGATGGAAAAGTTAATCCCTAATACAGGTGAAGTCAACACAACTTGACTAAGGTAAATAAAGACACTAAGAAGCACATGAGAAAATTTGACAATTTCAGTAATTGCTATAACATATATAATTTGCCAGCAACAGCTAAAGCAACCAAAAATATGTATGTGATTATGTAGGCTTACTATGCCGGGAATGACAAATTGAAGAGTAATGGTGTTGCAGTCATTGTCAAAAAGAACATCCCCAGATCAATCATGAGGTACAATGCTGTCTGTGATAGGATAATATCCATGCGCCTACAGGGAAGCCCAGTTAATACCACTATTATTCAAATTTAAGCACCAACCACTAAAGCCAGTGAGGATGAAATAGAAGAATCCTATCAACTTCTTCAATCTGAAATTGATCAAACATGCAACCGAGATGTACTGATCATTACCGGTGATTGGAATGCAAAGGTTGGGAGCCAAGAGGAAGCATCAGTAGTTGGAAAATATGGCCTTGGCAATAGAAATGATGCTGGAAATTACATGACAGAATTCTGTAAAATGAATATTCATTTTGAATACCTTCTTTAGAAAGCATAAGAGACAATTATACATATGGACCTCACCAGATGTAATACATAGAAATCAAATTGACTACATCTGCAGAAAGAGATCATGGAAAAGCTCCATATCATCAGTGAAAACAAGGCCAGGGGCAGATTGTGGAACAGACCATCAATTGCTCATATGTAAATTCAATATGAAGCTGAAGAGAATGAAAACAAGTCCATGAGAGCCAAAATATGACCTTGATTATAGCCCACCTGAATTTAGAGATCATCTGAAGAAGAGATTTGATACATTAAATACTAAAGACTGAAGGCCAGAAGAGTTGTAGGATGACATCAAGAACATCATACAGGTAGAAAGCAGAAAGTCAGAAATACACTCAGCATATCTCAAGCTGAGGGAAGTGAAGAAAAAATTCAAGACTCAACTTTCATTATTGAAGGATTATCTGGGGAAATTATTGAATGATGCAGAAAGCATCAAGAGAAGATGGAAGGAATACATAGTCACTGTAGCAAAAAGAAATGGCTGATATTTCAAGAGGTAGAATATGATCAAGAGCCAATGATACTGAAGGAAGAAGTCCAAGGTGCATTGAAGGAATTGGCAAAGAACAAGGCACCAGGAACTGATGGAATAAAAATTAAAATCTTTTAACAAAGTGAGGCGGCACAGGAGGCACTCACTCATCTATACTAAGAAATTTGGAAGACAACAACCTGACTGACTGATTGGAAGAGATCACTATTTGTGCCCATTCCAAAGAGGTGACCTAACAGATTGCAGAAATCATCAGACAATCTCTTTGATATTCCATGCGAGTAAAGTTTTACTAAAAGTAATACAGAAATGGCTACAATCATACATTGACAGAGAACTTCCAGAGGTTCAAGCTGGATTCAGAAGAGGCCGTGGAACGAGGGATATCATTGCTGATGTCCGATGGATCTTGGCTGACAGCAGAGAATATCAGAAAGATGTTTACTTGTGCTTTATTGACTATGCAAAGGCTTTCGATTGTGTGGATCATGACAAGTTATGGACAACATTGTGAAGTATGAGTATTCCAGAACACTTAATTGTGCTCATGAGGAATCTGTACCTGGACCAAGAGGCAGTTGTTCGAACAGAACATGGGAACACTGAATGTTTTAAAATTAAGAAAGGTGTGCGACAAGGTTGTATTCCTTCACTGTACTTATTCAACCAGTATGCTGAGCAAATAATCCAAGAAACTAGGTTGTTGTTGTTGTTGTTAAGTGCTGTCGAGTCGGTTCCGACCCATAGCGACCCTGTACAGGGTTTCCGAGGGTGTAAATCCTTACGGGAGTAGAAAGCCTCATCTTTCTCCCGCGGAGCAGCTGGTAGTTTCGAACTGCTGACCTTATGGTTCGCAGCCCGATTCGTAACCACTACGCTACCAGACCAAGAGGCAGTTGTTCAAACAGAACATGGGAACACTGAATGTTTTAAAATTAAGAAAGGTGTGCGACAAGGTTGTATTCCTTCACTGTACTTATTCAACCAGTATGCTGAGCAAATAATCCAAGAAACTAGGTTATATGAAGAAAAATGTGGCATCATTACCAACTTGTGATATACAGATGATACAACCTTGCTTGCTGAAGTGTAGAGGACTTAAAATATTTACTGATGAAAATCAAAGAGCACAGCCTTTGATATGGATTGTATCTCGATGTAAAGAAAACCTTACATTACACCACTGGACCAATAACCACTGGGCCAATACACAGCATTGTGGCTCAATAGTGAATAATTGCTATCACAACTGACTGTGAATGTTGCAAATGTAAAGGTAGACATTTTGTAGCAAAAAGAGGGGAGTGGTTGACTTTACAGTTCAGGAGCGGAGGTCCTTGGGACCACCAAGGGAGAAGAGCAGCGTGTAAGACCCTACCCAGAGAAGCAGTGATGCCAGAGATGGAGACAGAGACGATGATTTGGAGAGAGGATGTGATCGGGGACTCTAGACTCAGGGAGGGAGAAGGTGCCCCTCACCACTGGACCAATAAACAGCATTCTTATCAATGAAGAAAAGATTGAGTTTGTCAAGGACTTCATTCTTCTTGGATCAACTATCAACACTCACAGAAATGCAAATCTGCTGCACAAGACTTTTAAAGTGTTGAAGACAAAGATGTCAGCTTGAAGACTAAGGTGCACCTGATCCAAGCCATGGTGTTTTCAATAACCTCATATGCTTGCAAAAGCTGGACAGGGAATAAGGAAGACCATAGAAGAATTGATGCATTTGAGTTATGGTGCTGGAGGAGCATATTGAAAGTACCATGGGCTGCCAAAAGAACAAACAGATCTGTGTTGGAAGAGTGCAGCCAGAGTGCTCCTTGGAGGCCAGGATGGCCAGACTTTGCTTCTCATACTTCAGACACATTGTCAGGAGGGACCAGTCACTGGAGAAGGATATCATGTTTGGTAAGGTGGAGGGTCAGAGATAAAGAGGAAGACCCCCATCGAGATGTATTGGCAAACTGGTAGCATCAATGGCTCAAGCGTGACAATGATAGTGAGGTTGGCCCAGGATTGGGCAGTGTTTCGTTCTGCTGTGCATAAAGTCTCTATGAGTCAGTACTGAGTTGATGGCACCTAACAACAACATTGAGGTCTTTGGTCTTCATCAATAAGTACTTTAAATCTTCTTGGCTTTCAGCAAGCAAGATAGTACATTTGTATATTGCAGATTGTTAATGAGCCTTTCTCAAATTCTGATGCCATGTTTTTCTTCATATAATCCAGCTTCTCTGATTATTTGTTCAGCATACAGATTGAATAAGTATGGTGAATGAATACAACCTGGCACACACGTTTCCTAATTTAAACCATTTGGTATTCCTTTGTTCTGTTAGAACGACTGCCTTTTCATCTATGTACAAGTTCCTCATGAGCACAATTAAGTGTTCCAGAATACTCCTACTTCCCTATGTTGTCCACAGCCTGTCATGATTCACACAATTGAAAGCCTTTGTGTAGTCAATAAAGCACAAGTAAATATTTTTCGGGTATTCTCTGCTTTCAGCCAATATCCATCTGATGTCAGCAATGATATCCCTTGTTCCATATCGTCTTCTGAAACTAGCTTGAATCTCTGGAAGTTCTCTGTCAATTTATTTTGCATCTGTTTCTGTATTACTGTGGATTAGCTGGAGTGGATTAGCTGGATCAAAAAGTATTACTACTTCTAGCATTTTGAGGAAACACTGTACTGTTTTCAGTGGTTGGACCATTTTACAATCCCACCAACAATGCATAAGAGTCCCAATCTCCCCACAATATTGACAGTATTTGTTGTTTTCTATTTTGTTTTTATCCATCATTGGCATTTTTGTAGGGGTGAGATACCATCTCAATGTAGATTTTATTTGCATCTCCGTAATGGTTAATGATCGTGAACATCCTTTCATATATTTGTTAGATGCTTGAATGTCCTTTTTGGTGAAGTGTCTGTTCGTGCCCTTTGCCCCTTTTTAAATTGAATTGCCTATCTTTTTCTTGTTGAGTTGTTGAAGTTTTCTATATATTTTAGAGACTAGACCCTTAGTAAATATATTATCACTAAAGATATTTTCCCTTATCTGCAATTTCTCTGTTTGCCTACTTTTTATTTTCTTTTGATCTGTATTTAATTTTAGGAGATCCTGATTACCTAATTGATCTTCTGTTTGTGTACTTTTAGTTTTGTTTAATATGCTATTTATGTAAAAAATTAAGTCCTCTAGTTTTTACCTGTGTGGAGCTCTGGTAGCGTAGTGATTATGAATCAGGCTGCGAACCTCACGGTCAGCAGTTCGAAACTACCAGCTGTTCTGCAGGAGAAAGATGAGGCTTTCTGCTCCCATAAAGATTTACACCCTCGGAAACCCTGTACAGGGTCACTATGGGTCGGAACCGACTCGATGGCACAAAACTACAACAACAACAACCTTTCAGGACATTTATAGTTTTTATCTAAACATTTAAGTATTTGATCCATTGGGCGTTAGTTTTTATGAGTGGTTTGAGGTGTGGATCCTGCTTCATTTTCTCCATATAGGTATCCAGTTTGCCAGCAGCACTTGTTAAAGAAAATGTTTCTTCCCCATTGAATGAACTTTGACTCTTTGTTGAAGATCAACTTCCCACACATGAATTTACTTCTAGGTTCTCAATATTATACCATTAGTCTAAGTGTCTGTCATTGAGCCAGAACCAGACTGTTTCGATTTCATGACTGTATAGTTTAAGAAATTTTGTCATTGTTGATTTTTAAAAATTTTTTATTGTGAATCGATGAAAGTTTTCAGAGCAGATCAGTTTTCCATTTAACAACTCATGCACATTTTGCTTCATCTCATTAATTGTAATCCCCACAATTAACATCACTTATCTGGCATCCTTCCTTTATCCTGTTTCTATTTCACTTTCTTTCCTAATCCTTCTGAACTTTGTCTTTGAGTAAATACTGCCCTTTTGATCTCAAATGGTTGATTTGCATATTTCTTAAGTGTTAGGACTCCCGTTATTGTTGTTGTTAAGTGCCATTGAGTCTTTTCTGACCCATAGCGACCCTGTGTAGGGTTTCCTCGGAGCAGCTGGTGAGCTTGAACTGCCAACCTTGCACTTCAAACGGCTTTATAATCTGGTGCATTAACCCACAGCGCCACACCAGGACTCCCCTTACAGACCTGTCTAATGCTTGGCTGAAATGGAGTCAGTTGGGGTGAGTTCATTTCCAGACCTGAAAGGTAACTAAAGGCCATAGTCTTAGGGGCTCTAGCAGTCTCTATCCAAGAAGTAAGTCTGGTCTTCATGTGACTTTGAGTTTTATACACGTTTTTCTCCTGCTCTGTCCAGAACCTTCTAATGGAATCCCTTTGAGGGCAGTTAGTAGTGGTAGCGGGACACCATCTACTTGTGGTCTCAGAGTCATGGTCCATTAGTCAATTAAAGGCAATTGTTTCCATGTGCCTTCAGTTTTCATCACTCTTCTTTCCTCTGGACACGGAGAGGCCAATAGTTGCACCTTAGATGTTCACTTGCCCGTGAACTTATAAGACCCCAGTCACTACTCACTATATTAGGATATAGAATATCCTTTGTGGACAATGTTATACCAGTTGGCTTTGAGACTAAGTCCTGAGCTCCAAAATCTAGCAACTCATTCCCACAAGGCGTTTGCTATGTCCAGCTTTTCATAACTTTACCCCCTGAATGCTTTATCACATTCATAGATATATTTGTAGCAATGATAAATACCCTTGTACAAATATCCTCGGTCAAGCCTATATGTTTGTAGGGTATACTTCCTCTTTCTCTCCCACACCCACTTAGCCGTGTATCTATCTATGCTTCTAATCACATGTCACCATGATTGCAGAATTGTGTATTTACCTCTGTTGCCTTTAACTCTCGTACTCCTCCCAGTCCCTTCCTCTGCCCCTGTCAGTCTGGGCCAACATCTCTCTTATTACTTTCCCCCTTACCCAAGTTAACTACCTTTTAGGTAGTAACTTACCTTCCTTTTCTCCTCTCATCCCTGGTAACCATCAAACAGTATTTATTTTAGTGTGAAAACCTTTTCG
>NW_006408521.1:13564771-13609188 GCF_000296735.1 Chrysochloris asiatica | reverse complement strand
CTGCTCTTCTCCCTTGATGGTTCCAAGGACCTCCACTCCTGAACTGTAAAGTCAACCACTCCCCTCCTTTTACTACAAAATGTCTACCTTTACATTTGCAACACTCACAGTCAGTTGTGATAGCAATTTTCACTATGGAGCTGCAAGAATCTTATCCCCTTCTTTCATCAGCCCCACCCAGACAAGTTGGAAATCATCCAGTGGAGATTCTACCTTCCCTAGCACCCTCTGAAACCAGTCTCCCTCTTGAACACTTGTAAGCCAGTCACTTCTTGCCTTTGTAGCCCCTGCATTTTGAGTATCTAATGTTTAAGTTGCCCGTCCCTGTCAACTCTATGTACTGAGGGGGTGGGAATGATCCTTGTTGTAAAGATTCGTTCCTTCTTTTGAGCTACTACATCCATAAGTATAGGACAAGTTCACCAAATTATAGCAGATTACTCTTTGTTTCCTCTTCTTTCTTCTTCTAGTCAAGTTCTGATCATCCTGCCATTGAAGTCAGGTCAAGTGGTTACTATCTGGAAGTATGGGTGTTCTTGTGCATGTCCCCTTGCTTCCTATCAGCTGGAGGCTTCATTCTCCACTTTAGTCCTTTGTGGCCATGTCCCTGTGTCTGGGCCCAGGAGTCCCCAGATCTTGTCATACTGCTGGCCAACCAGGTCGTAACCCAGGTCAATAGGAGTCTATTGAACGTGGTCAGACTTAGCTCACAACTTCATTGCTGTTTTTCTCCCACTTCCTCTTATCAGTAGACAGACGTGGTCACTAGAAAGATCACATGCCTGCTTATGTATTCCCCTTGAATCTCAGTCTTGGAAGACGGTTTGCCCTGAGGGGACCTGACCACTTGTCTTGATGGCTCTGGGGCTAACAACTTGCTTGGTCTTGTAGTAGTCAATCAGACTGCCATTATTATTTTTTATTTTTCCTGTTGGTCTTTCTTTCAAGAAGTATCTTCTATTCCTCTAGCTGTTCCAGATTGGTCTGCTTGTCCTTTCAAGTGGAAATTTCCCATCTCAGAAGATTCTGGATGGAGATCAGGATTCCACCTAAGGTCTTACACACTGCAAAGTCTCTGCAGGAAGCCTCCTTCACTGGGCAAGTTATAGCCCCATTTTAGGTATTCCAATCAGTTATAGGCTGAAGATGGACTTACAAGCTTTTTATAGTAATGTTTCTAGCTATTCTCTTCTCTCCCCTTCAAGTGTCTGGTTTACAATAATAGGCAAGGGAAACCAAGATACAAAATACAGCCAAGAATCTTAACATTATTTCCCCTCTTTTACCCATTCTGAAAACCTTTTCTTGACCTTTTACAATAATGGTCTCAGACAATATTGCTTATTTTGTAATTGACTAATTTCACTCAACACAATGTCCTCCAGGTTCATCCATGTTGTGCAGATTCATCATTAACCTTTAATGTTTTGTAGTATTCCATTGTATATATGTACCATTGTTTGTTTATCCATTCTTCCATTGATGAACATTTGTTTCTATCTTTTTGCTATTGTGAATCATGCTATGATGAACTAGAGTGTGCAATGTATCTATTTGTGTTGCAGCTCTTATTTCTCGAGGATATATAACAAACAGAGGGATTATTGGGTCATATGGTATTTCTATTTCTATCTTTTTGAGGAAGTGCCATATAGTTTTCTACAGTGGTAGTACCAGTTTACAGTTCTACCAGTAATCTCCCCACACCCCACCAGTATTTGCTCACTTTTTCTTTTTTATGTCGGGGTGAGATTTCATTGTTGTTTTGGTTTGAATCTCTCTAATGACTAATGATCATATGCATTTCTTCATATATATTTTTGCTGCATGGGTGTCTTCTTTGGTGAAGTGTATGTTCATGTTCTTTGGCTAATTTTTAATTAGGTTATTTGTCTTTTTTTAGTGTGTGTGGACATGTTGTCTTTTACTTGATGAGGTCTATATATTTTAGAGACAAATCCTTTATCTGAAAAGTCATTGCCAAAATTTTTTCCCCCGCCTTAATAGACAGTGTGAAAAAAAAAGTTCTCTTTTTACTCTTTTGGTGAAATATTTTTATCCACATAAGTGTCTAATTTTTTAGGAGATCCAAGTCATCTAGTTTTGAGATCAATAAGTTTGTAGCCTCCTACTATATTCTTCTACTTTGGTATAGTTTTAGCTTTTGGGGATTGCCTTTCTTTTCATGTGCATGAATAATTTCATTTAGAAAGATCAGCATGAGGCTGGTTCCTACGAGGTGAAGGTTAAAGATATTGCAAACGTCCGACTTTTCCAGCATATCATGTTGTTGTTGTTAGATGCCATCGAGTCGGTACTGACCCATAGCGACCTTATGCACAGCAGAACGAAACACTGCCTGATCCTGGCCAACCTCACTACTGTTGCCATGCTTGAGTCCATTGATGCTGCCACTTGGCCAATCCATCTCGTTGGGGGTCTTCCTCTTTATCTCTGACCCTCCACCTTACCAAACATGATATCCTTCTTCAGTGACTGGTCCCTTCTGACAATATGTCCAAAGTATGAGAGACAAAGTTTGGCCATCTTGGCCTCCAAGGAGCACTCTGGCTGTGCTTCTTCCAAAATGGATCTATTGGTTCTTTTGGTAGCCCATGGCACTTTCAATATTCTCCTCCAACACCATAACTCAAAAGCATCAATTCTGCTACAGTCTTCATTATTCACTGTCCAGCTTTCACATGCATATGAGGTTATTGAAAATACCATAGCTTGTGACAGGTGCACCTTAGTCCTCAAGCTGACATCTTTGCTCTTCAACACTTTAAAAAGTGTTTTTTGAGGTGTTCTTTACCTGCCGACTTCATATTATACCACTCCATAATCCTTGATATCAATCACCCTTCCTCACGTTCCACAGTTCTGCAATATGCTGTAACATCTCACAGAACTTACAACAGTCTAAGGAAATGACTTACTTAATTGTGTAACTTAGCAAGTCCCAAATCCATAGTTCAAAGGTCAGTCTAGAGGATTCTTCTCCTCCACATAGTGTCAGGATCTGAGGAATCTTAATCTACAGGTCAGATGACAGGCTGTTAATGCAAGAGGTTGTGGGAACTGGTGAATCATATTAGTCCCATGAACTGAGGTCAGACATAATGACCCAGATGCAAGATCAAGATTAAGACATAGGACTTTGCCAAAGCAGTCCTATAAATTGGTCTTAGACCATGCTCACAAGGAAAACTGAGGATGATGACTTGAGTCACACTGTCTATTAAGGTGGGGGCATCTTTAGTCTTTGTTGTTACTAAATGCTGTAAAGATAGTTTTGACCCATAAAGACCCTGTATAGGGTTTCTGAGGAGGGGCTGGTGGTTTTAAACTGCCGACTTCATGATTCAAACCTGCCTTGTAGTCCAGTGCATTATGCTGCAACACACCATTCTAAGATTCCTTAGCCTCACTTTACTTCTTTGTTATTGTTAAGTGCTGTCAAGTTGGTTCTGGCTCATAGCGACACTGTATAGTGTTTCCTTAGCCCCACATTAATCCTTACTCCTTAGTTGCACCTTAATCTGTAGTCCTACCTTAATTTTGGAGTCCAGGTGTATTGCTACAGGATAAGCACTGGACCATAAGGTCAATTTGAACCACAAGGTTGGTGGTTCAAACTCACCAGCCACTCTTCAGACACCCTATACAAGGTTGTTATGAGTTAGAATTCACTCAATGGCACTTAACAACAACAACCTTAATCCTTCCTCATTAACAATTTACTTCAAAATGGGTCCATAATTACAGGCATTGAGGCAAGGATTTACAAGACACCAGAGAACTGCATGATATGGCTATTGTTGTTGTTGTTGTTATGTGCCATGAAGGGTCATAATAAATTGTGTGCTGCCCTGTACCATGGAAAGCTGGAGTTTAGTTTTCCCACTTCACTAAATAATATTATTGGTATTTGTGTTGGGATGGCTTCACAAATATAGAGGATTTGGGGCAGTACTAACATTTTCACAACAATAATTTTTCCAATCCATGAGTAGAAAATACTTTCCATTATGCACTGGACTGCAAACCCCAAGATCAACAGTTCAAACCCCTCAGTTGCTCCCCAGCAACTCTATACAGGGTAGCTATGAGTCAGAACCGATGCGACAACACTTAACAACAACAACTTTTAGCTTCTTGCAATAGTGTTTTATAGTTTTCCGTTCATAAGTAATTTTACATCCCTGACTAGGTTTATTCCTAACTATTTTATCAATTTGGGGGTTATTGTAAATGGTATTGTTTTCTTGATTTCTTTTTCAGAGTCTTCTTTTTTAGCATTAAGGAACCCAACTGATTTTAGTGTGTTAATCGTATACCTTTCCACCTTGCTGAATTCTTCTATTAGTTCTAGTAACTTTCTTGTATGATCTTTGGGATTTTATTTGTATAGGATTATGTCTTCTGTGAATAAGGAATTTTACTTTTTCCTTTTCAATTTGATTATATTTTATTTCCCTTTCTTGCCTTTTTGCTCTAGCTAGCATTTCAATAGCTAGTATAATACTGAATAAGAGTGGTGACAAAAGACATTCTGTGTCATTCCCTTTCTCAGGGAGATGCTCTTCATCTTTGTCCACCGAGAATAATGCTGGTTGTTGATTTGGTATATATGCCACTAATCATGTTTCAAAATTTCCCTTTTATTTCTGTTTTGCTGAAAGCTTTAATCATCACAGGTATTGGATTTTATCAAATGACTTTTCTATTTATTGAGATGATCATGCAATTATTTTCCTTTGTTTTATTTATTTTGCAAATTATATTGATTTGTAATGTAATGATGAACCATCCTTGCATCCCTTGTATAAATCCTTCTTGATCATGATATATTATTTTTATATTCTTTTGAATTCTACTGGCTAGAATTTTGTTGACCATTTTTGCACTTATGTTATTGATGGATATTGGCCTAATTTTCTTTTTCAGTGACGTCTTTGCCTAGCTTTAGTATCAGGTGTATGCTGGCTTCATAGGATGAAATGGGGATATGTGCATTTAATGGTATAAATTCTCCTCTGAACACTGCATTTGCAAAGTTCCAATGGTTTTGGTATGTTATATTTTTATTTTCATTTGATTCTAAAAAATTTGAAATTTCACTTAAGTTTTTTTTCTATTACTCAATAGATTTTATTCCATTTCAATTAATTTAATTTTTTCCTATTTCCTCTGTTACTGATTTCTAGTTACTTTCTAAATATACCTTAAGGGGCTTTAAACATCACTTTGCAAATTGTCTTAATTATGAATCAATGATGCTTATGATAAAAAAGATAATTATTTTAATCAAATGCACCTTCTATTTTACAACTATTTTCACAGCATAATTTTTTTATGACTTGAGAAAATTTTTAGACTTAGCCTGTACGTCCATAAAATATATCTGAATGTTTCACATCTTTAGAAATGTTTCACATCTTTCTTTGTTCAGGAGTGATATTTTCATTACTATGTTTCAATCTTGATTTTTATTATCTGAATTCTTGCCTGGAATGTGTCTGAGTTTGAGCACTCTAAGAACAAACCCAGAGATAAGGATTTGGGTGCTGATATTTTATTTTGGAGATTATCCTAGAAAGCACACTAACAAAGTGGGGAAGTGAGACAAGCAAGGGAAAAGAGCCATTTATGGTGGAGTTAATGAACAGATGACCTCTAAGGGCACCTGGGACTTAATCCCACTGGGGGCCCTCTGGGATATTGGGTAGATCACATTTCAAAATCATCTGAAAAGGGCAAGGAATCTCCTGTTCATCAATGAGTGGAAGTCATTCTTGGGACCTTACTTAGGGCCTTATAGTCTATTCTATACTTGGCCCCAGTAGAAGGCTAACAGATTCTTCTAGGCCAAGAGTTGCAGGAAGTCATTGTTCAAAATGGGAACAATCTGCAGATATTCTTCAGTTTGTAGGTAATTTTTGGAGGGTGAGAGGCTATAAAAAGTGTTTTAAAAATATCTGTTGCTGTAGGATCATCCCTGGACTGTGAACCACAAGGTCAGCAGTTCAAACCCACCAACTGCTCCTTGGGAATCCTATACCGGGTCGCTATGAGTCGGAACCGACTCAACAGCATCTGATAACAACAGCATATGGGATACCTAGTCTTCACAAATAAGAAGCAAAAGTAGTCACCTACTCTCTAGTTGGTAGAGTTGGTCTGCCTTAATGGCGATAAGTTGTCGTCATGAACATGTGAATGCTTGTGGAAGAAGGTCGGCTAGCACTTTAAGGAGTACTGGTATTGTGTAAAATTAATGGGATTTGTGTGCCAAATTGCAGCCCACACATTATAAAAAGGGAAAGACTTTCTTACTGTTGTTAAGACTTCCTCAAAAAAAACATAACATAAAGTACAATGAAGTTCAATTTGAAAAATCAGACCCAACCGGAACTTGGAAGAATCAAATGACTATTTCATCATCTATGTTCCCGCTGAGATTACCGTGAATAAAAATAACTCAAGAGGAGGAAGAAATGTGGGGGTGAAACATAGGAGGAAACAAGACTGAAGAAGGAAATCAGGTTCAGAGATGCTTATTTAAATTCAAGGAACGGGAGCTCACGCAAGTGTGACGCAATTCTTGAACACTGAGCGTCACTATCAGGACCCCGGGGAGGGGAGATTAAGATCCTACTTTTGGTCTTAAGGCTCTTTAAAATAAGTTGTTTATGTTGTTGTTGTTGTTAAGTGCCGTCGAGTCGGTTCCTACCCATAGCGACCCTGTACAGGGTTTCCGAGGCTGTAAATCTTTAAGGAAGCAGAAAGCCTCATCTTTCTCCCGCAGAGCAGCTGGTAGTTTCGCACTGCTGACCTTGAGGTTTGCAGCCCGATTCGTAACAACTATGCTAAATTGTTTATACCATTTAATAAAATCTAATCAAATCTGCTTTAAAAAGATAGAGGAAAAACCGCACACTCTCTAGGAGATAGTGCAGCACAATATGGTGAGGATACAAGAGGAAGTTTTTTAAAAAGACAAGTGAAAAAGAACTCTGTGAAAGGGATGTACTCATCCAGTTGTTTTGGTTGCAAGCAGTACGAGCATCTTGTGACAGGCTACACATATGAAAGAAACCATTTTCTCGCTCCAAAAATAATTAAGAAATGCTGAAGGGATTGGAGTATCAAGTTCCGTGATAGAGAAAGCTTTGAGAAAAGAGTTGAGGTGGGAAGAACTACCACAAAATGGTACTCTTTTCTAGGTAGAAGGCTTAGTGACACAAGGCAAAACTTTAAATTGAGGGTACAAAAAATGTGGCAGAATACATTTAACCTGCTGGTGTTGCGCTGTGGGCTAATGCGTCAGACTGCAAAGTCATTTGAACTGCAAGGTCGGTGGTTCAATCTCACCAGCTGCTCCTTGGAAACCCTATACAGGCTCAATATGGGGAGAAATGGACTCAAAGGCACTTAACAACAACAACAACAATGTTGCCGCAGAGCCTATTCTGCTGCAATAGATTTACTAACAGCTTCCCATTCTCCAGCCTGCAAGTCTGGCTGGGGCCACCAGTCCCTTGTGTGGCTGGGCTAGAATGCGGAGTGTTCAGTCCAGGAACATGTCTTATATCTAAGTCACCAGGCTAAACAAGAAAACAGTATTCTCGAAGTTTTTGCAGCTCCAGAAGCTCCAGATAACGTCTGAGTTTTAAATGAATAATTGTTTTCAGAGCTGAGTAGACTGGGAGTTACTTGTCCTTAGGATTTCCCAACTTTATTGTTTAAAGTCTTTCTCCCAAATGTGTCTTATGTTTAAAGGATCCCAAACCTGTCTAAGCTGAAGTATCTGAATGTAGACAAGTAGAAGAATATAGTAAACATCAAAGATGAATGGTAGTTTGCTTTCACTCAGGTTCTTTCTCTTTAAAGAATTCACAGACTTTACTTTTCATGGGTTTCATGTAAAAATGAAAACTGAAGGCATCTCTATAAAAACACAATTAAATATTGTCCTGTAGATTGTTTCCTCTGTTCTTTTTCCCACACAGAGAAGGTTAATCAGCTAATACACTGGGTGGTTTGTGGGTAGCAAAAGATGCCTCAGAATGTGTTCAACTACTATTAATAATCCAACTTCCACCTTAGAGAAGTCTATCTAAATGATTTGTATTTAGTTGGAAAATCATTTGTTCCATTCTTGGTGATTAAGGTGAAAGGTCACATATTCTTGATTAAACAAAAAATATTCTTGGTACAGAGGAAGTTCGCACTAATAGACTTTTTGTTCTGCTTTTTCTATCATAGTTTTCCCAGCATTAGAGGATTGAAGGATTTGCAATTAAATGTCAAAAAAAAATCTTAGTAATGTGCGAAAAGAAATCTAGGAAGCTGAATACAGTTAGACTCCTAAAAACAGAGTCATAGTCTGCTAGTGGTGGTCTCTTTTTCAGAACATTCTGAAGCTCTTAATTGTTCGGTTGTTGTTGTTGTTAGGTGTCATCGAGTTGGTACCAACTCAAAGTGACCCTACTATGCACAACAGAATGAAACATTGCCCGGTCCTGGACCAACCTCACAACTGTTGCTACACTTGAGTCCATAGATACTGCCACTTTGCCAGCCCTCACTAGGGGGTCTTCCTCTTGTTCTCTGACCCTCCACTTTATCAAACATGATATCCATCTCCAGTGAATGGTCCCTCCTGACAATATGTCCGAAGTATGAGAGACGAAGTCTGGCCATCTGGCCTCCAAGGAGCTCTCTGGCTGTACTTTTTTCCAACACGGATCTGTCTGTTCTTTTGGCAGTCCGTGGTACTTTCAATATTCTCCTCTAACACCATAACTCAAATGCATCAAATTTTCTACAATGTTCCTTATTCACTGTCCAACTTTTGCATGCATATTAGGTTATTGAAAATACAATGGTTTGGATCCGGTGCACCTTAGTCCTTAAGCTGACATCTTTGCTCTTCAACACTTTAAAAAGAATTTTGTGGCAGATTTGCCTAATGCAATATGTCGTTTGATTTCTTGACTGCTGCTTCCATGAAGAATGAAGTCCTTGACAACTTCAATCTTTTCTCAATTGATAAGAATGTTGTTTATTGATCCAGTGGTGAGGATTTTTGTTTTCTTTACATTGAGATGCAATCCATACTGAAGGCTGTGCTCTTTGATCTTCATCAATAAGCATTTTATGTCCTCTTCACTTTCAACAAGCAAGGTTGTATCATCTGCATATCACAGGTTGTTAATGAGTCTTCCTCCAATTCTGATGTCATATTTTTCTTCATATAACCCAGCTTCTCAGATTATTTGCTCAGCATACAGGTTGAATAAGTATGGTGAAGGAATACAACCTTGTCGCACACCTTTCCTAATTTTAAACCATTCAGTCTTCCCTTGTTCTGTTTGAACAACTGCCTCTTGGTCCATGTACAGATTCCTCATGAGCACAATTAAGTGTTCTGGAATGCTCATATTTTGCAATGTTGTCCATAGCTTGTCATGATCCACACAATCGAAGGCCTTTGCATAAAGCACAGGTAAAACATCTTTCTGGAATTCTCTGCTTTCATCCAAGATCCATCTGATGTCAACAATGAAATCCCAGGTTCTAAATCCTCTCTTGAATCCGTCTTGAACCTCTGGAAGTTCTCTGTCAATGTATGCTTGCAGCTGTTTCTGTATTGCCTTTAGTAAAACTTTACTCGCATGGGATATCAAAGGGATTGTCCGATAATTTCCACATTCCTTTGGGTTACCTCTCTTTGGAATGGGATCTCTTCCAATAAGTATCTCTTCCAATAAGTTGGCCAGATAGTTGTCTTCCTAATTTCTAGGTTCATTTGGTTGCAAATTTCTTGGTTCAAATTGGTTCATTTGGTTTGCCAAAATTTATGCTCCACTAGTCTTTCTTAGGAATCCTGGTGTGGCGCTGTGGGTTAATGCGTCAGACTGAAAAGCGATTTGAATTGCAAGGTTGGCAGTTCAAGCTCACCAGTTGCTCCTTGGAAACCTTATACAGGATCAGAATCTACTCGACAACACTTAACAACAACAAAAGTCTTTCTTAACAACATCAAACCCAGCGGCCAAATACTTTGTGGTGCTAAAATAAATTGTGTATCTCATAATACAATTGTTTGTGTTTGTACAGAACCATTTACTGTTTCCTATATTTTCTCATACCCCACCATCCCTGCTGTACCTTCTGTCATAAACATCGTCTCTTTTCATCCTGACTCTCCGGAAACTTCTACTCATTCTTCAGAATTCAGTTCAAGTGATACAACTTTTGTTCATTCTCTTACTGAGCCTCAAATTTAGCCCCTACCAATTAACTTACTATGGAGTTGGTTTTGACTTATGGTGGCAACTCATAAGCACTGTGCTACATGGGGTTTTCACAGTCATGACCTCTCAGAAACAGATAATCAGGCCTTTCTTCTAAGGTGCTTCTGGGTAGGTCTGAACCACCTACTTTATAGATAATAGTTAGATGGTTGGCCTTTGTGCTATTCCGGGACTCCTGCTGTATGAGCTGTCATTGTTACTGTATGCCATTGAGTCCATTCTGACTCATACAACTATGTGAGAATTTATTAGGCACGGTGATTGTGGAACGTTTTCTCATAGACTGGGATTACTAAAAGGATAATCCTTAGAACAGTAGAAGAAGGCATGTCTTGTTAAAAAGCATGTTCCTGAGCCGTGTCTCAGTCCTTCTTAGAGTCTCTGGGCTATCTGGGAGATAAACTTCAAGACACTGTATTTTAATAAGCTCGCCAGATGATTCTTGTTGTTAAGTGCCGTGGAGTCAGTTCCAACTCATGATGACCCTTTTGTTGTTGTTGTTGTTGTTGTTAAGTGCTGCCAAGTAATTTCCGATCCATAGCGACCCTGTGTAGGAGGGTCTGGTGAGCAGCTGGTGAGCTTGAACCTCCGACCTTGCAGATCAAACTGACTTTGCAGTCTGGCGCATTAATTAACACACAGCGCCGCACCAGTACTCCCATGGCGACCCTCTTAGGCAAGTAAAAATGTGAGACCTTCTTCAATATACTCTAAGGACAATGTTGTTGTTATTAAGTACTGTCAAGTCAGTTTTGACTCATAGTGACCATGTAGAGTTTCTGAGGAGCAGTTGGTGGGTTTGGAATTCTGACCTTGTGATCAGCAGTCCAATGCTTATTCTACCACAACACACCAACAATCCATAAGGAAAATAAGAACTACATGTATTCATTTTTGGTCCCCAGTGTCTAGTATTTGCTGCTTAGTAAATGATGAACAATTAAACACTTAATGAATACAGTAGTCTTCTTTCCTTCTTTCTTATTTTAATTTCATTAAAATATTTATGAATATTTATGAAGCATCTAAGACATAAGGAACCTATACACAACAACAACTAAGCCTTTAGGAAACTGTATGTAGACCAACAGGCAGTCATTGGAACAGAACAAGGGGATTCTGAATGATTTAAAATCAGAAAATGTGTGTGCCAGGGTTGTATCCTTTCATCATACTTATTCAATCTGTATGCTGAGCAAATAATCCAAGAAGCTGGGTTATATGAAGAAGAACATGGCATCAGGATTTAAGTAAGACTTATTAACAGCCTGCGATATGCAGATGACACAACCTTACTTGCTGGAAGTAAAGGTACTTAAAATACATATTAATGAAGATCAAAGACTATAGCCTTCAGTATGGATTGCATCTCAATGAACAGAAAGCAAGAATTCTCACAACTGGATCAAAAACATCATGAAAAACAGAAAAAAAATTGAAGTTGTTAAAGACTTTATTTCGCTTAGATCCAAAATCAATACTCAACTTGCAGGCACTTAACTACAATCAATACTCCTGGAAACTGTGTTGCATACCATTGAGTCAATTCCAACTCACAGTGACCCTGTATAGGGTTTCCAGGGCTGTAAATCTACCCCTGACGCAAGTCATGGTTTTTCAATCACTTCATATGCATGGATAATGAGTAAGGAAGACACTAGAATAATCTATGCATTTAAATTATGGTGTTGGAGAAGAATATTAAAAGTTCCATGGAATGCCAGAAGAACAAACAAATCTGTGTTGGAAGAAGTACAGCCAGAATGCTCCTTCGAATCGAGGATGCCAAGACTATCATTTGTTCTTTGGACATGTTGTCAGGGGTAACGAGTCCCTGAAAAGGGGCATCATGCTTGGTAAAGTGGAGGGTCAGTGAAAAAGAGGAAGACACCATCAAGATAAATTGACACAGTGGCAGCAACAATGGTCTCAAGTTTAACCACAATTGTGAGGATGGCACATAATCGAGCAGTGTTTTGCTCTGTTGTGCCAAGGGTCACTATGAGTTGGAACTCACTCAATGGCACTTAACAACAGCAACTAAACCATGAGCTATAAGCCTAAAACTATTTCTAGTTGTTGGAACTAGAAATAGAATGGTGAACAAAGTCTACTTATCCAGAGTTTATATTATCATGTAATATTTCTCTTTTCCAAAAAATCTTTGGATTACCATTGCTAGAGTAAGTTACTTACCACATGCTGTTGTTGTTAGGTGCTGTAGAGTTGGTTCCAACTCAGAGTGACATCATGTACAACAGAGCAAAGCACTGCATGGTCCAGTATATCACCAAAATTGTTACTATATATATATTAGTTGGTTGTTGCAACCACTGTATGAGACCATCTTGTTGAGGGTCATCCTGTTTCTCACTGACCCTCTGCTTTACCAAGTGTGAGGTCCTACTCCAGTGTATCCACCATCCTGAGCTCCACATGTTTCATTCTCACTTTACCCAAGGCTTGTTCCTAGTCCCATCCTTTAAATTCTGAGTCAATTTCCAAGCTCAGCTAATGTTCTATTTCCTCAATGAAGCTTTCTGCCTTAACCTCTTAATTCTATTTTCCCCTTCCCCTTTCTGACCATTCTAAACTATTTTGCCCCAATTGATTTAGCAATTGAATTTTTTGTTGGTGAGGAAGGTTGTTTTGTATTATTTTCTAATTGTGCTGTGAATGTATGACATAACTGCTACACTAGATTATAAATTGCAAGAAAGCAGAAATGGATTGTATTTTCTGCAAATCCATGACGAACAGGCTTCCATTCACTTACTCATTTCTTCATTCAACCCATGAATAGTGAGACCAATGTGATTGTAACTCTATTGGCCAAACACAGAACAGGAAGAGAAACAGGAAGAAAAGTGGGACATTGGCCTTTAGGCTTCAAGACCCTGCGAGGAGAAGGATCCAGGAGAGTTACAATTGAGTGAGTGGACAGCTATAATGGAGGTACCAACGAAGAGTCATGGGAGCATCAACACGATGAGTAGCAGATGTTGACTCCACAGGTACTGATATGAGTTGATTATATCTAGAAGCCACAATTTCATTTGATCTTAATCAAATATGTTCACTTTTCTTTGTATCATAGTCAAATCTGTGCACATTTTGGCATCCATGTGTATATGTCCATGTTATTTCCTTCCTTGACTCATTTCTACATGTAATATATTATCTTTTCTTCCAATACTTATTATCACAAATGCCACCAATGCCTAATGCCCAAACCAGTGGAATCAGAATCTATAGGGAAGAGTATAGTTATTAGACATTGGTGTTTAAAAACCAAAGAAAAACCTCTTCAAATGATTTCCCTTGGTAGCCAAAGTTGAGAACCACTGATCTAGTGCTAGAGGTAAATATTTAAATTAACAGGTATTTTAGGTTCCAAAGTCCATATTTAATGTATTTCAGCACTTCGTTCTACTACTCTCAACGCCATCCAAATAAATAAATCTGAAAGAACTGAGCACCCATACCATCATCTCTTTCATGGTTAGTGTTCTGACTTTTCTCAGAACACAGATTAGGCAAAGGGGAATGGAAAGTGAAAAGGAAGAAATATGAGGAGAAAGTGGGGAGAGGTAGAGTGTGAAGAGGCTGAGTAGTGAGTTACTGTGGCTTTTCCATATTACAGCTGAGCCTGAACATGCAGATGCCTCTACTTGACTTGCTTTCGTGCTCACAGGTAGCCAGAAGCAGAATGGCTCCAAGAGAGAGAAAAGCAAAACAAAAGAGAAAGTGTTATGTACAGGCTTTTCTGTCATCTAGTTGTTACATTTTCCTTTTATTGAAAAAACTTCCCATTTGACTAATAAACTCCACTGAGGTACTTTCCCTAATATGAAAGAAATGTGGGTGACTTAGTGCTACTAAAACCAAAATATAACTTTACAACGTTATGTCTTCCAATGTTGTATACAAATGTTTATTAAATGACTCATGAACTTAAGCTGAGCAATATCAATATAAACATATTAGTACACATGTAAACATCTTCTCTCTATATTTCTCTTGTGTACTGGCATTGTACTCAAACCCAAATTCATTGCTTTTGACTTGATGCTGATTCATAATGACCCAATAGGAATATACAGGGTAGAACTGCCATATAAGGTTTCCAAGACTGTAAATCTGTCTTTTCTCCATGGAGTAGCTTGGCAGTTCGAACTACTGACCTTTCAGTTAGCAGCCAAATACTTAGCCACTGCCCCAGCAGGACTCCTTATTGGCCTTGTACAGTAGTTTCCAAACTTTGCTACATAATAGAATCACCTGGGAAAATCCTGTGTCCAGGTCACACCCTGCACCAATTAAGTTACAATGCTTAGATGTCCTAGGTAATAACAATATACAACAAACTTTGTCCTGGTGGTGGTGGTGTGCCTTGGAGTTGGTTCAGACTCATAGAGACTTGGTACAGAGTTTCCGAGGCTGTAAATCTTTAGGGGAACAGAAAGTTTCATCTTTCTGCCATGGAACAGCCAGAAGTTTCAAACTGCTGACCTTGAGGTTAGCAGCCCGACTCGTAACCACTACGCTACCAGAGCTCCTTAACTACTGTTCTAGTAGATGTTTAATGTTTGCTTGAAGATTATCTACAGGATTACTAATTATAAGAAGTGAAGATTTTTGTTTACATATCAATGTTTGGATTTCTACAAGAACAATGTTATATTCCTTCACCAATTTCATCTCCATATGGATTTGTATTGAGTTAATTTGTTACTTGTATAGGGTAATTTCCAAAGAGTGAATGATTGAAAAACTCTCTGGTGAGTTGTGTATGGGTTTGGCTATGATCTAATTCTTATTAAGAGGTTCTGGATTATTTGTGACATATATACCAAATCAACAATCAGCATTTTTCTCAGTGAACAAAGATGAAGAGCAACCCCCTGAGAAAGGGAATGACACAGAATGTCTTTTGTCACCACTCTTATTCAATATTGTACTAGCTATTGAAGTGCTAGCTAGAGCAATAAGGCAAGAAAGGGAAATAAAATATAAACAAATTGAAAAGGAAAAAGTAAAATTCCTTATTTACTAAGAAGACATAATCCTATAGAAATAAAATCCCAAAGATCACACAAGAAAGTTACTAGAACTAATAGAAGAATTCAGCAAGGTGGAAAGGTATACAATTAACACACTAAAATCAATTGGGTTCCTTAATGCTAAAAAAGAGGACTCTGAAAAAAAAAAATGAAAAAGAAATCAAGAAAACAATACCATTTACAATAACCCCCCAAATTGATAAAATACTTAAGAACAAACCTAGTCAGGGATGTAAAAATACTTATGAATGGAAAGCTATAAAACACTACTACAAGAAGCTAAAAGTTGTTGTTAAGTGTTGTTGCATCGGTTCCAACTCATAGCTACCATGTATAGAGTTTCTGGGGAGCAGCTGAGGGGCTTCAACTGTTGACCTTGGGGTTCGCACTCCAGTGCATAATGGAAAATATTTTCTGCTCATGGATTGGAGAAGTTATTATTGTGAAAATATTAATACTGCCCCAAATCCTCTATATTTGTGAAGCCATCCCAACACAAATACCAATAATATTATTTAGTGAAGTGGGAAAACTAAACTCCAGCTTTCCATGGTACAGGACAGCTAACAATTTATTATGGCCCTTCATGGCACATAACAACAACAACAATAGCCAAGAGTTTGTCTTTCTATGGTAAATACCACCTAACAACAGGAGACGGAGGCTATATCATGCTTACAGGTCGAAACAGTTGAGTAACTGTTGAAAGAATATATAAATTAATCCACAGGAGACAAAAACTATGAGTTCATTAAAGTTTTAAAAATGTAGTGGCAGAATATAATGACATGCATTATGTTCTGCGTAATCATAATCCCCAACACATGACACATCTATAAGTCATAATAGCAGTATGAGAGGACAGTGAATTTATTATCTGATCACCTATCATTATACATCACACATTTTATAAATGTTATAATGATTAATCCTACCATCAACTCTGTAAAGTAAGTTTCATTTTCTCCATTTTCCAGATGAAGAAATTGAAACACAAAATGTTAACTTCTTAAAATGATATAGCTATCAGTGGCAGAGTCAGGATTCAAATTCCGACCCATCAGGCCCCAAGATTCATAGTCTTTCCATTGCCTACAGTCATAAAACACAATCCTTTCCCCTTGGTCCTCTTTCCTACAGTCTGTGTGCTCTGCGTTAGAAGGCGCTGTCTTTGAGAGAGTCAGCACTAATTGTTATTGATGTGAACAAAAAAGGAACTGACAGCATCCGGCCCTGAGGCAGCCTAGTCCAGCTGGGTGGGGACTGACAAAGCAATTTGATCTCCAACGTGGGAGGAAACTGGAAAAACTTAGAAAGATGCGTGCACTGATTTGAATGGGTTTTACTGAGCTCAGAAAATAAGTTTTTGACATCAGCGCTTCTCTAAATAAAAGTAGTTTGGCTTTAGAACATTTTTCTGGAGATTGTTTGTTCCTAATTCCCAGAAATACTTAGGGAGGGAGTATGTAATCTGTCACAAGTGATGTTGCATCTGGGACTGGGTCCTCTGCTTGACCATAGTTAGAAATTCAGGCAATCATGACTGAGGACAGTTGTGAGCTGCCGGTGGCTTGCTAATGAAGTGCTACTGTGACTCACTGCTGTGCCCTTAGCTGTCCTCCAGTGGATCCACCCACATCCTAGGTTTTGCATCATTTGCCTTCCTCAGCCAAGAGGCTTGAAGTATCACTCCACTTTCTTTAGGTTGCATCATGTTCATTGATGAACTGAAGACAGTTTCATAGATTTCAATTAGTCAAATCCATTCTGTGACTGCTGCTGCCATTCACAAGTAGAATGCACACTACTGGTTTGTTGTGCGTAGATAAGATGGTGGTGGAATTACTCTAACAGCTCCCTCATTTCCAAATTCCTTGCTATTCCTCACTATGATGGCCTTCATTTCCGTTTTGCTCTACGTACCTATCGTCACAGCTCTTTTAACATTGATTAGAAATGTTCTATGGTGGAAACTGGAATGTGACTCTCTCTCAGCCTTTTCTCCATCCAATTCCCTTATTCTCACCTCTTTCATCAAGATTACTAGTTTCTCTGCGATTGCCTTTCCTCCCAATATGCCACTCCATTCCTGGCTTTTCTTGTTCATGTCTGCAGCCTTTATCCATGCTCCATCACTTACTCATCCTCATGTCAGAACCTCTAACATACTGGTCTCTTTCTGTGTCTTCAGCATTTCAATCTGCAAGTATCAAACTTGGCATCATCCAACCATCTGCCTCTGTACTTCTATTGAAATATACACACACAACTACGCAAATTGTTATCATTAGAATTGCTTGAATCCAGTTTCAACTGGATATTCACCACCTCTTGAAAGTCCTTTTTTTGTGTGTATATCCCCTAGTTAATGTCCACTCTACTATTCCTCATAGTGGACTCCTGCTGTGGCACTGTAGGATAAGCACTGGACTGCTAACTGCAAGCTCAGTGATTCAAACCCACCACCTGCTCCTCAGAAACCCTATACAGGGTTGCTTTGAGTTGGAGCCAACTCCATGGTATTTAAGGAGCTCTAGTGTAGTGGTTATGAGTCAGACTGCTAATCTCAAGGTCAGCAGTTCGAAACTACCATGGGCAAAAGATGAGGCTTTCTTCTCCCGTAAAGATTTACAGCCTCAGAAACCCTATACAGGGTTGCTATGAGTCATAAATGACTCCACAGCACACTACCACCACCACCACCTACCACCATAACATTTAACAGCAATAACCATTCCTCACAGTACTTAAGTGATCAGAATCATTAACACTTTCTTCCAGTTCTCTGCATACTTGTTCTTTTAAATAATCAAGTCCATCAGGTGGACTCCCCCATAACTAGTCCACTCTCTCTGTCTAATTCTTCCCCTTAAGGTTTTCTGCTTCTGCATTTATCTTTATCTCTCTGTGAGGTCTCAGGACAAGTTCTGACTTTTTCCTATTCTGGAAAAAGTTCTATCTGCACTCTGGACTCCATTTCCACCCATCTCTTCCAGGACTTTAGTCTATTTATTACTTAATGTCTCTTCTGTAGTCTTACAAGTCATTCAGTACTCACAATGCCACTACTAAATATTGTCTCCTCCAGGTTTATAGCTCTGGCACTCAAGACACAGAGAATTGAGCTAGCCTTTCCAAAGTCACCCAGCTAATTAATGGTGGAACCAGAAATTGGATCCATCCAATCTAGTCCAGAGTCCACCAGTCTAACTTTAGTATTCTACACCCTCTTTTTAATTCTAAGCTAAGATTTTTTAAAAAGTAAGCACGACTTTCACTTTCTACATTTTACTTCCTTGTAAACTATCTTCTGGTTCTGGCTTCCTTTGAAATTGTTGTTGAAGGTCATTAATGACTAACTTCCTGATTGCTCAATCCAAGGAACATGTCTTTTATCCTCTGCCTGCTTCGTCCGTCCTCTCCCGCCTTCTTCCTTCCTCTATTCTTTCTTTCTTTTCTTTTCTTTTTTCTTTCATTCATTCAGTTATTCATTCAAACATTTTATTATGAGTTGAGTAAAGGTTTTCAGACAAGATCATCAGTTTTACATTCAACAAATCCTACTCTTTGTTTAAGCTCAATGATTGCAATCCCCTCCATGTAACAACAGTTCTCCACTTCCTCCCTGTTCTTCCTATTCTACTCAGCATCCCATCCCTTCTCAACTTTGTCCTTAGGCAATGTTTCCCTTTTCATTTTGAATGATTGACCATTCCATGATGAGCATGCCTTACTCATGTTGTTGCCTCCCTCAATATACCTATCTACTGCTTGGCTGAAAATTAGGCCATGAGGGTGTAGTCTCAGGGTTCTCCAGTCTCTTTCTGACCAGTAAACCTGTTTTTATGTTGTTGTTGTTTGTTGTTTATAATTTTGAGTTTTGTGCCACATTTTCTCCCACTCTATCTAGGGCCTTCTAATATGATACCTTTCAGAGGAGTTGGTAGTGGTACCCAGGCACCATCTAATTCTTTTGGTTTCATTGTTGTAGAGATTGATGTTCACATGTTACATTAGTCCATTGGACTAATTGATTGCAAGCATTTTCAATTTTCATCACTCTTCTTTCATCTGCCCATGGAGGGATCAATAGTTGCACCTTAAATCGCTGCTCATGAGCTTTTAAGTTCCCATACATTACTCACCAAAGTAGGATGTACAATATTGTCTTTGTGGACTATGTTATGCCAATTGACTATGGGGTCTCTGAAACTATGGTCCTGAGCCCCCAGGCTCAGCAACTCATTTCCTTAAGATGTTTGATAATATCTAAGAAGTTTTCATTGCTTTACTGATGTAATCTCCATCATATTCTTATGTGTGTTTACAGCAAAGGTAAATATCCATGCACAAATATCTTCTTTCATCATTCTTTATTTCTTGCTTCTTGATGCACAGAATTGAATTGATCATAATCCTTGATTCAGGACATACTCATCTTTGGTCCATGCAAGGCCCACTTGTCTTTAATATTATGTGAGTATTAGTATATAAAGAGCTCTAGTAGCATTATGAACTGGGCTGCTAACCACAAGGTCAGCAGTTTGAATCTACCAGTCGCTTCTCAGGAGAAAGTTGAGGCTTTCTGCTCCCATAAAGATTGACAGCCTCAGGAACCAGGCAGAACACAGTTCTGCTCTGAATCACATGGGGTCACCACGAATCAGAATTGACTTGATGTCAGGTGGTGGTGGTTGCAGGCATCTATGAAAAAAAAAAAAAAATCATATAAGAAGCACTGGAGGATACAGAGAAATGTTAGTGACAATTATCTCTTAGAGGTGTTGAGTAAGTGATGGAAGGGGTAGGGATCCTAATGATGAACATGGGGCACAATGCCTGACTCTCAAATAATGTCAGTTTTGCATAAAGATCTGATCTTTAGAATTTAACCATGTCAATAAGTGAGGAGTGGGCATATTATTATTTTCTATTTCTTTTCTTTTACTTTTTGAGACCTGGTAGAGATGTTATGTGACTCAAGGGCACATAACAACACAAAATTGACAGAGAACTTCCAGAGGTTCAAGCTGGTTTCAGAAGAAGACATGAAAGCAGGAATATCATTGTTGACATTAGATGGATCTTGACTGAAAGCAGAGAATACCAAAAAGATGTTTACCTGTGCTTCATTGACTACACAAAGGCTTTCAATTGTGTGGATCATGACAAGCTATGGACAACATTGTGAAGTATGAGTATTCCAGAACACTTTATTGTGCTCATGAGGAACCTGTACCTAGACAAAGAGGCAGTTGTTCAAACATAACAAGGGAACACCAAATAGTTTAAAATTAGGAAAGGCGTGTGCCAGGGTTGTATTCTTTCACCATATTAATTCAGTTTGTATGCTGAGCAAACAACCCGAAAATCTGGATTATATAAAGAAAAATGTGGCATTAGGATTGGAGGAAGACTCATTAACAACCTGTGATATGTAGATGATATGACCTTACTTACTGAAAGATCAAAGACTACAGCCTTCAGTATGGGTTGCATCACAATGTAAAGACAATAAAAATCATCACCACTGGACCAATAAACAACATCCAAATAAATGGAGAAAAGATTGAAGTTTTCAAAAACTTCATTTTTTTCAGATCAACCATCAGCATGCATGGGAGCAGCAGTCAGGAAATCAAACGATGTATTACAATAGGCAAATCTGCTGCACAAGAATTCTTCAAAGTGTTGAAGCACAAAGATATCAGTTTGAGGACTAAGGTGTGCCTGACCCAAGCCATCGTATTTTCAGTAACCTCATATGAATGCAAAATTTGGGCAATGAATAAGGAAGATGGTAGAAGAATTGATGCTTTTGAGTTAAGGTATTGCAGGAAAATATTAAAAGTACAGCAGACTGCTAAAAAAACAAGCAAATCTGTGTTGGAAGAAGTACAGGCAGAGTGCTCCTTGGAAGTCAAGATGGCCAAATCTTGACTCTCATACTTTGGACATATCATCAGGAAGGACCAGTCACTGGAAAAGAATATCATGTTTGGTGAAGTGGAGGGTCAGAGAAAAAGAGGAAAACCCCAAGAAGATGGACTGGCATAGTGATGGCAGTGATGGGCTCTGGAGTAGCAGTGATTGTAAGGTTGGTCCAGGACTGGGCAGTGTTTTATTCTGTTGTGCATAGAGTTGCTATGAGTCAGTACCAACATCATGTCACCTAACAATGTGATGAGGTCAGCTATGAGAACCAATTGAAGGAAAACTTCCTCAGAGATGTGGCCTGCTTCCAGTATATATTGAACATTCAGGCAAGACTTCCTTGCTCTCTGCTTGGTTTGGGTCTTGCATTTGACTCATCTTCCAGCCTCTGGTTCTTTGGACTTGTGTCCATGGCCTGCTCTATTACTTGCTGATCCTAGAAGTTGTCATCAGCCTTAGTGCCGGGCCTGCCTGAATGTCTGCCATCTTACCTGCCAATCTTATTTCATTAGTCTTGCGTCTACATGAATCAGAATCTTCCAGCCTAACATCGAATCCATGGATTTGAGATTAACCATAAAAGACATTTCCTTGATATAAATCTTTGTAGTTAGAAGCTTCACTGGTTTTACTTCTCTAAAGAACCCAGCCTAAGACAACTCTTTCTTCAATATCATAAGTTACCTCCTGAAATGTTGAATGCTGACTTTTTGGTACAGTGATTCTGTGTATTCCTTCCATCTTCTTTTGATGCTTCCTGTATCTTTAAATATTTTGACTATAGAATCTTCTAGTGTTGCAACTTGAGGCTTGTATTTTATTATTATTATTCAGTTCTTTCCGCTTGAGAAATGATGAGTATGCTCTTCATTTTTGGTTTTCTGACTCCAGGTCTTTGCACATCTCATTATAATACTTTACTTTGTCTTTGATAGCTGTCCCTTGAAATCTTCTGTTCAGCATCTTTACTTGATCATTTCTTCCATTTGCTTTATCTACTTGATGTTCAAGAGCAAGTTTCAGGGCATCTTTTGTCATTCGTTTTGATCTTTTCTTTGTTTCCCATCTTTTTAATGGCCTTTTGTTTTCCTTATGCATGATGTGCTTGTTGTCATCCCACAACTCCTCTGGTCTTTGATCAATAGTGTTCATTGCATCAAGTCTATTCTTGAGACATCATATCTATTCTTGATATGGTCTCTAAATGCAGATGGGATATAAACAAGGTAGTACTTTGACTTGTGTGAACTTGTTTCATTTTAATCAGCATCAACTTGAACTTGAATGTGAGCTATTGTAGATCTGCTCCCCAGTAGGCAACCTAATACTTATCCTATAGTGCTATATACAATTGCAATTATGTATCTCTAACCAATGATTTAATCCCATATATGTGTATGTTATCCACCTATACAGGCTAAGCCCCACTCCTAGGTATCCAGCCATTGAATCTCATGATTATTTTTCAGCCAATAATGATTTTGTAACTTTTAGTTCCTGCTGTGCAGCAATCACCAACTGTACAAAATGCTTTCCTCCTCACTGTATGTCAAAGTGACATTTTCATTCTGTGAATATGGACATCTTCCCAATCTGGGCTATCTTTTCAAAAACTCTCTTAATTTTACTTTCACAGCATGTTTCTAGACTAGGACAAAACTAAAACAAAATAAAAAAAGGTTATTCCTTTCACCTTATAAGCCTTCCTTCTATGCTAAACAATCAGAAGCAACTCATACTATTTTTTTTAATGTAAACAATCTACATAAGCAATGGACAACAGTAACTGAGATGTCAGTTTTTAGCATACTGCTTGTCAGTTCAGGAAATTCACATGTTTGTAACCAATATGCAAATGGGCTTAAATAGTTCAAACTAATTATTTCCAGAGAGAATGGAAACAGCAGAGTCTATAATTGCTACCTAATGAGGGGCCATTTTGAGGTATAATACTAACTAGATGTTGCCCTCCTAACTAAAGAGTCAAAAGCTTGTATACAAGTCGACACATGGCCATGTTGAAATGGAGAATACAATAGTGACCAGTCTCATTGTGCAGACAATAAAGCAGCAGAATACATTTATGTGGAGTTCTATGGTAGCCAAAGAGATGAGCTATGAAGATGTACTTAGTATCTGTTGTGTTGTTGTTAGATGCCATCGAGTCTGTACTGACTCATAGTGTCCCTATGCACAACAGAACAAAACACTGCCCAGTCCTGGGCCAACCTCAGAGTTGTTGCCACGCTTAAACCCATTTATGCTGCCACTTTGGCAATCCATTTCACTGGGGGTCTTCCTCTTTTTCTCTGACCCTCCACCTTACCAAACATGATATCCTTCTCCAGTGACTGGTCCTTCTGACAATATGTTCAAACTATGAGAGATGAAGTCTGGCCATCCTGGCCTCCAACGAGCATGCTGGCTATACTTCTTCCAACACAGGTCTGTTTGTTCTTTTGGCAGCTCACGATACTTTCAATATTCTCCTCCAACACCATAACTCAAAGGCATCAATTCTTCTACGGTCTTCCTTATTCACTGTCCAGTTTTCACATGCACATGAGGTTATTGAAAATATCATGGCTTGGGTCAGGTGCACCTTAGTTCTCGAGCTGACATCTTTGCTCTTCAACACTTAAAAAGGTCTTGTGCAGCAGATTTGCCTAATGCAATACATCATTTGATTTCTCGACTGCTGCTTCCATGAGTGTTGATAGTTGATCCAAGAACGAAGTCCTTGACAACTTGAATCTTTTCTCCATTGATAAGAATTGATAAGAATGGACCATTGGTGAGGATTTTTGTTTTCTTTACATTGAGATGTAATCCATACTGAAGGCTGTGCTCTTTGATATTCATCAGTAAGTATTTTAAGTCCTCTTCACTTTCAGGAAGCAAGGTTGCATCATCTGCATATTGCAGGTTGTTAATGAGTCTTCTTCTAATCCTAATGCCACATTTTTCTTTATATAACCCAGCCTCTCAGAAGTATGATGAATGAATACAACCCTGTCACACACCTTTCTTAATTTTAAGCCATTCAACGTTCCCATGTTCTGTTCAAACAACTGCCTCTTGGTCCACGTATAAGCTCCTCATGAGCGCAATTAAGTGTTCCGGAATACCCATACTTCACAATGTTGTCCATAGTTTGTCATGATCCACAAAATTGAAAACCTTTGTGTAGTCAATAAAGCACAGGTAAACATCTTTCTAATATTCTCTGCTTTCAGCCAAGAACCATTGGACATCAGCAATGATATCCCTTGTTCCATGTCCTCTTCTGTATCTGGCTTGAACCTCTGGAAGTTCTCTGTCAATGTATGCTTGCAGCCATTTCTGTATTACCTTAAGTACAACTTTACTAGCATGGGATATCAAATATATTGTTCGATGATTTCTGCTTTCTATTGGGTCACCTCTCTTTGGAATGGGCACAAATATGGATCTCCTCCAGTCAGTTGGCCAGTTGTCTTCCAAATTTCTTGGCAGAGATAAGTGCTTCCTGTGCTGCCTCACTTTCTTGAAAAAATTTTTATTCCATCAATTCCTGGTGCCTTGTTCTTTACCAGTAGTTCCTTCAATGCACCTTGGACTTCTTCCTTCAGTATCATTGGCTCTTGATCATATGCTACCTCTTGAAACAATTGAACATCACCCATTTCCTTTTGATATCGTTTCACTGTGTATTCCTTCCATCTTCTCTTGATGCTTTCTGCATCATTCAATAATTTTCCCAGAGAATCTTTCAATAGTGAAAGTCAAGACTTGAATTTTTTCTTCAGTTCCCCCAACTTGAGAAATGCTGAGTGTGTTGTTGCCTTTTGGTTTTCTGATTCCAGATCTTTGCACATTTTGATGTAATATTTGACTTTGTCTTCTTGAGCTGACCTTTGAAATTTTCTGTTCAGCTCTTGTACTTCCTCATTTCTTCCATTTGCTTTAGCATCTCTGTGTTGGAGAGTAAGTTTCAGTGTCTCTTCTGACATCCATTTTTATCTTTTCCTTCCTTCTTTTCTTCTTAATGACTTTTTGCTTTCTTCATGCATGATGTTCTTGATGTCATACCACACTCTTTTGGTCTTCCGTCTTTAGTGTTTAATGTATCAAATGTGTTCTTCAGGTGATCTCTAAATTCAGGTGGAATATACTCAACATCACATTTTGGCTCTTGTGGACTTGTTTTCATTTTCTTCACTTCAGTCTGAATTTGCATATGAGCAATTTATGGTCTAATCCACAACCTGCCCCTGGCTTTGCTTTGGCTGATAATATGGAGATTTTTCACCATCTGTTTCCACAGATGAAGTCAATTTGATTTCTTGGTATTCCACCTGGTGAGGTTCATGTGTATAATCGTCTCTTATAATGTCTGAAGAAGGTATTTGAAATGAACAAATCGTAAGTTTTGCAGATTTCTACCATGAGCTCTTCCAGCATCATTTCTATCACCAAGGCCATATTTTCTAACTATTGATCCTTCCTCTTTGTTTCCAACCTTTGCATTCCAATCACAAGTAATGATCTATACATCTTGATTGCATATTTGATCAATTTCAGATTGAAGAAGTTGGTAGAATTCTGTTATTTCATCCTTACTGACTTTAGAGGTTGGTGCGTAAATTTGAATAATAGTGGTATTAACTGGTTTTCCCTGTAGGCTCATGGATATTATCCTATCACAGACAGTGTTGTACTTCATGACTGATCTTGATATGTTCTTTTTGATGATTAATGCAACACCATTCCTCTTCAATTTGTCATTCCTGGCATAGTAAACCATGTGGTTGTCAGATTAAAAATGGCAATACCATTCCATTTCAGCTCACTAATGCCTAGTGGCACTGTGGGTTAATGTGTCAGACTGCAAAGCCATTTGAACTGCAAGGTTTGAGAACTAAGGTATGCCTGATCCAAACCGTGGTATTTTCAATGGCCTCATTTACATGTGAAAGTTGGACAATGAATAAGGAAGACAGCAGAAGAATCAATGCATTTGAATTATGTTGTTGAAGAAGCTTATTAAAAGTACCAGAGACTGACAGAAAAACAAATGAATCTATACTGGAAGAAGTGCAGCCAGCATGCTCCTTAGAATGGCAAAAGTTTGTCTCTCATACTTTGAACATGTTATCAGGAGGGACCAATTCCTGGAGATGGGCATCACGCTTGGTCAAGTGAAGGGTCAGTGAAAAGCAGGAAGATGCCCAAGGAGATGGATTGACACAGTGATAGCAGCAATAAGTTCAAGCCTAGAAGCAATTGTGAGAATGAAGCAGGATTGGGTTGCGTTTCTTTCTGTTGTGTACAGGGTCACTATGAGTTGGACTGGACTCAAAGACATCTAAAAACAGCAAAAACAGATGAGAAAACAGATCTGGAAGCAGCTTTTGGTCTTGAGATTCTTTTCAAATGTAATTGTGTTTATTGTTTCAGTTATGCTGTATCTACTTTAAAAAAAAAAAGCTTTATTGTGAATTATGTGACAGTTTATATGGGAAGACATCAACTTCATATTGATCCCATCATATATTGTTTCCTTGCCATGGTTACAATCCCTTCCATGGATCATCCATCAACCAAAGGTTATACCCCGCAAGCCTGCCCCCGGGTCATCCACATACCGCCCCTTTCACTCTCTGGGGCCAAAGTCTCCAGCCGCTCCATCTCCCCACGTCATCATCTCTGCCTCCATCCCTGGCATCACTGCTTCTCTGGGTAGGGTTCCGTTCTCCACTCTTCTCCTTTGATGGTCCCAGGGACCTTCACTCCTAGACTGCAAGATTAATTACTCCCCTCCCTTTGACCCGAAACATCCACCTTTACATTTCCAGCCCTTATAATCATTCCTGATAAAAATTATTTGCTATTTTATCACAAGAGACCTATCTGCATCTCCTTTCATCAGCCCTGACTAGGCAGAATGGATGTTACTCAGTGGAGACTCTACCTTCCTCCATGCCCTCTGGATCTAGGTTCCCTCTTAAAAGCTTGTAATCCAGTCACTTCTTGACTCTGTAGCCTGCTGTATCTACTTTTGCATGTGGGTTAGACATTGGGCTGCTAACTGCAAGTTCAGTTGTTCAAACCCACCTGTTGCTCCGAGGCAGAAAGATGAGGTTGCCTGCTCCCATAAAGATTTATCATATCAGAAACCTTGTATAGTTTCACTGGGAGTCAGATTTGACTCAAAGGCAGTGGGTTTGGTTGATTTTGGTGTTTGATTTGCAAAGATGAAAACATACTTTTCACATAATAAGCAAAAGACTTTAAGTCTCTTTGGTGTGTTTGTTATCTTGCTTGTTTCACTATTGTTGTTGTTAAGTGCCTTCGAGTCAGTTCTGACCCATAGCGACACTGTACAGGGTTTCTGAGGCTGTAAATCTTTACGGGAGCAGAAAGCCTCATCTTTCTCATGCAGAGTGACTGGTAGTTTCGAACTGCTGACCTTAAGGTTCACAGCCAGATTCGTAACCACTATGCTACCAGAGCTCCTTATATTTGTGTATGTAATTGCAAAGCATCAGATGTATTTATCTTAAACAAATGTAAGTAGAAGTTTTAGAAATTGAATTACGTTTTTAATATAAAAGTAAGATCACCTAAAAACAATAAAGTAGGATCACCTTGAGGGAGGGTACTGTGTCTTGTTTATCTTGAGGACAGTACCTGGCTTGCAGGTACTCAATAAATAAAGATGAATGGATGGATGCATGCTTTGGTAGATCAGACTGAACTCCCAAAGAACCTTCCTTGAAGGTTTCTAATCCCTCTATCTGAGCATGCTCAGAAATGGAGGGAAGATGTTCCAGACCAAGGAGGTTCTCATGTACAGTCTGATCTCAGCTTTTACTTATTACCAAATGTTATCAATTATCAGTCAACATTCATGACACATTTTGAGCACCTTGGGTAGAGAAGGTATGCTACAATGACATATACAGGACTTTTCCCTCAAAGGGTTTACATTTAGATGTTCCATCCTTGCTGAGGTGGTGGAACAGAAACTAGTGATATCATAACACCCAAAGGAAATCAGAGAATGCCAGTTTTTCAATATTGGGGACCCCACCTCTTTGCCAGAACTGTGTTTTCAGATTCTGTTAAGATGGAAGGAGCTTCAAACTGTTTGGGGTTGAGGGAAATGTAAGAAACAAATATAAGAACTTCTGAAAGAGGATCTCCCTGTCCATCTTTCTTTCATGCTTCAGCCATTAGGAAGGGAGAGAAGCAATTTCCACGTATCCATCTAGCCTGACCCTTGTCTCATCATAGTTCTGGCCAGCCAAAAATGTAAAGTTAAGCAGAAGTTTACTTTAGTAGCAGCAGTGGAATTTCTTTTCCTGGTCCTATTTCTCTAGACATTATTTACCAGATCTACGATGACAGCTAATATGTCCTTTAGCTCCAAAATTCTGCAGTCCAAAATTCCAAGCATAATACTTAACATCAAAAGAATACAAACTGTGAAATCTTAATGAAAACTTCTTCTAAATTAAACAATACTCAGGAATGCAAAACAAATAAAAAATGTTACCTGCAAAATAATCCACTCAAAAAAAGCACACACTATAGTACTTTCGTTGAGACATACATACCTCCAGAAGAAAAAGCTTGTTACATATTACTCACAGGTCTGAACCCCAGATTCAAGCCTGGAATTAGAGAGACCTAGGAGTTTATTGCTTCTCTTTCCTTGAGAAATTCAGTAAATCACATGGTTGTCTGATAGGACTTTACTAGCATCATTGGCTGATTCCCTGAGCAACAGCTGTGTCTGCCTTTGAACGTCTCATTCTGGATGACACTTAGTAAGCAAGCGTCCAAATGAAATAACTAATATCTGCTGTGTTCTGCTTTCTAAACCAATGTTCTGAACACATGTGTTGGATTTAGAAAGCAAAAACTGCTTTACACTCCTGTTAGCTCTTTTTCCTTCCTTTTTTGGAAAGAATGATAACTGGTGTTCCTGAGACCCTGAACAGCAGGACAGGTGTCCTTTGCAGAGCTCATTTTGCCAAAATCATCATTTCCTTTCCAGGGACGTAATGCAAGTCTAGCCCTTAATCAGGGGATGGGTAGGGTTGTTGTTTATTGTTATGTGCCATTGAGTAGGTTCTGACTCATCGTGAACCAGTATAAGGTTTCCGAGGAGCAGCTGGTGAGTTTGAACTGCTGAACTTGTTCTTGAGGTTCCTGTGCTTATTCTACAGCACCACACCAGGACTTCACAAGTCATATAAGGCCTACAAAATCATTTGGTCTGGCCCTGCCAAGGCAACCACAGTTCCAGCCATCACATTGTTGTTGTTAAATGCCATGGAGTTGGTTCTGATTCATAGTGATCCTGTATAGGGTTTCCAAGGAGCAACTGGTAAGTTTGAACTGCTGACCTAGTGGTTCAAAACACTGACCTTGCAGTTCAAACCGACATTGCAGTCCAGCACATTAACCCACAGTGCCACACCAGGCCATCACATTGTTGTTGTTGTTGTTAAGTGTCATCGAGTCGGTTCTGACCCGTAATGACCCTGTATAGGGTTTCCAAGAAGCAGCTAGTGAGCTGATACTGCCAATCTTGTGGTTCAAACAGACCTTGCAGTCCAGTGCATTCTCACAGCGCCACACTAGAAAAGAAAGATGGGTAAGCAGACAAAGGATCAAGGAATCAGTGGTCTAAAGGAGCGTTTCTATGAATTGCATATTTGCACAATAGCTGCAAACACAGGTGAGGGCGTGCTGAAGCCAAAAACAGGTGGTTGCCTTCAAAACAAACTTTCTGTGCTGGTTCAGAGTCACTATGAGTTGGAACTGACTTGATGGCATCTAACAACAATAAACAATAAACACCTGCACTTTTGTTCTGCTTTAATATTATATACGACTCACGTGGAAATATGACTTAACGATGAAATTTAATATCTGTCCTCAAAATACTCATTCCTTATATATTGATTAATATCATTCTAGTTTAAATTGAATCAATTTCTGAAATATTATGTTCTGTGGGCTATGGCATTAAATCAAATGAATTTCCTCTTTAATACAAACCAGTATTTTAACTTTTAGAAGTGTTTATAACTAGATAAAAATGCAAGCAAGCAATCCAATCTTAAAAAACACTGTGGTATTGCACCTGTCTAAGCAGCTATATTAGATGAACTCAACAGCTGGTCCTTTAAGTGCTACAATAAATACATGGGTTCCTTAAATGACTAATCTGATCTGTTTAATTATAACCTCACTTTATACGGAAATGTCATTTTGAGTCTCATTAAGCAAACTGACCTTCAAAAAACTTACAAATTATAATACTGTTATTTGGATTGAGTTTCCCACAATGAGGTTCTATTTTATTTGTTCACACTAAAGATTCACACTAAAGATTTTAAGTTGTTGATAGATGCCTTTAAGTTTTGACTCATAGTGACCTTATATACAACAGAACAGAACACTGCCTGGTCCTATGACATCCTCACAATTGTTAACTTTGAGCCAGTTGCTGCTGTGAACCCATCTCCTTGGGGGTCCTCCTCTTTTCCACTGCCCCTTCACTTTACCAATAATGATGTCCTTCTCCAGAGATAACATCCAAATAACATGTCCCAAGTCTAAAAGATGAAGTCTAGCTTTTCTGGTTTCTAAGGTGCAATCTGACTCTTCTTCCAGTGCAGATTTGTTTGTTTTTTTGTCTGTTCTGGTACTTTCAATATTCTTCTCCAACACCATAACGCAAATGCATGGGTTCTTCTACGGTTTTCTGTATGCATTGCCCAATTTTCACATCCTTATGAGGCTACTGAAAATACTATGGCTGGAGTCAGGGTGCACCTTACTACTCAAACTGACATATTTGCTTTTTGACACTTTAAAGAGGTTGTGTACAGCATATTTGCCTAATGCAACACATCGTTTGATTTCTAGATTGCTGCTTCCATGAATGTTGGTTATGGATCCAAGCAAAATGAAGTCTTTTACAACTTCGATCTTTTCTCCATTTATCATGATGTTATTTATTGGTCAAGCTGTGAGGCTTCTTGTTTTCTTTACATTGAGGTACAATCCATACTAAAGACTATGCTCTTCGTTAGTATTTTAAGTCCTCTTCGATTTCAACAAGCAGCATTGTATTCTCTGCATATCACAGGATGCTATGCAGCTAATCCTAATGCCACATTCTTCTTCATAGAATCCACGTTGTAAAATGATTTGCTCAACATACAGATTGACCAAGTATGGTAAGGATACCTGACACATACTTTTTCTGATTTTAGACCATTCAGAATCCCCTTGTTCTGTTTGGACAAGTGCCTCATGTTCTATATACAGGTTCCCAATGCAGTGTTCTGGAATACTTATTCTTAATAATGTTATCAATAGTTTGTCATGATCTACACAGTTGAAAGACCTCAAAGCACTGATAAACATCTTTCTGGTATTCTCTGCTTTCAGCCAAAATCCATGTGACCTCAGCCATAATATCCCTAGTTCAACATACTCTTGAACAGCTTGAGTTTTGGGCATTTCCTTGTCCATGTACTGTTGCAACCATTTTTTAGTTACTTCAGCAAAATTTTATTTGTACATGATATTAATAATACTGTTTGGTGATTTCTCCATTCTGTTTGGTCATGTCTATTAGGATTTGGTACAAATATGGCTATCTTTCAAGCTGTTGGCCAGGTAGTTGTCTTCCAAATTTCTTGGCATGGATGAGTGAGTGCCTCCAGTATTGCATCAGTTTGCAGAAAGATTTCAATTTCTATCCTGTCACTTCCTGGAGCCTTCCTTTTCACTAATGTCTTCAGTGCAGTTTGGAGTTCTTCCTTCAATACCCTTGGTTTTTGATCATATGCTACCTCTTGAAATAGTTGAATATTGACCATTTCTTTTTGGTACAGTGACTCTGTATTTTTTGTTGCTTTCTGCATCATCCAATATTTTGTCCATAGCATCCTTCAGTATTTCAAGTCAAGACTTGAATTTTTTTTTCTTCAGTTTTTCAGTTTGAGAAATGCTAAGAATATTCTTCCCTTTTGACTTTCTAATTCCAGGTCTTTGTACATTTCATTGTCTTCTCAAGCATTGGATTTTTCTGTTCAGCTCATTTACTTCCTCATTTCTTCTCTATGCTCAAGAGCGAGATTCAGAGTCTCTTCTGACATCCATTTTGGTCTTTTCTTTCTTTCCTGTCTTTTAAATGACCTTTTTGCTTTCTACATGGACATGTTCTTGACATCATCCCACAACTCTTGTGGTCTTCAGTCATTATTTTCTAGTGGATCAAATCTATTCTTGAGATTGTCTCTAAATTCAGGTGGGATACATTCAAGGTCATATTTTGACTCTCATGGACTTCTTTCATGTTTCTTCAATGCAGCCTGAACTTGCATATGAACAATTGATGGTCTATTCCATAGTCTGCCCCTGGCCTGGTTTTGGCTGATGATATTGAGCTTTTCTACCATCTCTTCCCTCAGATGTAGTCAATTTGATTCCTATGAAATCCATCTGGTGAGACCCCATGTGTATCATGTGTATTCCATCTCATGAGGTCCATGTGTATAGTCACCTTTTATGTTGTTCAAATAAGTCATTGGTAATGAAAAATTCTATCATGTGTTCTTCAGCATCATTTCTATCACCAAGGCCATATCCAACTACTGACCCTTCCTCTTTGTTTCCAACCTTCACATTACAATCACCAGTAATTATCAGTGTATCTTGATTGTGTGTTTGGTCAATTTCAGAACGAAGAAGATGGTAGAATTCTTTAATTTCATCATCTCTGGCTTTAGTGGTTGGTGCATAAATTTAAATGTCAGTGGTATTAATTGGTCTTCTTTGTAGGTGTATAAATATTATCCTGTCACAGAAAGCACTGAACTTGAAGATATATATACCTTGATATGTTCTTTTTGATGGTGAATGCTATATCATTCCTCTTCACTTTACTATTCCTGGTATAGTAAACCATATGATTGTCTATTCAAAATGGCCAAAACCAGTTCATTTTAGCTTACTAATGGCTAGAATATTGATTATATGTTCCATTTCATTTTTTGACAACTTCCAAGTCTCCTAGATTCATACTTTGACATTTCATGTTCCAATTATTAGTGAATGCTTACAGCTGTTTCTCTTCATTTTGAGTTGTGCCCCATCAGAAAATGAAAGTCCCTTTACTCCATTTGCATCATCATGGTCAACTGTAATTTGAGGAGGCAGCTCCTCCCCAGTCTTATCTTGAGTGCCTTTCAGCCTAATGGGTTCATCTTCCGGCAGTATATTTGATACTACTCTGTTGCTAATAATTATGGTTTCATCTTCTGATACTATATTTGACAAAGTTCCCTGGCGATTTATAGGATTTTCAGTGGCTAAACATTCAGAAGAAGTCTGCCTCTCTTTCTTACTTGACTGTCTTAGTCTCAAAGCTATGCTGACAGCTGTCCAAGATGGATGACCATGGTGGTATTTAAAGTATCAGTGACATAGCTTCCAGCATCACAGCGGCATGTATGCCACCACTGCACAATGAACTGACCAATGCATGGTGGTATCAGACATTACAAAGAAATAGTTTTTGTTTGAGGCCTTGGTTAGGATTAATGGCTGATCATCAAGATGAACCATTTACCTGTCTGTTAGTTTGCCTATGTGCTACTGTGATGCTGGAAGCTATCCCCTGATAGTTCAAATATTGGTAAGGCCATCCATGGTGCATAGATTTCAGCAGAGTTTCCAGACTAAGACAGATTTGGAAGAAAAGCCTGGTGATCTAGTTCCCTAAAGTTAGTCAAGAAAACCCTTGTGAATCACAGTAGACTGTTGTCCTGTTTAGTGCTAGGAGATGAACCTGCAAGCTTGGAAGATACTCAGAATGCACAGTGCCACAACAATGGACTTGAGCATGCCAGCAATTGTGAGGAGAATGCAGGACCAGGTAATGTTTTGTTTTGTTCTGTTATATGCAAGATTGTCAATGTCAGCCAACAACAACTACCAGAACACAGACTCTAAATGATCAGGGAACTTAATCCATAAGGCTGAATACCAGATAGGCTTGTTCCTAGGAAACAACTTGTGGGCTGTCCTCTTAAGATAGTGTCCTCCGGTGTCCTAGCTAAAAGTCTAGGTGAGCCCTGAGACCTCTTCTCATTGGTGAGTCCTGAATTCTAGTTGTCTCTTCAACACTTCAGGATTTACTCTGCTTTTCAGAAGCTTTCAACTTCACTTGTTAGCCTCCTTACTCTAATTTGGAATTAATTACATGTCTTGAGACGAAAGCCTGCAGAGTGTTGTGCTTAGTTTTCCACCTCTTCCTGCTCAGACCTTGGCCCCTAGGTCTCTAATTTTTTGTTACTCCAACCCAGTGAATTTGCTAAAGCTCTGCTGGTTTCTTGAGGCTTCTTAGCAGCTTGAGTCTTCTGCCTTTAACTCCAACTGCTTTCAGTAGCAAACATTCTCAGGGGAAACACAGATTCAGACCGTCTGTTTATCTCTGTCTCAGCAGTTCCTGCTTCCCTGGAATTTTGTTTTTGTAGGTTCTGGTTGCTTTGACAGCAATCTGCTACCTTCAAGTAGATTTTTTCTTCCCCCCCCTTCACCCCCCATTTTATTTCTTTTCTAATTGTTTTCAGTGTTGCCATTGGTCAGCTATATGGTATTCCACCATGCTCATTCTGTCTCTTTTTGAAAACTCCCTGAAATTTTTAATAAAACGCATTTAACTATTCAACCCATCTGGAATTTATTTTGTTTATATCAAGAGGTAAAACAAATATTTTCCTAACATCTGAATTTCTCAGTCTCATATTTTTCCCTGTAAGCACAGCTGTGAGCTATACTGCGCAGGTTCTGTTATAGAGTGTGTTCATTAATGTTATTTTATATATACATATATTTCAGTTTTCATTTTTAGCTGAGATTTGTATAATAAAAAAGTTTCTTTTTTCTATTTCCCAGTGACAGTCTTTATTCTAATTGTGTTATGTTTTAGGTTTATTGTGTTATTGCAATAGTGTGCTTTTTGTTCTAGTTCTGCTTTTAAGAATTTATTGTTAGTTGTAGCTTAATTTATGGGGTATTATTGTGTATGTTCTATATTCACTTGTAAAGAATATGCAGTCTGAGTATGTATGCATGCATGAGTGTATATGAGTATATGATCTATTTTATTAATTGCTATTTTGGTCTTTTTTATTCTCATATTTTGTGAATTTAATCTGTCCTGGACTAAGAGATGGAAATCAATTTCTCAAGCCATATTTCCTAGAATTTTTGCTATAGTAATTCATCTACATGTAGGTCCTTCATTGTTATATATAAAAGAAAACGAAAGCAAGAAGTCTGTGAACAGATGCTGATGGTAGTATGCCATTAATTAAGAAATTTGATGATTTCAACTTTAGTAGTAAAAACCAAATAACTAAGAAAACTCTCATATCTGCTCATATAATGGGAATCCTCTTGAAAAACAATTTTGGTATTTGTGAGTCATATATTCCCACTTCTGCTAAAGAAAAATTATAGCATTTGAATTATTTTTGAATATACAGAAAAACAGTGAGACATTAAACATTTTTGGTACCAGAAATAATTTTATTTTTAAATTGCCAAATCTTGTCTCTTCAAGTAAGATTAAGAGACTTGTATCAAGTGTACTCTTTCCTGTCTACATTTTGGGAGGGTATATTCCAATTTAAATAGCATCTCCTCCCCAGTCTTATTTGGATGGCCAGGAGCTAGGAGAAATGTTTCAAAATTAAACAAGACAAACACAAAAACAAATAAACTGAGTTCAAGGCAGAGGTCAAGGGTGATGCACATAAATCTTGCTTATTCAATTGATGCTTTGATAAAGTGCAAGTCCATAAACGATGGGAGTTCAGCCCAGCTAAGACTTCATCCATGGGATGTTTTGAGTTTCATATCTGTAGCAACCACATTTGTCATAGAAGGAACACTGAGTTCTGGAGACTTTCCTCCATTGGCCAAGGGTGAAAAACTAGGAGTGCAGGCAAATTATTAGTTCCATTTGCCAGTGTTATCTTTTTGCCTCCTAGCTGAAAGATATTGAACTTTTCAATTTGCATGGTTGACATTAAAGTCCCTGAATAGTGCAAATGATTAGCTTGCTTGGCTGATAACTAAAAGGTTGTCGTTAGTGCTGTCGAGTCAGTTCAGACTTATAGCAACCCTGTATACGGTTTCCAAGGAGTGGCTGAAGAGTTTGAACCACCAACCTTGTGGTTCATACTAACCTTGTGGTCCAGTGCTTTATACCACAACACCACACCAGGACTCCAGCTAGAAGGGCAATTAGAATATACTTAGAGGCACCTCAGAAGAAAGTCTTGATACTATATTTCTGAAAATACAACAATTGGAAAACCTGTGAAGTACAATTCTAGTCTTATACACACATGGGCTTGCTGTGACTCGGAGTCAAATTAATAGCAATTGCTCTGGTAGCGTAGTGGTTAAGAATCGGGCTGCGAACCACAAGGTCAGCAGTTCAAAACTACCAGCTGCTCCGTGGGAGAAAGATGAGGCTTTCTGCTCCTGTAAAGATTTACAGCCTTGGAAACCCTGTTCAGGGTCGCTATGGGTCGGAACTGACTTGACGGCACTTAACAACAACAACAACAAAATACATTAAAAAAAATGAATGAAACATCTGATATTCATTCTAGTTAGCAAACAGAAATAAGGCCATGCAAATGCATGTAAGAGTATGTAGCAAAACCATTCATGGCTGGTAGAATGCCTATGGGAGCTTTGTACTTTCTCTAATCAGCAAATAGTATGAGAATAATTTGCATTGATTCCACTTTTCTGGAATCATAGAATTTAAAAGGAGTATAGGACTCTGAGGAAACAGAAGAGCCTAGAAAGGCATGGGTCTTTTTCTATCCTCTATTACATCCACATCCTCTGTACATCAGATCTTCTCCTGAGGAACTTTAGAACCAGAGACATCTCAGGTTTCACCGGAAATCCCAATGAAAAGAGAAAAATAGCTGTGTTTGGATTTAATTATACATCCCAAGATTATAGGATATTGTGAAAAACTGTATATGGGCAATTGCAGGAAAGCTCTGGAAATGAAAATCACAGCTGTGACAAGCAAAGCAGACTGTGCACTTGTGAAACATTGAGTTGAGAACAAGTAGCAAAGGGCCACTTGATCTTATATTTACTTCCAGAAGAAAAAAGCTTAGTTTGAAAAGGTGATGGTTACTAGTGACCAGGATTGGGAAATAAAATCACTACTGGAATGAAGGAGAAGTCACAGACCATTCAGAACCCATACCCTCTGAAGCGCTTATTCCCCTCTCTGAATTTTACTTCTTCATTCTTCAAAAAGATAATGATTGACAGAAAAGAATCGTCTGATTGAAGAGACTAGCTGAAGTGCTATGTGGCTAACAATCCTGCCTTCAAAGGAGTGCCATGGCATTTCTCAGCAAGGAAAAGGCAAAGCTGAATCCTAGTCTCACTTGGTTTCCCCTAACTTGGGAGACACAGTGAAACGTCAACAAGCAGGACATTAGACTTTTCTCTTTCATCCTTTCTGATGGAAACTGGAGATAGAGAATGTTGGAGAAATGAAGGAAGTTGGTGGCAGGGAAACTGAAAACTCAGGCCCATGCAAGTTTATCCCACTGCAGTCAGGCACAGAGTAAGAGTTATTATCCTGGTGGTAACTCTCAACCAGGGGTGAGGGGTAGTGGACACCTCTGCATAAATGTTCCAGCCTTCCCATCCACTAGTAGGACAATTTTAAGGCAGGTTTCCCATGCTTTCTCAGACAGTGCCCAGCAAGACTGAGCTTGAGTTACCAGCAGCTATTCCTCATGTATAAATAATATTGGCCTTCTTCTTTATTCTTCCCGGAATCATGCTTCTCCCCTCCCCACCCCCCCAAGTTAATCACCAGCACTCAGAAGTCCTTATATCAGGGAATCCTTTGGGGGCAGCTTAAACTATAGCACAACGGATAAATATTGTCTGATCCCACTTTTATGAAAGATCTGACGGTACAAAGACCAAAGGTTATTAGTGGTTTCTTAGAATGGGAGTGAGAGAGAAAGAGGAAGTCCTTGACTGAGTGTATTGTGCTTCTGTTAAGGGTGATGGAAAAATGTGGAAATGGATAATGGTGATGGTTGTATAACAGGATGAATGTAATTAATGCCTCCAAACTGGTTACCATTTCAACATTTTTAGCATGTACAGGTCTGTGGCATTAAGAATCCTGGTGTGGCACTGCAGCATCCTACACTGGGCTGTAAACTGTTGTTAAGTGATGTCAAGTGGAATCCAACTCATAGCAACCCTGTACAGCATTCTGAGAAGAGGCTGGTGAGTGTGAACAACTGACCTTAGGGTGCAAATTGACATTGCGGTCCAGTGCATTATCCTGAAGTGCCTCACCAATACTCTTGATGCCACACAACTGTACGTGCTAAAAAAGGTAGAAATGCTTAGGGATTTCAAAGAGCAACTAGCTGGTAGGTCTGAACGGTCAACCTTGCAATTAGCAGTCCAATGTTTATCCTACAGCACCACACCAGGAATCCTGTACTAACCAATATATATGTAACACATAGAAAATGACCACCAAGAGTCAAAATACAAAACAGTACATGGTAAAAAGTTGAATAGCAATTTAAACAAAACAAAACAGAAAAACGTTTCTAAGCCATTTATGATTCTCTTTTCTCGGTTTCTGGGTTTTTTTTTTTTTTTTTCCTCTCTTTTCTCTGTTCATGTCCAAAGCTTCCACATTGCATTTCAGCTCTATCCAACTTCTCTAACATTTACTGGACAATTTGATCTGGTCTTAGAATCCATTCCTAGGGACAGAGCCTATAGAAACAGTTCCCACTAAATGAGAACTTCCAGTGAGGATTATGTCTACCCTGAGGAGCCAGTTAGTTATTGAAGATCTATTAATAAAGAAGTGGCCATGAGGAATTGTGCTTCAGTAAACTTTCTCTCTTGTTCTCTCAGGCAATAAGTTGGTCTTAATCTTCCTCACACTTCAGTAGTCCAGTAAAGGTTGGTCAACTTTCCACTTGTTGACCAGTAATTCCTTGCTTTGAATGACTGCCCAAGGGATAATTTGCAGCATACATTAGGAAAAAAACAGGGTCTTGAATCAGGTAGATCTGATGACAAAAAAAAAAAGCTCAGTCAAACTCAGTATTTAGTCTCTTGCAAGATTGTGCCCTGGCCATGTTACTTTACTTTTTGATCTTTGGATTCCTCACATATGCGTTATACAAATAAATTTTTACGTTTTCCCTCGTTACATCCCAGTGTAGGACACGGTCAGTTGTTTGAAGTATATTACTGGGCTCTCTCAAAGAATGTTCGAAGAAGGATGCAGTTCATAACCTAAAGCAACATTTCTTAAAGTCTTATTTTCTACATTTATCTTCCTTACAAGTTTCTTAATCTGTAAACTGCTCTGAAATTCTTGTATTTACTCTCACTGTAAACTCTTAACCACAAATGTTCTCTCTAAATCTTTTTCTGTGTTTCTCTTGACTCTCTGAAATCCCCCTTCTCTTGTTTAATCTCATGAACACTTTTTTGTTTTCCAAACAGCTCTTCCTTCTCTTCCTAAATGTAAAATACTTGTTCCTTAGCCTTCTTTGGGTCTTTCTATTCATCACCTCAAATTCTGCCTGAAAGCCAGGAGCATGAATCTCTTTTAAAAGCAAAGAAAGGAAAATATCAAGTGAACAAATACAAGGTTCTTTATAGTAGGCATGCAGAAGGATGGGATGTTAAGATTTATAATGAATTATAAATGAAATATTTTTATCCCTGTTAAATATAAAATGGGGATAATAATTCATAACTTGCAATGTTGTTGAGGCTGTTGTATGAGAAAAAACACATAGGTGCCTGGAATACAGTCAGGCTTTATGTAGAATTCATGGCATTTTATTTCCCCTTCCCCCAAGGAAGAAGCAGACTAATGCAAAAGCAGAATTACCAACACTCCTCAAGTTAGTTCAGTTCATCAAGTACTGCTGTCTGCTAAAGAGATGCCTTTTCCATTTGTTTTTTTAAGGCCACAATAATTAAACAAGAGTAGTATAAATAATTAAAACAACACCTTTTTTGATTCTGTAGGTAGTGAAAAACCTATCCTTTGAGTGGACTGGTTCTGTTTGAGAGTGCATGAAAACATGTAGCTAAGGATAAGCTAAGGCCGAGGAGTCCTGGTGTGGCGCTGTAGGATAAGCACTTGAATATAAGGTCCATTTGAACTACTAAATCAGTATTCAAACTCACCAGCTGCTTCACGAAAACCCTATATGGTGTCACTATGAGTCAGAACTGACTTGGCAGCACTTAACAAAAACAACAAACCAACTCATGTTTAATCCCCACAACCCAGAGGTGGGTTACAGGACTAAAGTTCATTGTTATTGTTGTTAAGTTGTTTCCCTATTTATAAAATGGAATTAAAACTATTACTTATCTTATATGGCTATTAGCATAAAATAAAGCACAAATAAACATCTTTCTGGTAGTCTCTGCTTTCAACTAAGATCCATCTGGTTTCAGCTACCATCCCCCTGGTTTCATTTTTTCCTCTGTATCCAGCTTGAACCAATGGAAATTCTGTCAATGTATGGTTACAGCCATTTTTGAATTATCTTCAGCAAAACTTTGCTTGTATGGGATATTAATGATATTGCCCAATGATTTCTGAATTCCTTTGGGTCACCTCTGTTTGGAATGGCCACAAATATGAGTCTCTTCCAGTCAGTTGGCAAGGTAGTTGTCTTCCAAATTTGTTGGCCTAGATGAATGAGTGCTGTTGGTGCTTTGTCAGTTTGTTGAAAGATTTCAGTTTGTATTCCCTCAATTCCTGGAACCTTGTTATTTGCCAATGTCTTAAATGCACCTTGGACTTCTTCCATCAGTATCATTGGTTCTTGATCATATGCTACCTCTTCAAATGATTGAACATTGACCATTTCTTTCTGGTACAGTGACTCTGTGTATTCCTTCCATCTTCTTTTGATGTTTTCTGCATCATTTAATATTTCGCCCTTAGGATCCTTCAATATTTCAAGTCAAGGATTGAATTTTTCTTCAATTCCCTCAGCTTGAGGAATGCTAAGCATATTCTTCCTCTTTGGTTTTCTAACCCAGGGTCTATGTATATTTTGTTATAATATTTGACTTTGCCTTCTTGAGCTGCCTTTTGGAATTTTTTATTCAGCTTTTGTACCTCCTTACTTTTCCCATTTGCTTTAGCATCTCTATGCTATAAAGCAAATTTCAGAGTCTCTTCTGACTCCATTTTGGTCTTTTCCTTCTTTATTGTCTACTTAATAAACTTTTGCTTTCTTCATGTATGCTGTTCTTGATGTCATCCCACAACTTTTCTGGTCTAAGTCTTTAGTGTCTAATACATCAAATCTGCTTTTGAGATGATCTCTAAATTCAGGTGGGATATAGTCAAGGTCATATTTTGGCTCTCATGGAATTGTTTTAATTTTTTCCATCTTCACTCTGAACTGGCAAATAGAAATTCAGAAGCTTAAAACTAAGATTTCAGAAATAGCCAATACATTGAAGGACAAAGGAGTAGATTTGAATTAGAGAACTTGAAGGTGAATTTCTCAATACTAGAGTCTAGTAAGCTAGAGGAACATTCAGAAAACAGAATGAAAAAAAAAAAAAATCTGAAGGAAACCTAAGATTCTTGGGGGACAAAATGAAAAGGAATAATTTGTGGCTGATTGGAATTCCAGAACAGGAAGAAACAAACAAACAAAAAAAAGTACAGACAGATAGTTGAAGAGCTATTGGAAGAAAATGTTCCTAACATTATGAAAGACGAGCAGATAAGCATACAATAAGCTGAAAGAATCCAAACAGGATAGACTTCAAAAGAAAATCATCAAGACATATAATCAAACTCTCCCAAATCAAAGACAATGAAAAAATCCTGAAAGTAGCCCAAGAAAAATGAAAAGTTACCTACCCAGGAGAACCAATAAGATTAAGCTCTGATTTCTGAGCAGGCAAGAAGGAAACCAAAACAAACTCTGAAAGAAAAAAATTCACCAACCAAGAATGATATATCAGTAAAACGGTCCCTTTAATACCCTGGCAAAATCCAATCATAGACAGATAATCAGGAATTAAAGGAATTTGTAATAACCAGGTCAACTTAAAAAAAACAAAACCTAAATGGAGTCCTTTGGACTGAGACAAACAACAGCAGACAACAGAGATTGACATACAAGGTCTTACCACCCAGAATTCAATCCAGATAAAGAAGCATCCACAGTAAAACAAACCTGATGGACTGAAAATACAGGATCAGAGATATCAATTCATCATGAAGACGACTACAAAGCACAAAGAAGGAAAAAAGTTATAGAACTTCCAAATGGTGAAGAAGTCAAGCAGATTTCAAAATTAAACAGGCTTTTGAACAGGAAGAAATTAATAAACAACAAGGTAACTTCAAAGAAAATTAACATACCTTCAAAGAAAATCAAGGAAAGGGAAAAACATGAAGACTTTAGTAAACAGTAAAATAATAGCAACAAATAAATTGACAACAAACCAAAAAAAAAAAAAAGAAATTAGCACAGAAAAATATGTGGACCAAAGAAACCAGTAGCAGCACAAAAAGCACACAGCAAAATGACTGAAATCAATTCCTACCTGTGGATTTGTTGTTGTTGTTAAGTGCCGTCGAGTGGATTCGGACATAGCTACCCTGTATAGGGTTTTCCGAGGAGCAGATGGTGAGCTTGAGCCACCGACCTTGCAGTTCAAACGGCTTTGCAGTCTTACGCATTAGCCCACAGCGCCACACCACGACTCCACTTATGGATGTTGTTGTTGTTAAGTGCCACCGAGTCATTTCCAACCCATAGCGACCCTGTGTGCGGTTTCCAAGGAGCAGCTGGTGAGCTTGAACCGCCGACCTTGCAGTTCAAACTGACTGCAGTCTGGCGCATTAACCCACAGCTCCACACCAGGACTCTTATGGATTGTTGTTGTTGTTGTTAAGTGCCGTCGAGTCGGTTCCGACCCATAGCGACCCTGAACAGGGCTTCCGAGGCTAGGAGTAGAAAGACTTCTCTTTCTCCCCCGGAGCAGCTGGTAGTTTCGAACTGCTGACCTTGAGGTTCGCAGCCCAATTCGTAACCACTACGCTAAAAAATGAGTTAAATGCACCAATCAAGAGACAGAGTCACAAAATGGAAAGGAAAACAGGATCCTTCAATATGCTGTCTACAGAGAAACAACTTACACACAAAGACAAACATAAATTAAAAATCACAGGATGGAAAAAAATAATTTGAACTATAGGCAATCAAAAACAAGCAGACGTGACAATATTAATTACGGTAAAATGGACTATAAGGCAAAAACCAGCATAAGAGACAAAGAAGGACATTATCTCATAATTAAAGGGTAAACTGTTGAGGCATTACGAAAGCAGGGTTGGAGGGCAATTGTAGAAATAAATATACACATCCCAAAAGGAGAATGTACCAAAAATAAACACATTAACACATCTCCGATAATTAGAAAAAGACCAGCAAAATAAGCCGACAGTTACCAGAAGAAAAGAAATAATAAAAAAGTGAAATAGGAAACAGGAAAACAACGACAAAAATCAACAAGAAAAGAAATCGACTCTTGGAAAGGATTAATAAAATTGGCAAGCCATTGGAAAATCTAACAAAAGAAAAGAAGAATAAGGATAATAAAGAAATAACTTTATTATACAAAAAAAGATAAAATAACTATTAAGAATTGTGCTCCAATAAATTTGACAATCATTTAGAATAGATGCATTTTTAGAAGACATAAACTTTCTAAAGTAACACAGAGTGAAGTGGAAAAATTAAACAGACCTATAACAAATGAAAAAATTGATAAGGTAATTTTAAAAAGAGCAATAAAAGAAGCCTAGGCACAGATGGCTTTTTTGGTGACTTCTACCAAACATTCAGAGAAGAGCGGACACCAATTTTACTCAAACTGTGCTAGAGCATTGATACATTAGACACTAAAGACTGAAGAC
>NW_006408521.1:13558763-13564271 GCF_000296735.1 Chrysochloris asiatica | reverse complement strand
CTGAAGGCATTAACAAAGAACACAGCTCTGGAAATTGGTAGAATACAAATGAAAATCTTTCAACAAACTGATGCAGCATTGTAAGCACTCATTCATCTATGCTGAAAAAGACAGCTACCTGGCCAGTTGATTAGAAGAGATCCATATATGTGTCCATTCCATATATGTGTCCATTCCAATGCAGAAATCATTGGCCAATATAATTAATTTCACAAACCAGTAAAATTTTGCTAAAAATAATTTAAAAATGGCTATAGCAGTACATTGACAGGGCACAGCCAGAGGTTCAAGCTGGATTCAGAGGAGAACATGGGATGAGCGACATCATTGCTGATGTCAGCTAGGTCTTGGTCAAAATCAAAGAATACTAGAAAGACGTTTACCTGTGCTTTATTGACTATACAATGGCTTTTTTGACTGTGTGGATTATGACAAGCTAAGGACAGCATTACAGAGAATGAGTATTTTGGATCATTTAATTGTGCTCATTAGGAACCAGTAAACAGACCAAGAGGCAGTTGTCTGAATAGAATAAGGGGACACTAAATGGTTTAAAATCAGGAAGGGTGTGTGCCAGGGTTGTATTCTTTCACCATACTTATGCAATCTGTATAGTGACAAATAATCCGAGAAGCAGGATTATATGAAGAAGAACATGGAATTAGGTTTGGAGGAACACTCATTTAAAGCCTGTGATATGCAGATGATACAACTTTGCTTGCTGAAAAGAAAGAGGACTTAAAATATTTATTGATGAAGATCAAAGACCATAGCCTTCAGTATGGGTTGCATCTCAATGTAAAGAAAACAAAAATCGTCCACACTAGACCAATAAATCACATCATGATAAATGGAGAAACTATTTAAGCTGTTAAATACTTCATTTGCTTGAATCCACCATCAACACTCACAGAAGCAGCAGTCAAGAAATCAAACAACATATTGTACTAGGCAAACACACTGCACAAGATCCCTGTAAAGTGTTCAAGAGCAAAGATGTCAAAGAGGGTTTAAGGACTACCCAAACCATGTTGTTTTCAATAACCTCATATACATGTGAAATTTGGACAGTGAATAAGTAAGACCATAAAAGCATTCATGCATTTGAATTATGGTGTTGGAATAGAATATTAAAGGTACCATGGATTGCCCAAAGAACAAACAAATCTGTGTAGGAAGAAGTACAACCAGAATGCGTCTTAGAAGCAAAGATGGCCAGACCTCGTTCTCATACTTCAGACATAATATTAGGAGGGACCAGTCCCTAAAAAAGAACATTATGCTTGGTAAAGTGGAGAGTCCGTGAAAAAGAGGGAGTCCCTCTCTCAACAAGATTGATTGGCACAATGGCAGCAGCACTGGGTTCAAGTGTAGCAACAAGTGTGAGGATGATGCAGGACTGGGCAAAGTTTCATTCTGTTGTACATAGAGTCGCTATGTGTCAGAACCAACTTGAGGTCACCTAACAACAGCAGCATGCCAGAATATGGAATCCTGGTGTGGCTCTGTAAGATAAGCACTAGACTACAAGGCTGGTTTTAAATGCAAGGTTCGTGGTTCAAACTCACCACCTGCTCATCGGAAGCTCTATAGAGGGTCACTATGAGTCTGAACCAACTCCATGACACTTAAAAACAACAAGTACAGAACTTAGAAAAGGATGGAAAACTCCTGAATACATTCCATGAAGTGAGCATAATCCTCATAACAAAACCAGGCAAAGACAATACTAAAAAAAAATTAAATTATACAGCAACTTCCTTCATGAACATAGATGCAGTATTTCTCAAAAAAAATTCTAGACAATAGAATTCAACAACTTTTCAAATAATAATACATCATGACCAAGTGGTAATCATACCAGGTATGCAAGGATGGTTCAATATTTAAAAAAGGCATCAACATAATCCACCACACAAATAAAACAAAGGAAATCTTGAATGATGTAGAGAAAACATTTGACAAAAATCCAATATCCTTTCCTGATAAAAACATTCAACAAAGTAGGAATAGAAGAGAAATCCCTCAACATAATTGAGAGCATGTATGTAAATCCAACCGCCAACATTATTCTCATTAGTGAGAAAATGAAAGGAACAGGAACCAAACAACATGAACAGACACTTCACCAAGGAAGATATTCAGGCAGCCAACAAATATATGAAGAAATGTTAATGATCATTAGCCACTTGTTGTTGTTGTTATCTGCCGTGGAGTCAGTTCCAACTCATAGCGACCCTGCACAAGGTTTCTGAGGCTGTAAATCTTTACGGGAGCAGAATGCCTCATCTTTCTCCCATGGAGCAGCTGGTAGTTTCGAACTGCTGAACTTGCGGTTCGCAGCCCGATTCGAAACCACTACGCTACCAGAGAGATGCAAATCAAAACAACAATGAGATATTATTTCACATTGCACTAATAGCAAAGTTCAAAAAAACAGAAAACAGCAAATGCTGGTGAGGATGTGGAGAGACTGGGAGTCTCCGACATTGTTGGTGGGACAGTAAAGTGGTGCAACCACTCTGGAAAACTGTATGGCACTTCCTTAGAAAGTTGGAAATAGAAATACCATATGACCCAGCAATCACTCTGTTTGTTATATAGGCACAAGTAATAAGATCAAGACCAAGTAGATATATACACACCAATGTTCATCGCAGCATTATTCACAATAGCCAAAATATGGACTCAGCCTAAATGCCTATCAGTGGAAGATTGGATAAACAAACTTTGGTACATATACACAATGGAGTACTATGCAACATTCAAGAATAATGATGTACCTACAAAACATCTCATAACATGGATGAATCTGGAGGACATTATGCTGAGTGAAATTGTTGTTGTTAAGTGCCATCGAGCCAGTTCTGACTCATAACTGTTCTTTATAAGGTTTTAGAGGAGTGGCTGGTAGGTTTGAACCACTGGCTTTGCAATTCAAATTGACTTTGCGGTCCAGTGCTTATCCTACAGTGCCACACCAGGACTCCTGAGTGAAATTAGTCAGTCACAAAATGACAAATATTGTATGAAACTACTATTGTAAAAACTAAAGAAAAGGATTTTATACTAAAAGAAACATTATTTGATGGCTATTAGGGTGGGAGAGAAGGGTGAGTACTTCACTGGCTAGAGGGGTAGATATATATTAGCTCAGGTGACAGGGAGGACAATATACAAGAAGATGGAGATTGGCAGATGAATGATGAAGACAGGCAAGTACACAGGGAAGTATGCAAGGACTAAAAGGAAGAGAGGTACATAATGTTATATATACAACCATGGAATGACAGTGTTCTGCAGGTAGATACATGGACACAAAGACAGACTAAGTGGGTATGGGAGGAAGAATGGGAGCACACCCACAAATAGATGAGTTTGAAAGAGGAAGGATGTTTGTACATTTGTACATTTCCTGCAAACAGAGCTTAATGTGGTAGAGCATACAGTGAGCAAAATGATGAAAATGTCTTTGATGTTATCAAACATTTTAAGGCAATGAGTTGCTTAGCCTTGGGGCTTAAGGTCATAGTCTCAGGGGACACCATTGTCAATTGACATAACATAGGCCATAAAGACAATGTTCTACATCCTGCTTTGGTGAGTAGTGCCTGGGATCTTAAAAACTCATGAGTGGCCCTCTAAAGTGCAACTATTGGTCTCCTCATGTGCAGAAGAAAGAAGAGTGATGAGAATTGAAGATGTTTGAAATCAATAAATCCAACAGTGTAATGAAACATGTGAACATCAGTCTCCATGACTCTGAGACCAGAATCACTAGATGGTGCCCAGCTACCACCACCAATGGTTCTGAAAGGAATGACTTAGAAGGTCTGGATAGAGTGGGAGAAAATGTGAAAAAAAATTCAAAACTATTTTTAAAAAGACGAGGAACTGATCAGAAAGCTATTGGAAGAATATGAGACTCTGGTCCTTGTCCACTGTACAGATCTGGAAAAGAACTCACCCTCTTGGTCCAATTTTTAGCCAAGCAATAGATAGGTATATAAGGGATCAACACCAGTAAGGTCTGCTCACCATGGAATGGTCAATCATTCAAAATCAAAAGGACAACATTTACCTAAGAACAAAATTGAGAAGGGACGGAAAGGTGGCTGGAACGGAACTAGGAACCACAGGAAGGAAGTGGGATAATTGTTGTTGCATGGAGAAGATTGCAATCACTGAGATGAAACAAAGTGTGTGATTTATTGAATGTAAAACTGATGATCTTGTCTGTAAACCTTGACTCAATTCACAATAAAAGTTTAAAACAATAATAATGGAAAACATTTTATAACTTACATTGAATTTTTATAGGTACCACTGTGTTATAAAGTGTTGATAAATTGGTTCTGACTCATGGTGACCCTGTATAGGGTTTCTGAGGATGAAAATCATTGCTGGAGTAGAAAGTCTTATCTTCTGCAGAGTGCCTGGTGGGCCCAAAATGCTTTTATCCATTACTTGTTGCTCGCAGTGAAGGTACTAGTACTACCTACAGAAATTTGGGCAAAGACTAACCCAGGAAACCTGGGTTCAGATTGCTTGCTCTTACTAAGTACCATTATATAACAAAATGAATTTTTATATTAAGTATACAAAGACTATTTTCACAAAGGCACCACTAAGAAAGCTCATAGTTTTGACTTTTTAGTTGTTGCACTGGCTTTATAGTGATTCATCTACTCATTCTATTCTACAGCCCTTGGGAATGATGAATGTATATTATAAGGTTATTAGCAAACTTGGTGTACCACTGCTGAATAGGAAGGGTGTTGTTTCTCAGAAATCTATTAGTTCATTTGTGCCTTCAGCCCATCTGGATCTTGAGACTTTCTGCTCCCATGAAGTTGTAAAGCCTTGGAAACCCTATACAGGGTCAATATACATGGGAACTGACTCAATGGCTCTAAACAACAAGAAGAAACTCACAGTTATACTATAGTCAAATGTATATATGTAAACGCATAGCAGACACTCACTTATCTCAGCCAAGAAATTTGGAAGACAACTATTTGGCCGACTGATTGGAAGAGATCCATATTTGTGCCCATTCCAAAGAGAGGTGACCCAACGGAATGCAGACATCATCGGACAATCTCTTTAATATCACATGTGAGTAAAGTTTTGCTAAAGGTAATACAGAAATGGCTACAATCATACGTTGATGTAGAACTTCCAGAGGTTCAAGCTGGATTCAGAAGAGGACATGAAATGAGGGATACCATTGCTGATGTTGGATGGATCTTGGCTAAAAGCAGAGAATGTTAGAAAGAGGTTTACCTGTGCTTTATTGACTATGCAAAGGCTTTCAATTGTGTGGAGCATGACAAGCTATGGACAACATTGCAAAGTATGAGTATTCCAGAACACTAAATTGTGCTCATGAGGATTCTGTACCTGGACCAAGAGGCAGTTTTTCGAACAGAGCATGGGAACACTGAATGTTTTAAAATTAAGAAAGGTGTGCGACAACGTTGTATTCTTTCACCATACTTATTCAAC
>NW_006408521.1:13554126-13558019 GCF_000296735.1 Chrysochloris asiatica | reverse complement strand
TGCTACTTTAAAATAGGAAAATTTAGTAGTCCTTTCAAGTGGCAGCATCGATGGACTCAAGCGTGGCAACAATAGTGAGGTTGGCCCAGGATTGGGCAGTGTTTCGTTCTGCTGTGCATAAGGTTGCTATGGGTCGGTACCAACTTGATGGAACCTAACAACAACAACAACAGCAACAACAACAACAACAACAACAACAAATATGTACTTTTTGTTTAGTGTTCATCTTTGTTGGTGTTGAGAATATATACAGCTAAACATACAGCAACCCAACAGTTTCTAATATCCAGTTTAGTGATAATGATTGCATTCTTCAAATGTATAACTACCCTTGCCCTTCCTTTCGGAATTGTTCCTCCCTTATTAACATAAATTCAGTGCCCCCTAAGTTTCCTATCCAATCCTACAAGTTGCTCCTATATGATAGAACTAATGTACACCTGACCCAAGCCATAGAATTTTCATAGAAAGTTCAATGGACTGCCAGAAGAACAAACAAATATAACTTAGAAGAAGTATGGCCAGAATGCTCCTTAGAAGCAAGGAAGCTAAGACTTCGTTTCTCGTACTTTAGACATACTGTCAGGAAGAACCAGCCCTTGAAGAACATCATACTTGATAAAGTGGAGGGTCAAAGAAAAAGAGGAAGAACCTCAAGGAGATGTATAGACACAGCAACAATGAGCTCAACATAACAATTGTGAGGCTGGCGCAGGACCAGGCAGTGTGTCTTTCTGTTGTGCATTGAGTTGCTATGAGTGGGAACGACTCAACATCACCTGGCAACAGAACAGCAGAATGCTCAGGCACACATCTTTTGCTAGTTAAGTAAAACAGTTGCTTAGTTTTGAGAAGACTCCAACAGTTGTTTCTGCTTAAGATTTAAAGTTCATTGCAGAGCAATAGTTTCAAGGTTTTATGCAACTTTCATAGTTCCAGAGTCTGGAGTCCATGAAAATTTGAAATTCTGTTCTGCGTTTCCCCTCTTTGTGTAAGCATGCTATACTTTCATAAATATTTTAAAAATAAATCAATAAAACTATAGGTATGGGTTTCCCTGAATAGTCTCTATGAGTAATACAAACTAAATCAGTCTTTCAAGATAATGAATCAGTTTGATCTTCCTTAGAGAAGGAATTGATTCTAGGGGAAAAGCCTGGATCAATCCTATAACCCTGTAACTGTGGTGGAACTATATAGATAAAAGTGAATATTTACAATACAATCAACCTATTCTTCAGACTCCTAAAATATTTGGATTAAAAAAGATCAGTAACAACAACAACAGCAACAAAATAGTGTTTTCAGTTAGTCCTGTTTTGATCTTCATATTAATTTTCGGGACAGTTGAGTTGGGAAATTTAGAACCTTTTATGGGTTCTCTAGGGGAGAAAACTGGAGTCTGCAACATTTCTGACAAAATAATGAGTGCTTAGTTTATTAAAAGTTTACTCTAAACTTTTAGAGTATGCAGTTTGTTGGTTGGTTTTTTTGTTTTTTGTTTTTCAAACCAAGGAAAGAGACATATAATGGTAAATCCACCAGATTGCCTGTTTTCCTAGAGTTTTGTTAATATGCATTGAGACTATACAGCTAAACACAGTACAGCCATTGTGCTCAAAGTTTAAGATGCTGACCTTGACTTTTCTTGAGAAAGAGGGTCATGATTTCTTGGGAATTCAATTTCAACATTTATTGGGAACTTGCTTTTCACAGGCACCATTCAAGATATTTCACATTCCTGATTTAATTTAAGTTGTACTACAACAAGATGGTGCAGTTATTTTCCCCTATTATATAAACAAGGGCTGCGAACCTTAAGGTCAGCGGTTCGAAACTACCAGCGGCTCCGCGGGAGAAAGATGAGGCTTTCTACTCCCGTAAAGATTTACACCCTCAGAAACCCTGTACAGGGTCGCTATGGGTCGGAACCGACTCGACGGCACTTAACAACAACAACAACAACATATAAACAAGAAACTGAAACTATCAAGGTTGACATATCCAGCTAGAATTCTGACTCCAAATCTAGGAATCTTCCATCATGCTATGCAGTGCCCAGAGAATGTGACACAGCTGAGAAATCTGTAGAAATGGAGTCTTATGCTGTGCTCACCATGGCACAATCCTATGCCCTTACGTGAATAGATATGAAGCCAGAACAAGGAGTATGGAGGAAAGAATATGGGTCAGGGAAGATTAAGGGCAGACAGGGAGTTTATCAAGCATTTCTAGTCCTCTCTGTTGAAGTTGGTGGTATCTCTGTATGTTGTAAATGGTTAATGTGATCAGATACTAACTGAAATATTTGAGGTTTGAGTCCACTCAAGAGGCATCTTGGAAGAAAGAACTGGCAATGTACTTCTGAAAAGAGCAACCATTGAAAGCCTACAGGACAGCGTTGTACTGTGACACACATTTAGTCAGAGGTGGCTGGATAGCTGCTAAGAATAAAAGGGTTAGGCAAGCAAACTTCAGTGCTTTTTTTTTTTTTTTCCTGAATCAGACACAGTGTTTGCTACTTTAAAATAGGAAAATTTAGTAGTCCTTTTTCATCTCTACAGAATGTTGATAAGAAGGAGCAAATCATAGGCCCCTTTGTCCCATAATCTTGACCTTGGGTAGCTAAAGAATGTGTTCATTTTGCTTCCTTGTCAAAACTAAGAGAGAAGGAATTGAGTTCTGTAAACAAAGTTCAGAAAGATGCTCTTTGGTTCCAGGAAAGGATTCACTTTGGCCCAGGACTCCATACGGATAGAGTTGGCAACTTTAACATTTTCTCTGGGAAGCCCCTGAGTAGATTGGAGAACTGGTGCTGCATAAAAGGACAATTAATGTTTGGATTTTCTGGTTAATATTATGAGAAGAAAAATGTTTATTAACAATTGACCTGAACACATTAGGAAAAACCAGACCCCTGAGACATTAACAAAAAATTAAAGAGTGGTGAATTCAACTTTCCCCTTATTAGGGAAATGAGTCAAACACACACACACACACACACACACACACACACACAGCTGTTGTAATAACTGACATTTTACTTTTTGTGCCTTTCCCTTTAAAACAAAAGTTAACTAAGAAATGGAACAGCAGAGCCACTTAGGCATGTTTGAAATCTCCGCTTGTATCTCTTTGGAACCTTAATCCTAAGTGTTATTTTTGTTATTAAATATTATTCTAAATGAACTTGTTTACTTACTGATTTTGTCGAGGGAGGCTTGTTCTTGTCTTCTACCTCTTTACCTTGAATTTGGATGAAGCAATGATAGATCATTTGAAAGGCAAGACTTCAGAGGCTTTGCATTCCCTTCTAGATTCCACACGTAACCTTTGAACATCTTTGTTGCTTTTAAGTGCCATCAAGTTGGAGTTGATTCCAACTCATAGGGAGAAGTGACTGGTGGGTTTGAACTGACATCCTTGTGATTGGCAGTCCAGTGCTTTTCTGTAGCATTCCTTGAATTACTACCATTAAAGCCAGTCTTCCTGGCGAGGGATCTTGGTCTCTGAAACTCAAATCAGGGTGTATTATTTAACCCAAAGTTTCTTGATTTATGAATTTTCTTACGTTTGGTTGTCCCTTTGAAAAGAATTAAAGAATTTTAGTTTAACCAAATTAACGTACCCCTAGAGAGCAGCTGCTCACTCAATAAATGTTTAATAAGCGAATAAACAGCGAATGAATGGATAGACTTATCTACTTGAACTTCGGTCTATCTAAATCTGAGAAAAAGCAGTTCACATTGACTCTACCATGTTATGATTTTAATTTTGTCCTTCCAAAATATTTATCAACTTGGCTGAGCACTGTTGTGCCGTTTAGTTGGTTTTGAATCACAGTGACCCTGTGTAGGGTTTCTGAGGAATGACTGGTGGGTTTGAACCACTGA
>NW_006408521.1:13526829-13552761 GCF_000296735.1 Chrysochloris asiatica | reverse complement strand
TGGCAACAATAGTGAGGTTGGCCCAGAATCAGGCAGTGTTTCGTTCTGCTGTGCATAAGTTTGCTATGAGTTGGTACCTACTCGATGGCACCTAACAACAACAACAACATGGGAGATTAGAATGGAAGTCCTGGTGTGGTGTTGTAGGATAAGCACTGGACTGCTAACTGCAATATCAGCAGTTCAAACTCACTAGTTACTCCTCAGAAACCCTACATAGGGTCACTGCAATTCAGAACCGACTCAACAGCATTTAGCATTAGCAACAAACTATGGAGGGAGTCCTGGTGTGGTACTGAAAGGGAAGCACTGAACTGCAAGGTCAGTTTGAACCACAAGGCCAGAGATTTAAATCCACCAGCCCCTCCTCAGACACCCTATACAGGGTCGGTACGAGTGGGAACCGACATGATGATACTTAACACAACAACAAACTATGGAGTGGAGTCCTGGTGTGGCACTGTAGGATAAGCACTGGACTGCTAACCTAACGGTCGGCAGTTCAAACCCAGCAGCGACTCCTCGGAAATCCTATACAGGGTTGGTATGAGTCAAAACTGTTTCCCGGGCACTTAACCGCAGCAGCAACAAACCAGAGTCAGTTTGAACCACAAGGCCAGAGGTTTAAATGTACCAGCCCATACAGGGGCACTATGAGTCGAAAGTGACTCGAGTGCACTTGACTGCAGCAACAACAAACCATCCAGTCCTGGTATGATACTGGAGGACTAGCCCTGAAATTCTAACTGTAAGGTCGCTGGGTCAAAGGTGGACGTGTTCTTGGAAGTCACTATGAGTTGTAACAGATTTGATGGCATGCAAGAACAACAAACTATGATAGAATACATTTTCCTTAGTTGAAGCCATCCACTTGTACTATTTCTGTTATAGAAGTGCTAGAAAACTAAGTCAACAAGCTCTGGTAGCGTAGTGGTTACGAATCGGGTTGCGAACCTTAAGGTCAGCAGTTCGAAACTACCAGCTGTTCCGTGGTGTGGTAGAGAGATGAGACGTTCTGCTCCCGTAAAGATTTACAGCCTCGGAAACCCTGTACAGGGTCGATATGAGTCAGAACTGTCTCTACGGCACATAACCACCACCACCACCAGAGAACTAAGCAGTCCCTATGTCTGTAATCCTATGATTTCAGGTTATTTTCATCAGTAGTTGTTCCTTGGGAATAGTTTTAATGGAAGGATTTTGAAAATGTAGCTAGTTCTTAGAAGAGACTAGAAACAATGGTCCATGGTTGAAACCCAATCTCAAGCAGATTTTGTTTGACTTGTACAGTCTTTCAAAATGTTTTCATTAAAATCTTCAAGTTAGGAGATGATCAGACCTAAAACTACAAATCTTTATTAACTGGATCTTCATTTCTCCACAGTATCACATAGGTGGGACTGAATAGTAACTGCCACTGTAGATAAAGGTGTGAGCTCTATTCTTTATTACAAGTATAAGTCCAGCCCCTCAGTTGTCTCATTGACATGCAATAGGAGTTACCAATAATGATTTATTCATAATTACTTTTCTTATACTAAACATGTATTTCTCTGTACCACATATTTTTTTAAATAATAAAAAAGGAAAATTGCATGTATTTTTCTTTTAATAGGAAAACAAATGCTTAAAATTTAATCATTTGATTAAATTTTATAAGAATTTAGCATTTGAGTTCAAAACTCCTGCCTTGTGTTTATCTATGATGGAGAAATTGTTTTCTTGTTTCTGGTAGCTTCACAAAAATCAGATTGGAGAGAGAAAAGTATCCTTGTCTATTAAATAAATCTCCCTTAGTCCCCCCACCGCCCCCCCAGGAGCGTTGCACTGCAGGATAAGCACTGGAATGTAAGGTCAGTTTGCACTGCAAGGTCTGCAGCTCTAATTCATCAGCTGTTCCTTGCAAATCCTATTGTTGTTGTTGTTAAGTGCCACCGAGTTGGTTCCGGCCCATAGCAACCCTGTATAGTGTTTCCGAGAAGCAACTGGTGAGCTTGAACCATTAACTTTGCAGTTCAAAGCAACTTTGCTATCCAGCGCATTAACCCACAGTGCCACACCAGGACTGCTGTACAGGGTCACTATGAATTGGAGAATATTAAAAGTACCATGGACTGCCATAAGAACAAAGCAACCTGTATTGGAAGAAATACAGCCAGAATGCTCATTAGAAGTCAGAATGGCCAGACTTTGTCTCTAATACTTCTGACATATTATCAGGAGGGACTAATCTCTGGAGAAAGATATCATGTTTGGTAAAGAGAGGAAGAATCACAATGAGATGGATTGACACAGTGGCAGAAGCAATAGACTTAAACGTAGCAACAATTGTGAGGTTGGCACAGAACTGGTCAGTGTTCCGTTCTGTTGTGCCTAGGATCGCTATGAGTTGGTACTGACTCAATGGCACCTAACAAAGACAATGAGTCGGAATCAACTCGACTGCACTTTACAACAAGCATTATTTATCTGGGTGGTTGTTTCAGCAACCTAGGGTTAAGCTGATCAGAGATTGATGATATCACAGTCAGTAGACAACAGGCGGGACCTGGAGCCACAGGCTAAGGACTCAGCCAAGTTGGATTCAGACAGGAAGCCAAGGGCTAGAGCTACCATTACATGACTACCAAGACGGTCTGAGTCAAAAACTTACTAAAAGGGTCAGAACTCAGAAAATTTGAACAGGAAAACATACTTGGAATCTGTGTCTTGTGTACACTTTTAGACTTCAACATATATAGGAGCTTGAGGCTAAACTGCTTTTCTTTAAATCATGTTTTAACCTCCCTTCCACAAGATAACTTTAAATACAAACATACAAAAAAAATTTTAGCTACTCTCTTTAAAGTATTTTTAACTAATGTGTAACACTCATAGAAATGTTCACCTTAATTGCTTTTCAGAAGTAAACAACATTAGGTAATCACTATCAAGAAATAAAATGTTACCAGCACTTACATGGAGTCCTGGTGTGGCGCTGTGGGCTAATGCACTGGACTGCAAAGTCATTTGAACCACAAGGTGGGTGGCTCAAGCTCACCAGGCGCTCTTTGGAAACCCTATGCAGGGTCGCTATGGTTTGGAACCGACTCGATGGCACTTACCAACAGCAAAAACATGCTAACTATCCTAATGTATAACACCACAGAATTACCTCTTCTTGTTTTTGAAATTTATACAAATTTCAGTCCTGGTAGAGTCCTGGTGGGGCACTGTAATATAAGCACTGGACTGCTAACCACAAGGTCAGAGGTTTAAAGCCACCAACCACTCTTCAGAAACTGCTGAGTTAGCACCGATTTCACCACAATAGACTCATACTTGACTTCTTTGATTCAATGTTTTATTTGTGAAAATCAAACATTTACCTGAATGTAGCATTGTTTCACTGTTGAATATTATTCCAATCTATAAACACATCATAATTCATTAACTTATATATTCATATTGTACTTGGACATTTGAGTTGTTTGTTCTTTGGACTATTACAAATAGTCCTGCAACACATTCTATTGTATATGTTATACGATTACTACAAAGATAACTCAGTAGTATTGTTGCAAAATCATGTTGTTGTTATAGTTAGGTGCCATTGAGTTGGTACCAAACCATAGCGATCTTATATACAACAGAAAGAAACGCTGCCCAGGACTGCTCCAACCTCACACGTATTGGTACACTTGAGCCCATTGCTGCTACCACTGTGCAAATCCATCTCTTTTTTTTCACTGACAAAATCATAGAAACTTTCATTAAACAAAAAGATTCAAATATGCAGCTATTCTTTCTCAACAGACCCTCCATCTAGCTCTAAATACTTCTAGGTCTTCCCCAAATAGTTCTGACAGGTCAAAATGGCAGTTTGGGTATCCTTGAGGGATTCAAATTGTGTTATTTTTCAATGTTCTTTGAATTTGGGGAACAAAAAGCAGTCTGAAAGGATAAGATCAGGGCTTGTAGGGTGGATGGAGTAAGGTTTCCCAACAATTTTCTCACAGGACAACCATACTACCCTTGAAGAATGAGCAGGTACATTGTTATGATAGAAATAAAAATTTCTCAGAAAAACTCTCCTGGCCTTTTTCTCAGCAATGCAGTTTTCACAATTTTCTTTAAATTTCTTCCCAAGAAATCCTCATGATCTGTGTTCTTTGAGAAAAATCTATCAATACTATCCCTTTGGGACTGTAAGACAGAGTTTCTATAACTTTCTGGGCTGATCTCTCAGCCTTGAATTCAATTGGCCTAGCAGAACCCCGGGAGAGTCCGTGTTTTGATTGTATCTTTTTTTGAAAGGTACCGTGATGAGCCTAAGACAAGTGTAGTACTGAGAGAGCTTGTCAGCCGCCACCCACTGATTGCACAGGCATATTTAAATACAATTTGTTTAGAATAAATTTGTGCATGTATGACCTGGAACCCTACTATCAATACTTTTTTGTTACCCTTGTTTATGCACATATTTTTTGAGCATATATTCAGAAATGAAAATGATAGATCACAAGGAATGTTTATGTTTTGGACACAGCCATATAGTAATTCCAAAGCATTTATATCAACATACTCTTCCTATTTGTGTGGGAGAATTCTCGTTGATTCACAATATCACCAATACTTGTAGTTGCTTGTCATGTTCATTTTAACCCTTCATGTAATTATGAATGGTATTTCAATTTGGTTTTAATTGGCATTTCCCCAATAACCTATACATTTGAGCACCTTTTCCTATGTTGATTGAACATTTAAATACCTTTTTGTTTAAATGTCCATTCGTGGTTTTTGCTCACTATTTTTCTACACCCTTTTCAGAATTTATCAATATCATTATTTTAAGTATCCTCTATTCTATGGCTGTCTTTTCACTGTCTAATTATGTTTTAGTGAACTAACATTCTTCACTGTAATATAGTCCAATTTATCTTTTTCTTTTCTTTTCTTTTCTTTTCTTTATGGTGAGTATATCCTGCTTAAGAAATCTCTGGCCTGCTTCAAAGTTATGCTGACATCCTTCTGTGTTTTAATCTATGTTTTAGTGTTTTACATGCCATATTTTTATATACCGTCTAGCCATTTTGTTTATAGTGAGAAATGGGGGCCAAGCTTCAGTTGTTTTCCATATGGATATGCAGCATCATTTATTACTAAAACTGTCCTACCCGCTTCCCCACCGAGCTGCACTAATCAAGTGATTATGTGTGTGGAGTGTCTTTCTGACTCTCCATTCAGTTCCACTAGCTTATTTGTTTATTCTCGTACCAGTACTGAAACGGTATAACTACTTTATAGGTCTGGATATTTTACTAGTATAAGTCATATCAACTTTGAGTTTCTTCTGCAAGATTGTTTTAGTTATTCTTGAACCTTTGTATTTCTTGCATAAAATTTAGAAGCACACACACTCTTACATACAAACATCCACACAAGCTTGCTTGGAATCTGGTTGGAGTTATTTTAAATCTATAGATCAATTTGGAGAGAAATGACATTTTTGTAATATTAAACCTCTTAGTTCAAGAATATTGTTTTTTATGGCTCTAGCTTTCTCCTAAACTTGCTTATATTTCTTCTATAATATCATATTGCCTTTCCCAGGAAATTTAAAAGCAGATCAGTGCTTTTTTTCTTAGTATGCCCCTTTTTACTGATTGCTTGAATACTAATTATCTAATGTACAAAAATTTCTAAACTGAAAAACTCAAAATAGAAAACTAATAAAAAATATTAATAACCCCAACCATGTGTATAGTCAATATGAATATTTTAGTGTAAATATATACCATATATGCTATGAAATGATCACATTAGTGTATTATGTTGTTTCCTACTTTTGTCTGTTAATGATATTTCAGATATCTTCTCTTACATGATTAAATTTCCATCTAAAATACACTTTTAAAAACAGCTAAATGATACTATGGGAATCAAATAATTATTTAGCCAAGCCACTATTACTGATTATTTAGGATCTTACAGATTTTTTGTATTCTAAGAAATGCTGTAGCAAATATCTTTCTAAATGAATATTTTATTTCCTGCTTTAAAGTTTTAAAACAGGTATATATGATATCCAACTTTCTAGAACATTACTGCATTATTCTGCTCAGCATAAATGCATGGTCTTACGAATAGGGAGCACTTTCTCTAAGTTAATATCAGAAGTAAAAAAATGAGTAAATAAAAACACTGATTTTACTTAATTAAAAATACATTCAAATACCAGTTTGCACTAACATTCAGTATGTATTTACTGAAGGTTTACAATGTGCAAAACTTCCTAAGTTACTCAGCTCTGGGGTTCCAAAATTATAACACAATACATACTCTTATTAAATAATTTTACAGCTCAGTTGGGGAAATAAGATATTATATAATAAAACAATTAGTGCTAAAACTGTCAAGCATGTTGGAATTGAGTAATAAACCACTCAACTGTCTAGATTAAAGACTATGACAGTAGATGATAAGGTAATAATTGTTTATACCAGAGCCAAGGGAATTAGAAACAAAGTAAACTTGGCCCGGTGATTTCAGAAGTTCCGAGAACAAAAACAATAGGGGCAAGTGTGTGTGTGTGTGTGTGTGTGTGTGTGTGTGTGTGTGTATGTGCTCATTTGTGTTTTTCCAGGAATGGTAGAGACAAGGTTGGGTTTCAATCTTTCTGTATTCTTTTGAAGCAAATTATTTCCTGACATTCTAAGATGAAAGCCATGTGATTTTTTTTTTTCTCTTAAAAGTACAGATTTCTATTAAGTTCCTATTTCTCTGAGTATTGTACTGTAAATCATCAGTGTTTTTTTCTGGAGTCTATAAATCTTTATTTCTATTTAAGACAAAGATAAATTGCTGGAATGGAATTTTTTGCTGTTGTTGAGTATTTCTATAGTTTTTTTTTTCCTCCTAGCATACATTTGGAATTTATTTCTTTAAAAAAAATGGAAAAAGATAATAAACTGTTAATATTTGTTACACTTGGGTGATGAGTAGATGAATGCTTGTTGTATTATATTTAAATTTAAAAAATAGAGAGAGACAGATTGTTTTCCACATTAAACCAAAACTCCACTGCTGGCGAGTTGATTGAGACTCCAGGTGACCCTGCAGGACGGAGCAGAAGTGCCCAGGAGGCATCTAAGGCTGTACTTAGTCCCACAAGTAGAGTGCCTCATTGCCCTCATGCTTAGCAGAGAGAGGGTAGGTTCAAACTGGTCTTTTGGTTAGCAGCCTAGCACTTTAAACACTGCACCAATAAGGTTCATTGTCTAATTACAGTACCCCTAAATTTTGGGCACTAGAATGCCGCTCACAGCTATAACACAATCTATAGCATCAACAAATGAAACAAACCCCAGGATGGCGTAAAGCAATACAGAAAGAATATGAAAAATGTCAGCTTGGACTGACAATCACAAAACTGCTTTAATATAAAAGGGGATTCAAAAGTCTACCTACAATTTCAGGAGCCTTGGTAGCCTAGTGGATTATGAGCTGAGCTGCTAACTGCAAAGTCAGTAGTTCAAATCTACCAGTGGCTCCACTGGAGAAAGAGGTTTTCTGCTTCCATAAAGATTTACAGCCTCAGAAACCCTATAGAAGGTTACTGCGAGCCAGAACTGACTCAGTGGCACACAACCCTCACCACCACCTACCTTTAGCCAAATCAGATTATTGTAGAGAAAACAAAAGGAAGAAACAAGTATAACTCAACACTTGTACATATCCTTTTCCTTTATCTTCCTCTATGGCTTCCAGACATATAAGGCATAAATCCGCATGGAAGAATTTGCATTTCAAGTTCAGAAATGTCTTTAAGATCCCAAGGAAAAGAAGAAAAAACAACAACAGGATTCTGAATAGTTTTGGAATGGCACCTCAGTGGAATCATTTTCAAATAAAACGTTTCAAGTTTTAGAGCTTTTTAAAATAGAACTTTTAGAACAGTTTTAGATATGCAGACAAGCTGTGAAAATGGTACAGAGCATTTCTATAGACCCTGCAATCATTTTGTTTATTATTAATATCTTAAATTAATATGATGCATTTATTATAGTTAATACACTAATATCAATACGTTACACTCACTCCTTTCTTATCAACATGGTTAGGTTCCAAAGACCAAGTTATTATGTGAAAATGGAGGATGATCACATCAGATAACAAAATGGAGAATGACTACATCATTGAGTAACTGCCAAATTATATCATTACACCACCCACTCACTGCCATAGAGTAGATTACAACTAATAGTGATCTATTTGTGTCCATTCCAAAGACAAGTGACCCAACAGAATGCAGAAATCATCAGGCAATATCATTGATATCACATGTGAGCAAAGTTTTACTGAAGGTAATACAGAAATGGCTGAAGCCATACATTAACAGAGAACTTCCAGAGGTTCAAGCTCGATTCAGAGGAGAATGTGGAGTGAGGGATCTCATTACTGGTGTCAGCTGGATATTGGCTGAAAGCAGAGAGTACCAGAAAGATGTTTTCCTATGCTTTATTGACTGCGCAAAGGCTTTCAATTGTGTGAATCATGACAAACTTTGGACAACATTGCGAAGTATGAGTATTCCGGAAGACTTCATTGTGCTTATGAGGAACCTGTACATAGAACAAGAGGCAGTTGTTCGAACAAAACAATGAAACACTGAATGGTTTAAAATTAGGAAAGGTGTGTGCCAGGGTTGTATTCTTTCACCATATTTATTCAATCTATATGTTGAGCAAATAATCCGATAAGCTGAATTACGTGAAGAAAACTGTGGCATCAGGATTGGAGAAAGACTCATTAAGAACCTGTGATACACAGATGATACAACCTTGCTTGCTGAACGTGAAGAGGGCTTAAAATACTTACTGAGGAAGATCAAAGGCCACAGCCTTCTGTATGGGTTGAATCTCAATGTAAAGAAAACAAAACTCCTCACCAGTGGACCAATAAACAATATCCATATAAATGGAGAAAAGGCTAAAGTAGTAAAAGACTTCATGTTGCTCAGATCAACCATCAACGCTCATGGAAGCAACAGTCAAGAAATCAAACGATATGTTGCATTAGGCAACTGCTGCACAAGACCTTTTTAAAGTGTTGAAGAGCAAAGATGTCAGCTTGAGGACTAAGGTACGCCTGACCCAAGCCAATAACCAAGTATTTTCAATAAACTCATATGCATGTGAAAGTTGAAGAGTGAATTAGGAAGACTGTAGAAGAATTGATGCATTTGAGTTATGGTGTTGGAGGAGAATATTGGAAGTATCATGGAGTGCCGAAAGAACAAACAGATCTGTGTTGAAAGAAGTACAGCCAGAGTCCTCTTTGGAAGCTAGGAAGGATATCAAGTTTGGTAAAGCGGAGGGTTGGAGAAAAGGAGGAAACCCCCCAACAAGATGGATTGGCACAATGGTGAAAGTGACACTCATGCGTATGAATGATTGTCATGTTGGCCCAGGATCAGGCAGTGTTTTATGTTATTGTGTATAGGGTCACTTTCAGTCGGTACTGATTTAATGGTACCTAACAAAAATGATCCTATAAGATGGACCCTTACATTCCAGTGCTTTATCCTATAGTGCCACACCAGGACTTCATATATGTATATTGGAGTCCTGATGTGGCACTGTAGGATAAGCACTGGACTGCAAGGTCAGTTTGTACTGAAAGGTTAACAGTTCAAACTCACCAGCCACTCTCTGGAAACCTTATAAAGGGTTGCTATGAGTCGGAACTGACTCAATGGCACTAAACAAATATACGTTGTTCTTTATGGGTCTTGAAGCGGGAAACTCCTCCCCCACCCTTTTTGTGTAAGTATTAAGACAACGGGAGATACTAGTTAATATGCTTTATATGGCATTAGTTTAAAAATCTGTACCCAGGCTTTCAATTGGTTCATTCTGGTTTGACCTGCTGCTAAGTATTTGCATTTCCACCTCACTTGGAGATTTTAACAAGATTCCTAGAAAGCTGTAAGAATCACGTGGGAAATGAAACCATTCCGGAGATCACCTTTCAGCCATATAAAAGCCACTTTCTGGTACTGTACTTGGTTATACATTTGGGCAGCTAACCAAAGAGTGAGCAGTTCAAACTCACTAGCCACTCCATAGGGGAAAGATAAGACAATCAATTTCTGTAAAGATAACAGTCTTGGAAACCATATGGGCGGTTCTACTCTGTCCTTTAGTGTTGCTATGAGTGGAAACCACCTGACAGCAATAGGTTTGGGTTTTTTGAGGTCATCAAGTGAACAATAACACCTGAAAGGAACACGCTTCTCCAAATAAACAACTCTCCAAGCCGAAAAGTGCAGCACAGGCCCCAAAGCAAACTTCTTAGACAGGAAGAGATAAGAAAACTAGGCAAACAGAAATGGGGAACCCAATATGGAAATTCAGAAAATTCTGACACAGTGTGGAGACTGCAACCAATATCACAGAACAATTTGGTTACAATTGCTGAATGGGAAACTAATTTTCTCCATTGACTTTTTCCTTAACCACAGTAAAATATTTTTAAAATATGCACAAAGAACCAAAAAAAAAGAAAAGAAAAAGAATTACCTGAGGATCTTGTCAAAATGTAAATTGTTGTTAAAATGCAAGTACCTGAGGTAAAAATGCAAATTCTCAGCAAGGTGTTGAACTGGAATGAACTGGTTCAAAGCCCTACCCTTACCTTATCATTCTGAACTCTTTCAAGTTGATAATATGATATGGCTAGATGGTGCTATCTTCTGTTGCATTTAGAACATTTTGTATCTAGTTTTTTTAAAAAATGTCAATTAGTTCAGATTATAAAAGTACTTATAAGAGAAACTTTAACTAAATACAAAAACATAAAAAGTTAAAATCACAAAAAAAACACCACTCAAAGTAAACATTTCAGCATCTTAACTTACAGTTTTACGTGCATATTTAGAGATCCTATTGCCAAACCGAAGTGAGGGCTTGCCACCTGTCACTGTAGACAATCTCAGAGATGGGGAGAGATCCAATCTAAGTTTTATTAACAGAAAGCCAGCAGTCTGGAGGACAGAGAATAGTTTCTCAAAACCATCCTGTCCATTATGAAGAGCGGGCACATTAAATAGGGTGAGTTATATTTGGATGTACAATTAATCTATTTTAATATCAAGATAGCATCTTTTGGAAAAAGAAACAATAAAGCAATAAATTTCTTCAGACATTTTACGTTTAAGAAAATAGGAAACACTTAGGCAATCAGGCAATAATCCTTCTCAAACATTTCACATTTTAGGATCCAAGCGACTTAGTTCCTCAGATAACTATCTGGGTGGGCTTAAGCACATCCTGTTCTCCTTCTAGAACCATGAGGTCATCTCGGCTAATTTTTAAACTAACTTCCCAATTTGCAGAGTCTTCATTTATCAAGACCTAATGACTAAACTGATTCTGTTTTGCTTAGGTTGGTAGATCCTTGCTATTAAATCTTACTGGTAATTTAAGCCTATTTAACACATTATCTGGTCCTCAAAAGAATATGTGAAAGAACTTGGTAGAACAGAAAATCCGCCTCTGAATGGTTTATTTGTTTTTTTCCCAATTGAAAAGATGACATGGGTGTATAATGGTAAATCATTTAGTATCTCTTCTTTATCATAAAAAAGATAATTTTACAAGTTCCTTGGCAATGAATATAATTATATTACTCTATGCATCTCTTTTCTTTGGGATTCATATGGACCGATATCTGAAGTTATGAGCTAAACCATTGCTAGCATTCAACTGCTTACCATAAAATGTCTGGTTGTTGTGGTCATTAGGTGCTATTGAATTTGTTCTAATCCATAGCACCTCCAGGCACAACAGAATAAGGCATTGTCTGGTCCTGGGCCATCCTCACTATCATTGCTATCTTTCAGCTCCTTGTTGCAGTCACTGTGTCAGTCTCTCATTGAGGGTTTTCTTCTTTGTCTCTGATCCTCTGCTTTATCAACCATGATGCCTGTTCCCCAGGGATTGGCACCTCTGTAGAGTAGTGGTTACGAATCGGGCTGCGAACCGCAAAGGCAGCAGTTCGAAATTACCAGCTGTTCCGCGATGAGGCTTTCTCATCCCGTAAAGATTTACAGCCTCGGAAACACTGTACTAGGTCTCTATGAGTTGGAACCGACTCCACGGCACATAACAACAACAACAACAACAAATAACATAGCGCGCCAGTCTGCAAAACCGTTTGAACTGCAAGGTCGGCGGTTCAAGCTCACCAGATGCACAACAACAACAACAACAAATAACATAGCGCGCCAGTCTGCAAAACCGTTTGAACTGCAAGGTCGGCGGTTCAAGCTCACCAGATGCTTCTTGGAAACCCTATACAGGGTCTCTATGGGTCAGAATCGTCTCGACGGCACTTAACAACAACAACAACAATAACATATCCGGAGTCCTGGTGTGGTACTATGGATTAATGCATCAGACTGCAAAGCCCTTTGAACTGCAAGGTTGGCAGTTCAAGCTCGCCAGTTGCTCCTCAGAAACCCTATATAGGGTCACTATGGGTCGGAACCAACTCGATGGCAGTTTACAACAACAACAATAACATATCTGGAGTGAGACTAAGTCTTCCCGTCCTGGCTGCATGTCTTCCAGGACAGATTTGGTTGTTCAGGAGACCTTAAACCACTGGTAGTTTTACTGAAAAAATATATATATACATCCTATCTAATAGTTGGCACGATGAAGATGTTCCTAGAAGCATATTTCTCAGTACTGAGACTAAAGAAGAAACAGAAAAAGAAACACCTGAAGGAGACAATGGTTGTTGTTGTGAAGTGCCATTGAGTTGGTTCTGACTCGTAGAAAGCCTGTACAGGGCTTCCGAGGAGCAGTTGGTGGGTTTGAACCTCCATACTGTGGTTAACAGTCCAGTGCATATCCTACAGCATCACACCAGCCAAATATTGGCCTACAAATTCTAGCATGTACTTACCAGGGTCTGAAAACTTGAGTTTTATACTGATGATGAAGAAAAGGCCTGTAATTTATTTGTATTCTGACATTCCTATTCTTGAATCCTTTACTTCGAGTCTTCTCTTGGCCATCAAAATTTTATCTGTAAATCATTTTTTTTTTTTAGGCTCTGTAAGGGTGCATGGTATTTATTTACTTATTTTCTGAGTCTTTGAAAAATCACTCAGGGTATCCTTTTGATGCTTTCATAGGTAAGAGATAATTTCTCTGAGACAAAGTGTAGAGTATTTTTCCCTTTGGATGTTTAGTATTGATGAGGCTAGCTTGATATTGCCTCCTTCTTAGTAACTATTTTCCCCTTATCTGGATGTTCTATCCTTTTAATTTGTAAAGTTTGCCAGCATATATTTAGATAAAGAATCTCTTTAGTACCTTGACTTGAACATTCTACTCCTGTATATTCAGGTCTTTATCCAATTTGGGGAAGTTTAATTCAGTTATGTATGGTGTTATTTTCATTCCAATTGTGACATGGAATCTCCTATACTCATTAAATTGTCAGTTTAGCGTCTGGCTTCCATATTGTCAATGTCAGTTTTGTCTTCTTGGGGAAACTTTAGTTTAAACTGTTTAAGCTCCTTGGGTTCTAAATTATTGCTAAATTTATTACAGTAAAAAAACAAAACAAAACATATAAACCTACTTTTCCTTAAGCCTTTGCATTTGTTATTGATCATATAAATTTATAGACTGAGTAAATGTTATATAAAATAATACATAGCATTTCTGGGGAGGAGGACTTTGACAAAGGTTCAATAACTCATAGAGTAAATTTTATATAAAATAGCATCACTTCTGGGTTATGATAGTTCAGCCACCTCAATTTAAACCTAAACTCTTTGAAAACTTAGTAAATTCTTTAAATATTAAAAAAAAATACAATTATTATGCACAATTTTCTTGTCAAGTATTCTAAAAGTCAGACTCAGCAAATTTGCAATCTTAACTATTACGTTCTTTCCAAATACTGCCACGCACCACATAACATCTAATCAGGAAATGTCACATCTCATAAACCTCCATGGGCTCAGTCCCTGTAAAGTGTAGCATAGTAAAATTTTGCGGTACATACAATGGTTAAAAAAACTATCAGAGGAGGGGAGTGATTAACTTTGCAGACTAGGAGCGGAGGTCCCTGGGACCATCAAGGGAAAAGAGCAGAGTGCGGGATCCTACTCAGAGAAGTAGTGACGCCAGAGATGGAGGCAGAGATGATGACGATGAAATGATATACGATAGAATGAATGTAAAACTAATGTTCTCCCATGTAAACCATCACATATTCACAATAAAACATTTAAAAACAAAAAAACTATCAGGTGCTGCTTTGCAACGCTCATCAAAATATTGTTACTACTGTATTATCATGTGAATGATGACCTCAGGTATCTAGAAGTGTTATCTGTAATTTTTTTAGGTATAAAGAATTGCACAATGTGCTATAGACTATAGACTTCGATGTTGTTATTATTTTTAAGTGCATGGGGTCACTTTAACTAATAATGAAACGAAACACTGTCCGATCCTGTGCCATCCTCCCGATCATGGCTATGTTTTAACCCATTGTTGCCCCCACTCTGTCAATCTATCTGGTTGACTATTGCATGAATGTTTTCCTTTATAAAGATTAACACAAGGCTGGTCTCTATGAGTTGGAGGTTAAAGATATCCCAGCTGTTCAACTTTTCTGACATGTTATATACCCGTCCATAGTCCTTAATAATCAATCACCACTCCTCCCTTCCCTCAAGTCCCGGTTTCTGCAACAGCTCATAAAGCTCACAACTGTCAAAAGAAATGGCACATGAAATTGTGGAGACTGGCAAGTCCCAAATTCCTAGTTCAGAGATCAGTCTGGAGGAATCTTCTCATCTATGTAGTCTCGGGAACTGAGGAACTCAAATCGGCAGGTCAGGTGACAGGCTGTGGGCGTTGGTGAATTAGGTCAGGTGATGGATGGGACATAAGTTCTATGAACTGGAGGCCAGATGGACTGAGCCAGATGCAAGATCCAGAGCAAGAGAACAAGTCTTCTAAAGCACTCTTATAAATTGGAGTCAGGCCATGCCCCCAATGGAAACTGAGGATGCTGACTAAAGTGGGAGCATCCTTAATCCTTAGTCTCACTGTAATCTTTACTCATTGTTATTAAGTACCATCAAGTTGGTTCTAACTCATATTGACCCTCTCTTAATCTTTACTCCTTAGCAATTAATTTCAAAATGAGTCCATAATCACCAGCACTGTTGTTGTTAAGTGCCGTGGAGTCAAATCCAACCCATAGCGAGCCTGTATAGGGTTTCCAAGGAGCAGCTGGTGAGCTTGAACCACCGACCTTGCAGTTTAAATGACTATGCAATCTGACACATTAGCCCACAGCGCCACAACAGGACTCCAATCGCCAGCATAGAGGCTAGGAATTACAAAATATCACAAAATAGAGAAATTTGACTAGGTGAAGTATCATAAATGAGCTGTTCTGTAACTATCTTCTTCTTGATCCCAGCAGCACCTCTGTGGTTTAAACCCACCAGGAGCTCCATGGGATGAAGACATGGCAGTTAAAATGTGCAGCTGTAAACACTGCATGGGGCATTTCTGCTTTGTTTTATAGGGTTGCTAAGAGTTGGAATCAACTCAATGGCAATTAAATTATGCTAAGCAAAACTCAAGGTCATTTTAATGATAACTATTAGTCTTTTATGTCTTTCATGCTCTTTTCCCCTTAATTGCTGCATTCTGGGAGAATTTAAGTTTCTTTTCCCAGTAATTTATTTTATTTTCTTCATTGTAAATGGAACATTTTAAATGGAATGGGCATCATAAACTTTTCTGACTGACATGTGAAATCTTTAATGAGACAGTCACCTCTTACTTTCGCCTGAGAAGTGAACCACAAAAGGAACTGATAAGCTCTCTTGTAAGGATTGTTGTTGTTGTTAAGTGCCTTGGAGGAGTCGATTCTGACTCATAGTAACACTATATAGGGTTTTCAAGAAGCAGCTGGTGGGTTTGAACTGCTGGCCTTGTGGTCTAGTGCTTATCTTACAGTGCCACACCAGGACTTGTCAGGATAGAACTGTGTTTCTCCTGAGGAGCTAACAAGCTCGGTTAAGTACATTAACATGGAGTGTATGAGGGGTGACCTTTATAGAAATGACTTTATGTGTCTTCTGAAGCTAGGTCATAAAAGGCTATGAATCTTCTGCTTATTTCTCTTGGAGGTCTTACTCCTGGGACCCGGCCAGCATGCTGTGAGGAAGTAACAAACTACGTTGAAAGGCCACAAATTGAAATTCTGGCTCTAGTCCCATCTGAGATCCCAGGTGACTGAGTAAGTGATTGTTATTCCAGCTTTCCGTAACACCAGTTTATATTGCTTGTAACACAGCCAAGCTGTTCTCACGAAGTCCTGCCTAAGTCACAGATTTGTAAGCAAAACAAATAATTATTGTTGTTTTAAGCCATCAACAGTAGATAACTGAAACATTAAATTAGTGAATCCATTAGTGATCACTTTGTACTAGACTATGCCACAGCCCCAAGCACCCAAAAGATCTCAGAGACTCAAAACAGCAAATGCTTCTCTCTCACTTTCATGACTTGTCTACTATGATCAGCTGCAGCTCTGTTCCACTCTGTTCCAGAGTGGAAGAACACTATTTGAGACATGTTAATGTCATTGTAAAGGAGCTCTGGTAGCATAGTGATTACTAATCAGGCTGCTAATCTCATGGTCATCAGTTCGAAACTACCAGAGGTTCTGTGGGAGAAAGATGAGGCTTTCTACTCCCATAAAGTTTTACAGCCTTGGAATCTCTATACAGGGTCACTATGAATTGGAATCAACTCTATGGCACACAACCACCACCACCACCAATGTCATTGTAAAGGAGAAAAAAGAAAACAGAGAAACCACACTGTGGCTCTTAAAGCTTCTGCTCAGAATTGCTACATGTGGCCAAGCAAAGCCAAACCTGCTTCTATCAAATGACCCCAACTCATACCCTTTAGCACAGAGTCTAACTGAGTCTTAGGTTTGCAAAGACTATACATCTTTACAGGAGCTGATAGCTTCATCTTTCTTCCTGAGAGTGGCCAATGGGTTTGAATTGCTGACCTTGCAGTTGGCAATAGCCCAATCCTTATGCACGGCTAAGATTGACATCAGTTCAGTGGGATGAGAAATGAGGCAGTGCCTGGGTTACAAATGAGATCCATTCTAAGTTGTGTCTTTAAGTTAAATTTGTAGGTGAATTGGAACAGGTGCATACCTGTTATTGAGTTTTACTTCAGTGCAAGAGAAGGAGCGCTAGTCAAGCAATGGGTTAAGTGTTGGACTACTAACGGAAAGGTCAGTGGTTTGAGCCCATCAGCTGCTACAAGCAACAGAAATGATACAGTTTCTACTCTAAAGATTCACGGTCTAAGAGAGCCTACAGAGCGGTTCTATTCTGCCCGATAGAGTTGATAGAATCAGAATCAGTGACAATAGGTTGGGATTAGTCTTCTTATTAGTGTAAGAAATGCTCAGAGCCTTTTCAGTAAATTAAAAGCTTCTCTTGCATAAAGTGGAGGTGATTGTGATAAAAAATGTGTTGAGTAAGGAGTTTCAAAGCTAAAGTAAATTTACATAACATGAAAGGGTTCATATGAGAAGTCAGATGTTCTAATTCAGGGGTTTACTGCGTAATCCTCCTTCTAGGAGAAGAACAGATCACATGACAAAACACAACAGGCCTCCTTTCTCAAGTGGTGGTGGTGGTGGTTATGTGTCATGGTGTCGATTTTGCAAATCTTTGCTTTTGAAAACTTTAGAGAGGTCTAACTCTTTACAGGAGCGAGCAGGAAGTCTCATCTTTTTCCATGGAGTGGCTGGTGGATTCGAATTGCTGACTGTAAGCAGCCCAATATGTAACCCACTATGCTACCAAGACTCTTACTTTCACAAGTTGAAGTAGGGGATTTTTTATTATTATTGCGAATTGAGTGAAGGTTTACAGAGCAGATCATCAGTTTTACATTCAACAAATCATCTACTTCATTTCATTTCAGTGATTGCAATCCTCTCCATATAACATCCCTTATCCCACTTCCTCCTTGTAATTCTTGTTTCCACTCCTCCTTCCTCCCAAACTTTCTGAATCATGTCCTTAGGTAAATGTTGCCTTTTGATCCCTAATGGTTGGCGATTCTGTGATATGCTAAACTCACCAGTGTTGTTGTTCCCCCTATATATCTACTGCTTGGTTGAAAATTGAACCACAAGAGTGAGTTCAGTTCCAGACCTGAAAGGTGACCAAGAGCCATAGTCTTGGGGTTAGAGAAGGAAATATTTTTAACAATAACATGATGTACCAGAGGAAGCATTCTTATGTAAGAAAAAGAACAGTAAATGAGGTGGACACTTTCTGAATCTAGTTTCAGAGAAAACATTGCTCAAACGTCAACACCTTTTGTAAAATGTTGTCAACAATCCCATTGTTTTTGCTCTTTGTTGCTATGGAGTTGGCTGGGCTCATGGGCAATCTTATGGATAACAGAACAAAGGATTGACTGATCCTCCACCATCTTCATGATTATTAATAAGGCTGAGTCTACTGTTGTGGGTATTGTCTCTCAGTCCACCTCATTGAGGCTTCCCCTCATTTCAATGAACCTCTACTTTACCAAATATTATGACATTTTCTAGTGATTGGTCTTTCCTGAAGATGTGTCAAATTTAAACAGCCTGAAGTCTTGCCATCCTTGCTTTTAAAGAGCATTTTGGTTATACTCTTCTTCTAAGGCTGATTTGTTTGTTTTTCTGTCATTCCACAGTATGTTCAGGGTTCTCCAAAATTTGAATTTATCAATTACTCTCTTTTACTTTTTTAAGATTTCTCATAAATATGAGGTGATATTGGAAAGACCATAGCTTGGGTTAGGCACACCTTAGTCATCAAAGTAGCATCTTTACTTTGGAAAACTGTAGAGAGGTCATTTGCAACAGATTTGTCCCAGTGCAATCTGCCATTTTGTTTCTTGGCTATTGTACTTACCATATGGTTTTGTAAATAATCTAGCTTGAAGTGGGGAGGAAGAGTCTTCACAAATTGAAGGTTTTATCTAAAAAGCTCAGAGGAATGATTGAAGATCTGTGAGCAGAAGAGCAAAGCAATCTGCCTTATACTTTAGGAAAATTGAACTGGTAGCAGTTTGAACAAACAGTTTGAATAGAATGAGATTTGTGTCTGGAAGACGAGTTCTAAGGATTGTGCTGAAATTAATGATGAAGAGAACCCAACTAAGTTGATAAATAGAGAAATGGTGGGAAAGTATTGGAAAAATATTAAGAATTTACATTGACCAACATTGGTGATGGGTAAGATGTGAAAAAAGGAGGCAAGAAAAGAAACCTTGAGCTATCTTGCTTAAATGATTTTGTACTGAGTTGGAACAAACAGAATATGTCTTCTCTTGTGTCAGTATTTTCTAGCATTCCAAAAGATCTGGTTTTCTGCAAAAGACACTTCCAGGAATGCTGGATTTATGTTTAAGGCATGCTAACATCATAAGATTTAGCAATTTCTCAATCCAAATATGTAAGAAAAAAGTCTTAGACATAAATAGGAAATGATGATAATATTACATAAACTGCTGAAATGCCTGTCTGAGAAGTTCGGACAAGAAAGAATGTAAAGTCATCTGACTTAGCACTCTCTACTGCTCCATGGTAAGTCATAATGCTAGAGCAGATTTCTCATCAGGATAATATAAATATAGCCATTTGCTTAGCAGGCCTCATTGAGGCTTCTCCATTTGGGTGGCAAGGATAAATTGTCTTTTAGGGTAAGAAGAAGGATAAAGAATTTATCTGCCTAGAATTCTACCCTTGTTTCTCAACAGTCAAAGATTGCCCCATCAGCGAATAACTCTGCACTTCTGAGTGTGTTCCTTCCAAGACATATTGGAATATCAGATACTAGACCCTGCTAGGCAGTCTTTTCATCCAGACTGAGAAATGGTGGCCAGAACCAATTACCTGAATGATAGATGTAGAGTTAGGGGACATTGGTGGTGCAGTAGAGAATTCTCACCTTCCATATGAGAGACCTGGGATCAGTTTCAGGCTACAGTGCTTCATGCACAGCTGCTATTGTTCTATCATTGGAGGCTGAAGTGTTGCTATAGTGTGGAATGGGGGACACAGTGGCTCTGTACAATAAGCACTGGACTGGGAAATACAAAGTCTGTGGTTTGAGCCCACCAGTCATTCTGTGGGAGAAAGATGAAACTTTCTATTCCAACAAAGATTTACAGACTCGGGCACCTTATACAGGGTCAGTATGAGTCAGAACAAAATTGACAGCACTTCACAACAGCAACATGGTACTGAGCAGGCTTTGGCAGAACTTCCATACTAAGACAGATCAGTAAGAAAGACCTGGTGATCTATTCTGAAAATTAACCAGTGAAAACCTTATGCATCACAGTGGTTTGACCCATAGCTCATCAGGACTAGTGAGTGTTTTGTTCCATCAGGTCTAGGGGTCTTATGAGTCACAAGTCACTAAGAGGGGCCAACTTGATGGCAGCTAACAATAACCAGTGTTCAATGAGTCAGCTGAGACAGAGGGCCCAACACTCCCAGAACAAGTTATTGAGTGACCTCAAGCCCCAGAATATAAGGGACTAAGGATTCCCTGGGTGGTGAAATGGTTCAGTGACTGACTCCTAGTTGACAAGTTGGCTGTTCAAACCCACTCAGAGATGCCTCTGAAAATAGGTCTGGTGATCTGATTCGGAAAGCCTTGAAAACTCTACACAATGGGGCTGCCATGAATTGGGATCCGCTTGACTGTAAGTAACAACAACAATCATAGAGTATAGGGAACTGCAGAGACTGAGGTGATGTGAACAATTGGAGGTCTGAAAGACAGAGCTGAAGGAATCCGAGGAGATGTGTAAGATATGTGGCCTATACACACTCCATGCTTCTCCGTCGTTGATGCGGATAAAAGGCTATGTCATCTAATCTAGCTCCATGCACACTTTACATACAAAGAAAGTAAGGCTCAGAAACGTTCTGTGTTTTGTCCAAAACCACACCACCAGTAAGTGTTAGAGCTGGGTTTGAGCCCAGATTTGCCTGGCTCCAAATCCTGAGTTCCTTCTATTATTTCCAAGTAATTTAATAGAAAATTGAGAAGTTTTTGTGTGTGAGACTTGATTTTCTATATTTTCATCTTCTTTTAGGCTCTGGTGTAAAATGTTTCCTATATGTTAAAGTTTAATGTTTCGGAAATTGAACTAATAGCTCCTGCCTATCTGCATGTTTTGGAGTCCTGGTGTGACACCATAGGGTAAGCACTAGATCTCAAGGTTGGTTGGAACCACAAGGTCAGCAGTTCAAACTCACTAGGGGCTCCTTGGAAATCCTATACAGGTTTGCTGTGAGTTGGAACCTACTCCATGGCACTTAACAACAACAGCAACATCTCCATATTTTATCTTCAAACTGAGTAGGAACCTACATGATACAAGTGAAAGACATACAGTGCACATGTAATGAGTCTTACTTTCTAAAATTGTCATTTCAAAAGACAAAGATCACTACTGCCAGAGCTACCTGATGTTAATTAAATGCTATGGAGTCCTGGTGTGGCTTTGTGGGTTAATGCACTGGACCGCAAGGTCGGTTTGAACGGCAAGGTCGGTGGTTCAAACTCACCGGCAGCTCCTCGGAAACCCTTTGCAGGGCTGCTATGGGTCTGAACTGACTCCACAGCACTTAACAACAACAACAAATCTCATTTGTAATCTTCATTGTTGAAAGCAGTTCATTTGTTTACTTTATATTGACTGACTTCTTAAATTCTACTTCACTGTTGAATATAGTCAACTTTAAAGATCTGACCTATAATTTATCCTAGAGCTTTTCCGCACAGTTGAAAGCTCAGGCTTCCAGTCAGTATTGTAGTTCCCAATGACTGCTGCTGTAGGCCCGTATTCTCACCTTCATACTTCCTACTCACTTTATACAGGGTTGGTTTGTGTGAGCAATGTGGTTTATTTTGCTTGAACCGCTGACCTCGCAGTTCAAACCACTTTGCGGTCTGGTGCATTAATCCACAGCGCCATACCAGGACTCCACTCTATTAACTTCCCTAACAAACCCCATGTTTATGAGAATTGTCTGTGAGTTGTGTGTGGCCACTGCAATGGATTATCAAATTCAGCAAAGAAGTAGAGTGTTGTGGGACAGAAAGTTGGTGTCAGAATAGGGTAAAGAAGGTTACAAAGTGAAGACATGGCTGACTGCCTTCTCATAGGCCTTGAGCTGACTATAACTAAAGCAAATTTTCCTTGCTCTAAATTTATAACCTCTGACAAGTCTCCCCAAACCTAAGTCACTTTGGTCTACATTAGTTGGATGTGGATGTGGGTGTAGGGAAGGTCTGGGAAGAGTGAAAGGATAGAAGTAACCTAGGATAGTTGTCATGGTAACAGAACAGAAATAAAAATGATAGCCAATAGAAGAAGTTACATAAATCAACAAGATATTGTGGTGTATCTTCCTGAAGTATTGATTTTACTAAAAATTTGGAGCAAAATGTGGAAATTAAGTAATTAAAAATTATATTGTTAGAATGAACATGAATGTAGACACAGTTGTAAGATGGAATGTAAGACTCGTATACAATTTTTGATAAACACCTGCACTTGACCTACTAGATCACCAGAGGTACACAGTGTCTTCTGCTCATAGGAATCTTTTGGTGGAAACATTCATGATAAAGAATTCCTTTTCCTTCATCCATTCCCACCAGTGCATGGATATAAGGTGTTTGCTCTGCTTGAGGAGATTCTAATATTGCCAATCATTATTTTGAGTAGAAAATACATATAAAGATTGATCATTATAAGAAAAGGATAAAGAGCTAGAAGGACCCATTTGAGAGAAATGGTTGCTACTAAAAATGGCATTTTATTGTGTTTTCTTTTCTAATTCCTCAAATGCCACTTGTCCTTTTCTGCCTGGTCGAAAAGATAATTTGAGGGAAAAAAGACAGTGTGACTAAACCCACACAGACTAATGACTACCCCAGCAGTGAACTTCTTAGCTACTCAAGTTCAAACACTCAAACTCACTGCCATCGAGTTGATTCTGGCTCATAGTGATCTTGCATATGGTTTCAGAGGTTTTAAAGCCTCATATTTCTCCTGCTGAGCCACTGGTGAGTTTGAACTGCCAGCGGTGCTGTAGTGATCCTACAGCTCCACACCAGGATTCTAGGATGACAATAATGAAAATTATTAGTTAAAAAGAAACAAATAAGCCATATAGTAGCAAATGCTAAGGAAGATATACAATTTGATTCATATTTCATACACCTCACAATCTGTTATTAATGGGTGTCTGCAGTTGTTCTCATTTTGAATCATGCCACATAAGTAATAGAAAGTATTAGAAGCTTAATTTCATTTAAGTCATTAAGGTCAGCTCTACTGTGAGGAGGAAGCTCTTTTCCAGTTATATTTTGAGTCCCGGGAAGTAGTTAAAAGAAAAAGAGAGAGATCATAAATTCTTTACTTCAGGAAATAAAAAAAAAGAAAAAGAAAGGTCACCTGAATACAATAAACAGGGTTATAAGAAATATATATATGTTTCCACAATAGATATAGATTTTTATGCTACATATCTCCATCATGAGACAAACTCCATAAATTCAATATAGTATAGTATGAATGAACAGTATCGAACTTATTCTTGTTATATTCCAAGCAATGACTGCAGGGATATCATTGGATACATATTTGTTAGGCTAACAAAATGTAATATTAAGATCTATGTGTCAGTGTGTTTCTAAAGCCAATTAACTATTATCTGAATAATATTGTCAAGTACAACCATGAAATAACTACATGAAAACAAACAATGTCACTATAGTTCTTGTTAGGCACCATGGTATTTTGTACATTTGAAAAGGACAAGGACTTTACACACACACAGGAAGAGAGCGAGCTTTTTTGTTTTAAGTTTTTATTGGGAATTGAGTCATAATTTAAATGGGAGAATGTAGTTTTTACACTCATCGTTTCATTGCAATGAGTACAATCTCTTCCATACATCATCATTAACAGTATTTGTGTCTATTCCCTCTTTTTTTTTTCTTTTTCTTTTTCTTTTTTTTGGAAGGAGATGTGTACACAAAAATACTCAGAAATATATAATCATTTAAACAACAAACGAGCACATCCTGTAAGCCTGCCTCCTGGTCACAAGCACACAGCCTTTGAAGAGAAAGAGTTTTTGAAAAGCAAGAGGCATAAAAGATTAGTGGTAGACTTGAGCCTGGTCCAGTCATCTTTCTTAAATGTCCATTGAGAACCTTCTCTGGGTAGGGTCAGGAACCCCCTCATCTAACTCTAGATCTCATGCATGACTGAGATTTCCTGGGTTCTTATATTCCAGAGAGATACCTAATGGCACCTCTTATTATTTTAAGAATCTCTCTGGAATATAAGAACCCCATTTGAGTTGTTAACAAAAACTCTCTAAATTCATACAAAGCTTCATCTTCTCTAAGCCTCAGTTTCTTCATTTTTGTAATGGAGATAATGTTGTTGTTAGGTAACATCACGTCGGTACTGACTCATGGAGACCCTAGGCACAACAGAACAAAACACTGCCTGGTCCAACCTTACAATTGTTGCTACACCTGAGCCTATTGATGTTGCCACTGTGCCATTCCATCTTGTTGCGAGACTTCCTCCTTTTCTCCGACCCTCCACCTTACCAAACATTATATCCTTATCCAGCGACTGGTCCCTCCTAGTAATATGTCTGAAGTATGAGAGACGAAGTCTGGTCATCCTGGCCTCCAAGGAGCACTCTGGCTTTACTTCCAACATAGATCTGCTTGTTCTTTTGGCAGTCCATGGTATTTTCAATATTCTCCTCCAACACCACAACTCAAATGTATTAATTCCTCTATGGTCTTTCTTATTCGCTGTCCAACTTTCACATTCATATGAAGTTATTGAAAATACCATGGCTTGTGTTAGGTGCACCTTAATCCTCAAACTGACATGTTTGCTCTTCAACAAAGAGGTCTTCTGTAGCAGATTTGCTTAAGCAATACATCGTTTAATTTCTTCACTGCTGCTTGCATGAACATTGATGGTTGATATGAGCAAAATGAAGTCTTTGACAACTTCATTCTTTTCTCCGCTTATATGAATGTTGTTTATTGGTCCACTAGAGAGGATTTTTGTTTCCTTTACATTGAGGTACAACCCGAACCGAAGGCTGTGGTCTTTGATCTTCACCAGTAAGCTTAAAAAGTCATTTTCACTTTTAGCAAGCAAGGTTGTATCATCTGCATGTTAACGAGTCTTATTCCAATCCTGATTCCATGTTCTTCTTCATATAATCCAGGTTCTTGGATTATTCCCTGAGCATACTGATTAAATAAGTATCGTGAAAGAATATAACCTTGGCACACAACTTTAATAATTTAAAACCATTTGGTATTCTCTTTTTCTGTTCGAACAACTGCCTCTTGGTCTATGTACAGGTTCCTCATGAGCACAAATAAGTGTTACAGCATACTCATGCTTCATTATGTTGTCCATAGCTTGTCATAATCCACACAATTGAAACCCTTTGCATAGTCAATAAAGCACAGGTAAACTTCTTTATATTATTCTTTGCAATGATATGCCTCATTCTATGTCCAGAACACTTAATTGTGCTCATGAGGAATCTATACCTGTACCAAGAAACTGTTGTTCAAACAGATCATGGAAACATTGAATGGTTTAAAATTAAGAAAGGAATACGACAAGGTTGCATTCTTTCACCATACTTATTCAACCTGTATGCTGAGCAAATAATCTGAGAAGCTGGGTTCTATGAAGAAAAACATGGCATCAGGATTGGAGGAAGACT
>NW_006408521.1:13524567-13526567 GCF_000296735.1 Chrysochloris asiatica | reverse complement strand
AGAGAGAGAGAGAGAGAGAGAGAGAGAGACATTGAGACCTGGTGTGGCTCTGTGGGCTAATGCGTCAGACTGCAAAGTCATTTGAACTGCAAGGTTGGTGATTCAAGCTCACCAGCTGCTCCTTGAAAGCCTCTAGGAAACCCTATACAGGGTCGCTATGGGTTAGAATCTACTCGATGGCACTTAACAATAACAAAAAATATATATACACATACACACACATAGTGATCCTAAATATGTGATCCATGGAAGAAGCATAATGATATATGTAATACAAAATCACTTAGTTAAATTAAAAATGCAGGTACAAGAGAGTGATAAGTGTCTTGAAAGACTACATGCAAACAAAAAGATGTATACTAAATAAACTAGAATGGTTACCTATTCAACATGAGATTGGAAGTGGAGTTCTGAGAATTAAATACATCAGTGAAAATTAAACAAGAAAGAATTCTTTCATAGAGTTATGATGATAATATATCATAAACTTGAGAATAAAAGGACCTGAACCATTTCTGAACATGAGTCCTTCCCTCCAGCACACACACTAAAAATAAATAAAAACAGTTCACCAGCAAAGTATATCTCCCTATTTGAACACTTGCTCTTATAGACAGTCAGGACAAAGAAAAAAAACAAAACAGAAAGCTCAGGTAAGGCTAACATGATCTGTCAAAGCTTTTACTGATGTTATAAGCATTTTGGATCCTTATCAAAGCAAACTGGCCTCAGGAAATAGAAGTCTGCCAAACTTCACATACATTCAGTTCTCTCATGCTACTTTCTGATACTCAATTTTTTTTTTTTTTTTACAAAAAAAGCCTTTGATTGTTTTATTAAACAATCTAGCAATTACTAGCTACAACAACTGTATTTCCTTTTGGCAGTGTAGTGATTAAAACCTACAGCCTGGCTCCACTGCTAAGAAAGGGTCTTTCCATATTTCAAGTTCTCAAGAAAGTACATTCTCAGTGAGAAGATGAGTAAATAATGATGCATAGGTCAATCACTAGAAAGGCTGACCATGTGGTGAGGAGGAGGTTCAGAATGAGAAAGTGCTCAGAGCACATTTCTGTTCTTTCCAAGAAGGGTTTAGGGAGGTGGAAATGCAGAAAGGGATGATTCAGGGTTCTAATTCTACAAATGGTATTTGCTGGCCCCCAAATTGCAATCAAGTCTTCATTTATATCAGTACTCACTTCCAGTAAACGCTCTCTCTTCCCAAAGGGGCATCCATTCTGTGAAGGTTAATGTTTCTACTCTTTCCGGTTACTCAGTCTTTCCCAAGAGTTTGTCCTGTATTCATTCCCACTCAAGGTGACCCTGTGTGTGCAGAGTGTGACTGCTCCGTAGGAGTCACATGACTATCACCTTTCAGATGTCAATTTCCAAGCTTGTCTTGGGGGTGACTCATGGTGGTTATTGTAAAACAAAAACACAACTTTTTATTGTGAATTGAGTGAAGGTTTACAGAGCAAGCAGGTCATCAGTTTTACATTCAACAAATTATATACTTTGCTTCATTACAATCCCCTCCATGTACTACCAGTTAACAGTTTCTACCTCTATTCATTTTAGCTCTTGTATTCTCTTCTGTATCTACAGCTACCTTCATCTTTCCTCTGCCAACTTCCCTCTTGTTGTATATTACCTGCACTGTCACCCATATTAACATGTGACTATGGAGTCCTGATGTGGCGCTGTGGACTATTGTGCCAGACTGCAAAGCTGTTTGAATTGCAAGGTCGTCAGTTCAAGCTCACCAGCTGCTCCTTGGAAACCCTATACAGGGTTGCTATGGGTCAGAATCTACTCTAGGACACTTAACAACAACAACCTTTTAGCCCATGAATAAGTAAGCCCCCTGCTGGTTGTTGTTGTTGTCAGGTGCCATCGAGTTGGAACCGACTCATAGCGACCCCATGCACAGCAGAACGAAATAATGTTCGATCCTGGGCCAACCTCACTACCGCTGCCACACCTGAGTCCATCAATGATGC
>NW_006408521.1:13510151-13523422 GCF_000296735.1 Chrysochloris asiatica | reverse complement strand
TTAGCAAAACTTTGCTCACTTGAGATATCAAAGAGATTGTCCGATGATTTCCGCATTCCATTGGGTCACCTCTCTTTGGAATGGGCACAAACATTGATGTCTTCCAATCAGTCGGCCAGACAGTTGTCTTCCAAATTTCTTGGCACAGATGAGTGAGTGCCTCCTGTGCTGCCTCACTTTCCTGAATCTACTCTAGGACACTTAACAACAACAACCTTTTAGCCCATGAATAAGTAAGCCCCCTGCTGGTAGCCATTGGAAATCCGATACAGGGTTTCTATAAGTTGAAACCGGCTTGACGGCACTTAACAACAACTGGTAACCATCATAGAATGTTTTTTTTTATTAAGAAAGTCCCTTCTTAACCTTTTACAACAGTGGTTTCATACAATATTTATCCCTTTATGGTTGACTAATTTCACTCAGCATAATGTCCTCCAGGTTCATCCATCCTGTGAGGAGTTTAGCAGATTCATCATTATTCTTCAACATTACATTGTATTCCATTTCGTATATATAGCAAAGTTTGTTTGACCATTCTTCTGTTGGTAGGCATTTAGGCTGTATCTGTCTTTTTGATGTGTCTCTTGTAGGCAGTATATTGAAGGATACTGTTTTCTTATCTATTCTGCTACTCTCCGTGTTTTAAGTAGTGTAATTAATCCTTTTACATTCAGTGTAATTATCAATATATGAATTGATTGCTGTGTATTTTTTTGTGGTGCTTCTGGTTTCTTTGTTCTACATAGTTTTCTGAACAAGCTCATTTTGTTTGTGGGTTTTCTTTTCATTTTTTGGATGTTTACTAAATCTTTCTGATTTGCCTCTTGTTTATTTTGATGAAAAGGTGCATTAATTTTCTTTGAGGTTATCCTGTAAATTATTAATGTTCTCCCATTCAAAACTGTCTGTTTTATCTTGTAATCTACTTAGAAGTTTTGGGTTTATACTAGTCTCTCTTTTTCCTGTGTAGTTAATGTCATTATAAATTGATAGCACGGGTTCCTATTTTCAGTTGTGTGGGTTTGTTTTACTTTGGATACTTCTATATCTAGGTTGAGTTCTGGGTGTTGTCATGTGTGGTAATCTCAGGTCTGCTGTTCTTGGGGCTCAGTCCAAAGAAAGCAACAAAGAAAAGATAAAATAATAAAGGAGAAAAAAAGAAACAAAAACAAGTAGCAACCAGAAAAAAAGAAAAGCTAAAAAGAGAAAAAAGGGACAGGAAAATGAAGCTATAGAAGAGAAACATAGAAGAGAAAATAAAAAGAAGACATTAACAGAAAGAAAACAAAACAAACAAAAACTTAGAAAAACCAGGGAGACGTAATATGAAAAGAGAAAGTAGAGAGTAAAGAAAGTAAAAGTAAAGAAATATTAAAAGAAAAAAAAGAAAAGTGAAAATGAGAAACAGAAGAAAACAAAAGCAGTGATAAAAGGGATAAAATGCAAGGAAATGGAAAGTGGAAAGAGGAGAAGGAGAAAAAAAGAAACAAACAAAAGTAGTGAAAAAACAAAACCAAAAACCCAGTGTAGTTGTTGGACCTGGAAAGGAGAAAACTCTGGGGTGTGTTTGGGGGGTGTGCACCTTTCAGCCAAGAAGCTTACAAGGTGAATGGAGAAGGGGTGTGACAGCAGAGCTCCTGGGCCTAGATGGAGCTCCTATAGGCCTAGGTGTTATCTATGTTCAGGTCACTCAATCCACAGGTCATTCATGGAGGCCCTCGATGGACTGGTTTCTGTGTCTGTTAGGACCACAGGGCAGCTAGGGGCAGGCTAGCTGGTTATGAGGGTTTCTGTTAGACTAAGACTAGGCTGGTGACTCTGTAGGTTCTGTAGGTCTGGAACCAAAGCTGCCTGAATCCAGACAACAAAGCAACACAGCATGTGGCTCTGTACTACCAGAAAGCAAGGTCTGTGTTGGGGGTGGATGAGGGTAGACGCTGGCCGCACCTCTGGTCACCAAGAAAGGCTTGGGGAAAGCAGGCATCACACCTTCCCTGTTGTCTATGTGAATATGTTCTGCCAGGCCACCTTCTGTCACTGAAGCTGCTCACAAAAGTCCAATGGAGCCATGCCACATCTGGCTAGCTGTTCACTAGTCTGCCTCTTACCTTCCCTGCTCAGCTTCTGCCAGCAACCAATCAATCTACTTCTCTAACCTTTCCTCTGAAGTTCAAGTTCAAGGATTTTCATCTGTGTCTGTTTCATTTGATTCCTCATGTCTTTGTTGTAGAGGGTCCATGCATCTGCCTAGTCCACTGTCTTGCTGGAAGTCCTCAGGTGGGTTCTAACTGGTCACTTTTCAGCAAATAGTTTGTGCCAACCAGGAACTCCTTTAGAGGCAATTCAATTTGAGCATGTAGATTATGCAAAATGTCGGAATTGCTGTTGATACAAAGATAAAATAAGCAAGGTATTTGTCTTACAGTAGAACAAAACGCATGAGATCTAGGCCCCTCCCTGTTAGCTCTCTGACCTCATCACTTTTCAGCCATCATCCACACAGACTTCTTTGCTCTTCGTCACACATGCCAGATTTGCTCTGGCCCACGAGCTTTTCTCCAATTCTTCACTCTGTTTGGGACACTCTTCTTCAAATCTTTTTCCAAGTCTCTCTGAGGCCACTCTTGCTTACCCTGTTTAATAATACACCATGCCTCTTCTCCTCATTCCCTGCTCCTCCAGCTCTTTCTACTTGCCAGACCAATTACCATCTTCTAACTTATAGTGGGCTTCAAACAGTTCATGGACAATGGAATAAAAAGAGAATGGAATTTTCCCGTGAATTTTTTAGAGCCCCCTTGTGTAATAAAGAAGCACTGGTGGTTTGGTAATAGACTTCTCATGTTCCATATGGGAGTCCCAAGTTCGAATCTCAGACAATATACCATATGGGAAGTCACCCATATGGTATATGTCAATAGGAGTTGTGTGCTGCTAGGATGCTGAAGCCATTTCATGGAGGTTCTAAACTAAGATGAACTAGGAAGAAAGTCCTAGCAATCTACTTCTAAACATCAGGCAGTGGGCCACAACAATCCAACCTGCACTCAATCATGGTGGTGACATAGGGATGGGCAGTATTTCACTCTGCTGTGCATGTGATTGCCATGAGTCAGCAGCCAACTCAGTATCAGTTAACAGCAACAACGTATAACAGTTTACACAGTCATTATGTTTCTCGTGTATTGTCCATTTCCTGATGCTGGGATTAAAGCTACACATCAGAGTCTTTAGACATTTTATTCATTAATGTGTTGTTAAGAGCTTAAAAGCAGCTCAATCTGCTGAAAGATGAAAAATTTTGCCATTCAATTTAAGCACCTTCCTTTCTCTTTTAATGTGAAGTCTGAATTTCATCCAAATTAAGCAAGTTTTTGCAGCTGTTCTGAAACCTTTACTAGCAGCCCAGGCTTCTGTTACATAAGATGGGAGCAGAACCCCCACATCCATGCGCTGTGGACATGGCATCCATGCTATTGTACCCCGGTCGCAGGTCAGAGGGGCCAGACTGCGCATCTCTCCTGCCTCCTCTTCAGGGGTGGAGCACCCACTGAGGAATGGAGGCCACCGTGGGACTGAGACTCTTTGAGAGACCATAAAAGCCTTCCAATGCTGGTCAAAACCACTGGTGGTCTGTTGAAAATCATGTTGTTGTTGTTGTTAAGAACTGTCAAGTCAATTCCAACTCAGCAATCTCATATAGGATTTCCAAGGAGCAGCTAGTGGATTTGAATCACTGACCTTGTGGTTTTCAGTCCAGTGCTGATCTTACAGCACAATACCAAGAATCCTGTGAAAGCCATAGTGAAGGAGAAAATAATTCTAGGAGCTTCTTAAAACTTCACTGTTCTTAAAACAACAAACTTCTTGTACCAGTTGGTCCAGCCATTACCAGAAGCAAAGTATAATCAGGGGTACCCAAAGGCAAAAACCAAGACAATTCTACGGATCTGCCAAATTCTGTTACCCAAACATACCTATAAATGGTGAAACACTGCTAATGATGCAGGGTTGTGATTATCACCCACCAAACATTTCCACATATTTGCTATGAACGTCAGTTGCTGTTGATTATCAAGTGCTGGTGCATCGGTTCTGATGCATGTAGATGCTGCAAGTTTCTGACGCTGTAAGTTTGGAACCTCCTCATCTTTCTCCTGCTCTCCTGTGTTTATCCAACAGAGCCTCCAAACTCCCATGAACTTAAAAGGGTGAACAAAATACAAGTTTCCACCCTGAATTAATTAATCTAAAACTAATGGAGATTTTGAAAAACTTTTATTGAGTGTTTGTCTACTAACTGAAAGACTGGTGGTTTGGATCCACTCAGAGATATCTTGGAAGAATGTCCTGGTGATCTACAGTCTTTTGAAAGACCACAGCTACTCAAACATCCCCTGGAGCACAGTTCAAATCCAAAACACACAGGGCTGCCATGGGTTGGAATGAACTTCCATAGCAACAGGCTTGGATTTTTATTAATAGAAGTGAAGAACAACTTCTGTGCCTTAATTTCTCTCTTTTCACTAGTATGTATTTGCATATGAAGTTTCTCCACCTGGGGTCCAAAGACCATCAGCATCACAGTGACCAAGGATGCTTGATAAAATGTAGATTCGTACGCACAGTGCAGGACTTAATGAAAGAAGCATTATTGGGAGCAGGGTCTGGCAGTATGATGATTCTTATGCACATGAATGGCTTAGAACCAATGTCATGTGGATTATCATTTATAATACTGTATTATAACATATTGCACTCATAAATAAGCTTTCTAATTTGTGCAGAGGAAAGCCAGTAAGATGTATCATCATGTTATAGATGAGAAATTGGAAAATCAGGGATGCTAAACCCAAAGCCACACAATTAATTGGTGGAGGAAGTAGAATTTGAACGTCCAACTCTGGATTCTGTCCTTGCCCTCTCCCAGACTGTACTGCCTCACCACTGGAGATGAGGGCTAAATGGGGAGGGAAGAAAGAATCAGACTACAAAATAACTGCAGTATGTTTCCATAAGGATACCAGCTTATTATGGTCCAGAGTGAGGTTAAAGCTGTGACTTTTCAAAAGCAGACCGCCAGGTTTTCCTTCTGAAGTATTTTGTGTGGCCTCGAACCACCAACCTTTTCTTAGTAACCCAGCTCTTAAAAGTTTGTACACCCTTCAGTTCCAAGTTCTGGCATATTTAGTAATAGTAGAAACACTACCATCTTGTGGCCATCTGAAATCTAAGGGTAACCTTGTCTTTGAGCAGATGATTTTCTCTCCCTCAGTCTAGGTGCACTCCGCCTGGCCTGCCAATCACTTTCCAGTAGTGAATATGGAGATTAGATGTGCTGAGCCCGCCTCACTCCCTCTACATTCTCCTAGATCATGCATTTGGGAAAGCGATGGTCTGGCTTTGTAGCTGAGATAGTCTCCCAGATGAAGTTACCATCTAGATGTGACCCCTGTGTGTTAGCGTAGCACTGTTCTGCATAGGGTTTTCATTGGCTGACTTTTTTAGAAGTAGATAGCCAGGCCTTTCTTCTGTGATGCCTCTGACTGTACTCAAACTGCCCACCTTTCGGTTAGCAGCTGAGTGTGAAAATTGCTTCCACCAGTCAGGGCCTCCTCTGGCACATACATAACAGTTTACAGATACAAGAGTCTTGATGAAATACTTTCTGGGACCAATATAAATCTCCAGATTTTTTTGTCCTATTTTGTTTTGCCATGCTTACAAAATCTTCCTGAAAGAGCCAAAGTTTTATGTCAGTATTGGAGAGTGGGATGTGCCCTCTCCCCCAGCTCTGGGTGCATGCAGAGATGAAGGAACACCTTTTTTCTCTCCAGCTTCACCACACTGAACTCGGAAACTCATACCTTGGAGCCTATCAGTGAGCAAATGTTTCATACAGACTGTCCATCCAGAAACTCCAAACCTCATACATACATAAAACAATCAGCCCTCAAGATCACCAAAAATCCGTTCAAGCTCCTCCAGGCATCTGTGCAAATTGACAGTAACTGGGCAGTTCTTTAGGGGCCCTGCACTGTCTCAAGGACGGAGTCCTGAAGCTGTGGCACTGAGGGCTCTACAGTCAGCACCTCCCCACTCCCTGCCCCAATGTCCCTGGTTGCCTGGCTGTCTCTGGTCTCCCTGCTCAGCCACACTGCTCTTCCTTCTGTCTCTCTGCTCTGTATGCTTAGGGAATCCTTCATCATATACTTTTCCTTCCTCATCTATCACTTTCCTGTCCTCACACACCAGGTCCAGTTCTCCTGCTATGTTGTTATTGTTTACTGCCGTAGAGTCAGTTCTGACTCATAGAGACCCTGTATAGGGTGTCCAAGGCTGCAAATCTCTATGGAAGCAGAAAGCTTCATCTTTCTTCCTCAGAGTGCCTTGTGGAGTCGAACTGCTGACCCTGTGTTTAATAGCCCAACAGGTAACCCACTACACCACCAGGGCTCACCTGTCATATTACCTTCTATGTTTTCTTTTAATAGCATCTGAGGCTTACCATTCCATTCATGTCTGTTTCTCATCTGTAAGCTCCAGGAGGTAAATGTATTTATTTTGGCTCATAAGACCCAGAGCCTAGCACAGTGCCTGGCACCGAGTAGAAGTGCAGTTAGCATTTATTAAATGAATGAACATGTAAATGAGGCTAATCCTGGTCCAACAACCTCATCCTCATTCCCTCCAATCTTATCTCCCAAACCATAACTTTGATGAACTGTCTGATGCAACCTCCAGAATGAATCAGAGATGTTTTGGTATCAGACATCTCAAAGTTACTGTTTATGAGATGTCTATGCCCAAACCTCAAGGTTAGTTAGGTTCATTTAGAACCCTGCTTGCAAGCTTTTAAGGCCCAAATGCTTCTTTATTGAACACTTTCTAGATCGTAGACACTTGTTAGTTTGGTAATGGATTAGGCAATACCAAGTAAGGTGTGACATCACCACAACCTGACCGAGGTAAAAGATGACATCAAGAAATACACGAGCATAAGGGACAAATTTGGCTATGTTATTGTTGTTGTTAAGTGTGTCGAGTCAGTTCTGACCCATAAAAACCCTGTATAGTGTTTCTGAGGAGCAGCTGGTGAGCTTGAACCACCAACCTTGCAGTTCAACCAGCTTTGCTGTCTGATGCATTAACCCACAGTGCCACACCAGGACTTCTAGGCTATAGAACATTATTTTTATGAGCTGTGTTATGGAAATTGACTGAGTTGGCCCCTGAGATTTTGTTCCACACCTTCAAACCCAGGAACCCAATCCTGAGAGGTTATTTGATTATATCCATAGTGGAGCCTCCTATCTACTTTGTTTTACATTTGAATATATATACACTCAAGCAAGGGAGCTCTGATAGCGTACTGGATTACGTGTTGAGCTGCTAACCACAAGGTAAGCAGTTCAAATTCACCAGGTGCTCCGAGAAAGGAAGGTAAGGCTTTCTGCTTCTGTAGAGATTTATAGCCTTGGAAACCCTACACAGGGTTGCCATGGTCTGGAGCCGACTCCACGGCACACCACCACCACCGCAACACACAAGCATATATGTGCATTTGCTCACAGAAACACCTATACTTGTGCACCTGTGTATTCATATGTGCTTACTTATGGTCATATAAGCATATATATCTGCTTATGCAAGCACATGATTAGTTTTTGTTTCCTTTTACTATTGTGCAAAAGTTATATACAATTTATCAAAATTGTCCCTTATGCTCATGTATTTCTTGATGTCATCTTTTACCTTGGTCAGATTGTGGTGACGTCACCCGTATGTGGTATTGCCTAATCCATTACCAAACTAACAAGTGTCTACTATCTAGAAAGTGTTCGTTCCCCCTTCTTCTCCCTTCCAGACCTAGTACCCACTGAAGAATGTTGCTTTCAGTCTGTATATCTATTCTTGTCTTTTGATAATATTGAGATCATTTGTCCTTTTGTGGTTCACTTATTTCACTCAGCATAACGTCCTTCAATTTCACCCATGGTATAGTTTATTTTGAAAATTCAACATTTTTCTTTATGGTTGTTGTTGTTGTTAAATGCCGTCAAGTTGGTTCCATAACATTCCTTGGAAACCTATAGAGGGTTTCCAAGGAACGACTGGTGAGTTTGAACAGCCAAATTTGCAGTTCATACTGACTTTGCAGTCTAGTGCATTGACCCGCAGCACCACAACAGGGCTCTATTCTTTATGGTTGTTGTCGTTGTTAAGTGCCATCGAGTCGATTCTGACCCATAGCGACTCTGTATAGGGTTTCTGAGGAGCAACTGGTGAGCTTGAATCACCGACCTTGCAGTTCAAACGGCTTTGCTGTTTGGCGCATTAACCCACAGCGCCAAACCAGATATTGTTAATCAGGTTGAGGAAGTTCCCATCTAGTGCTGTTGTTATTGTTAAGTGTTGTCTAGTCGATTTAGACTCATAGTGACACTGTATAGGGTTTCTGAGGAGCAGCTAGTGGATTTGAACTGCCAACCTTGTGGTTTGCAGTCCAGTGCTGATCCTACAGCACCACACCAGAAGTCTTTCCTAGTCTGTTGTTGTTGTTGTTAAGTGCCATTGAGTCTGTTCGACTCATAGCGACTCTGCATAGGGCTTCCAAAGAACTGCTGGTGAGTTTTAACTGCCAAATTTGTGATTCAAACAGACCTTGGGGTCCAATGCACTATCCTGCAGTACCACCCCAGGACTCCTAGTTCCCTGAAAATTCTTATCATGAATGGGTGCTTAACTTTGCTAATGTTTTTTTTTTGTTTTTTTTCTGTTTAAGCATAAGGGCTGTGCATAATAAATACTCAGAACAGTTAATTCCCTCCATCTCTGACTGTTTTCTCGTCCTCTGCCTCCTATCTGTTTCTCCCTCACTAATAGATTGGCCAGCATCAAGTACCATGAGAACCATCTCTTTTGGCTTGGGGTGGCTCCAGACCCTTGAATTTTGTTGAGATTTGTAATGTGGCTGAAAGTTTGATAGGCTCAAAGTCTCATTTAGGCCTAACCCTGGTATAGCTAGCTACCTGGGAAAGTTGGTTTTTAGCATTCACCTATTCTCCTTCTATCTTTGCCAGCGTCTCCCCTTCCCAGCCACCTAGAGGCACTACATCCTCCTGCGCCTGCCACCCTGAGCTTAACAGAGTGAAATATGTACTTCTAAAAAGGACTTGGAGTCCTGGTGTGACGCTGTGGGTTAATGCACCAGATTGCAAAGCCATTTGAATTGCAAGGTCAGCAGTTCAAGCTCACCAGCTGCTCCTTGGAAACCCTATACAGGGTTGCTATGGGTCAGAACTGACTCGACGGCACTTCACAACAACAAAAAGGACTTACTATATATCTTTACTTATTAACATGGGAAATGCTCATGACACTTTGTTGACTGAATAACAGATTATATGCATATAAGCTGGGGCTTCAAAAAGTCTGTGGACAAATCCCATTATCCTTAAATTCCATTTCCCTCCGCCATTCTGAGGGAATTTGTCTCTATGTATGTGTGGGTACGTTTGGGTGAGCATGTGTCTGTGTACCTTGCTGTAACTATGTGCCCACTGAATCAATTCAAATTCATAGTGACCCTGTGGTACAGAGTAGAGCTGCCCCACAGGGTTCCTGTAAAGATTTAAACCCAGGAAATCTATGGGCAGCTCTACTTTGCATAGGGTTTCTGAGGAGCAGCTAATGAGCTTGAACCACCGAACTTATGGTTCAAACTGACTTTGCAGTCTAGTACATTAACCCGCAGCACCACACCAGGACCCCTGGATAATTAGCTGCCATCAAGTCGACTTCAGCTCATGGTAATCTTATGCATGTTGTTATTGTTATTAAATGCTGGGAAGTCGGTTCTGATTCATAGCAACCCTGTATAGGTTTCCAAGGCTTTAAGTCTTCATGGGAGCAGAAAGCCTCATCTTTTTCTCATGGAGCTGCCGGTAGGCTTGAACTGTGGAACTTGTGGTTCGCAGTCCAGTGCTTATCATATGAAGTCACCATGCTTCCCAATCTTATGCACAGTAAAAGGAAGTGTTGCCTGGCCACGCACTATCTTCATGCTTGTTGGAATGTTTGAGTCTCCTGTAGCTGCTTTACTTCATCATCACTCATTTACACTGTCAAAAAAGAGGGAGGCATTTTGATGCCCTGAGCCATACGAGGGGGCTTCACAAAGTTAATTCCACACTTTCATTAAATCTTAATTCCATTTCCCATAAACTTTTTGAAGCCCCCTAGCATAGCTCTAAGCATGCTAGAGTTAAAAAGGAGAGGTTACTTTCAGCCCGAGAGACTAGGGAAGGCTTCACTTAGTTTTGAAGGAAGACTGGTGTTAGGACAAGCACTGGACTTAGCCTACACATCAGCCACTCTTGGAACTATTGTAAAACATTGTCATATACAGGGATGTTATGAGTCAGAACCAACTCAACAGCACAACAGGTGAAGAAAAGGAAATTCCAGGTCAAAAGCTGTCTAAGAAAAAGTGCGGAGGAAAGACAATCAAGAGGTCAGTTTACTGGGCCATTTAGATTGTTGGGATTGTTGGGGAGACTTTCAAATGAGATAAACTTGGTTTATAACAAACTGAGGAGTGGGGAAGAACTTTGGGAGGCCAGATTTAGGAGACAAACGTAAAGCACTACGGTTTAGAGTCTAAGCTGTGTAGACAATGGTTTGTGATGAGTGCTGGGAGGATGTCACAAAGGAACTCAGTTCAGTGTTGCTGGTCAGCATGGCAAGAACAAGACTCTGGGACTGATGACCCTTCTTTCTTACCTCTTACTGCAGTATCATTGAGAAGGGATGAAAAGAAAACATGAAATTAGACGTGGTTGTTGTTTGCAGTTGAGTTGATTCCAACACATAGCTGTATAGTGTTTTCTAGGCTATAAATCTTTATAAGAACAGAAAACCTCATCTTTCTACTGGGGCACAACTAGTGGATTCAAACTGGGGTTAGCAGCCCAACACTGCCACCAGTCTTAGCCTTTTCCTTGTAGCCATTCATTGGTTAATAAACTTTGACTGCCGCCTTGTGGCCATTTCATTGCAGACTCATTATTTTATTCCTAAAGCAGGTAGCCAGAAGTCCAAAGCTTTGTGTGAAAGTCAATGTATGAGGGTCAAAAAGTATTGCCACTCGGGTTTTGGTTAACAAAAGCAAGGGTTTATTTCCAAACAAAATGTGTTTAAACATGTCTCTGTGATCGGTGGATGACTACAAACTCTGTCAGCAATACACTTGTCTTAGTCTCATAAAGCTACCTTAAAAAAAAAAAAAGATACAATGATTGCAGTGGATTCTGAGAGGATGAGTTGAGTGAATTCAAGGCAGAGAGGTCAGCTTAAAAGGCAGCTCTGTTTGGAATTTCAAAGTCTTGAAACTACATTAGTGAGAAAAAGGTTGCACTGAGGAATTATTTTCTTATCATGACATTGTACCTGCTCATTCTTTGAGGGTAGCAAGGGCTGTCCTGTTAGAATTTCACTGGGGAACCTTACCCCATCCACCCTAATTTCTTGATCTTGCCCCTTCATACTTCTTCTTGTTCCCCAAACTAAAAGCATTGAAAAGGAATACAATTTGAGTCTCTTGAGGATGTCAAAACTTTTGATATGATGTAACTTGAAGAGCACAGAATTCTAAATGGTTACAGAGGGTCTAGCGTGGCACTGTAAGATCAGAACTGGACTACTAACCAAAAGGTTGGTGGTTCAAACCCACTGGCCACTCCTTGGAAACCCTATACAGAGTTGCAGTGAGTCAGAATTGACTCCACGGCACGCAACAAAAACAACATACCTCCTTTAGCAATGTCTAGTTCTAGATGGAAGATATGTTGAAAAACCACAGCTTCACATTTTGATATTTTGTTTATTTAATAAAGGGGGGGGGGTGGCTATGACTTGTAGCATTACTTTTTGACTGTCCCTTGAATATTGAAATATGATAGCTCTTTATGTTGTCCCATCAAGCAACCAACATAATGCATCGCTCTATCAGTATCATTCATATGCCAAGTTACCATGTGCCAGATACCAATCCACATGCTCTAGGTGCGTTTTCTCACTGCACAACATGCAAATACTATCCCTTTCCTGCAGATGAGAGCACTGAGGCCCAGAGAGAATAACTAACTTGTTCAAGGTGGCAAGATCCCAAATCTAGGAATAATAGACATGCCAATGCTCTGTCTACACAGCGACTCTTTTAACCAGATCATTATGGTTTCTTTTCTTCCCCAAAGTACCAAAAAGTTTATATAGTAGAATAAAATACAGACAGAAAACCCACAAACCAACGAAGAGAAAAGAAGTCTGCGAAAACGCAAGTAAGGTCCAGAAGACAGACTTAGATGACTTCAGAAGAGGCAAGGTTCTCAGAGAGTTGGTGCCAATTAAAAATTAGGGATTAATTAGAAATCCTAAGAATGAAAAATGTATACAACAAAATGCATACCTTAGAATATTCGAGACTTATATAATCAAACAATTCGTTTGGAGAGAGGACTGGGGAATTCCCCAAAGGACAACAAATAAAGAAAATCATATTTAAAGAGAAAAATGAACACCTGGAGGACAGGTTAAAAAAAAAAAAAAAAAAGCTTCATTGGGTAGCATGAAGAGTTTCAGAAGAAAATAGAGGGGAAGGTGGAAAAAAAACATTATCCAAAGAAACAACAGCTGAGCACTTTCAGATATGATGGAGGCTGCGCCTGTCTTCTGATTCTAAGTGCACTCTTAGTAAACGTTGTTTTTGTTGTTAGGTGCCATCAAGTCAGTACTGACTCATAGCGACCTTATATGCAAAGCAGAAAGAAACACTGCCCAATCCTGGGCCAACCTTACTACTGTTGCCACGCTTGAGTCCATCGATGCTGTCACTTGGCCAATCCATCTCATTAGGGGTCTTCCTCTTTTTCTCTGACCATCCACCTTGCCAAACATGATATCCTTCTCCAGTGACTGCTCCCTCCTGACAATATGTCCTAAGTATGAGAGATGAAGTTTGGCTATCCTGGCCTCCAAGGAACATTCTGGTTGCACTTCTTCCCAAACGAAACTATTGTTCTTTTGGCAGTCCATGGCACTTTCAATATTCTCCTCCAACACCATAACTCAAAAGCATCAATTCTTCTATGGTCTTCCTTATTCACTGTCCTGCTTTCGCATGCATATGTGGTTAATGAAAATACCATGGCTTGGGTCAGGGGCACCTTTCTCCCATGTAAACTATCACATAATTCACAATAAAACAT
>NW_006408521.1:13505707-13510051 GCF_000296735.1 Chrysochloris asiatica | reverse complement strand
TCCTCCAACACCATAACTCAAAAGCATCAATTCTTCTATGGTCTTCCTTATTCACTGTCCAGCTTTCGCATGCATTTGAGGTTATTGAAAATACTATAGCTTGAGTCAGGCGCACCTTAGTAAATAGGTTAAGTAAAATAAGCTAAGCTCATTGTAAGGAATGATGGGTGGGTTAAGCGTTGGACTGCCAACTTCATGATCAGCAGTTCGAATCCACAAGCCAATCATTGGGAGAAAGATGAGTCTGTCTGCCCGAGTAAAGATTTACAGCCTCAGAAATCCTATTGAGCAGTTTTACTATGTCCTAACAGGTTACTATGAGTCTGAATTGACTGGACAGCCACAGATAAGCTCACTGCAGGGAAGTGACAGAACTTCAAGAAAAAGGAAACTTAAAAACCATCAAAGAGAAAAAGGCAGATTAGGACCAATAGCAGTCATCTTCTGATAGATGTAAGAAGATAGTGGATTAATATTTTCAAAATTCTAAGGGGAAATTACAGGCAACCTGCCAAAAGAACAATAGTTTGAATCTAGGAAAACTGGAAGTTGTCAAAAATGAAATTGAATGCATAACGATCTATATCCTAGACATCTGTGAGCCAAAATGGGCTGGAATTTGACCTTTCTGAATCAGACGATGATATGGTTTACTGCTGGAAATGATAAATTGAAGAGAAATGACATTGTATTCGTTGTCAAAAAGCATATTTAGGAGCTATCTTGAACTACAATGCTATTTGAGATAGGATAATATCCATATGCCTACAAAGATCAGTTAATACCAATATTGTTCAAATTTATGCACTAACCACTAATGCCAGTGCTGGTGACACTGAAGAATTCTACCAACTTCTTCAATCTGAAATTGGTATTCAAGATGTACTGATAATGACTGATGATTGGAATATGAAGATTGGAAACAAAGAGGAAGGATTCATTTTTGGAAAATATGGTCTTGGGAATGAGTGATCCTGGAGATGGCATAATAGAATTTCCAAGACCAACAACTTATTCTTTGCAAACACTTTTTTTTTTTTTTTCCTTCTTCCTTCAATATCATTGGATTTTTTTTTTTTTTAAAGGTTTTTATTGGGGATTGAGTGAAAGTTTACAGGGCAGATCATCAGTTTTACATTCAACATATCATAAACCTTATTTCATTACAATGATTATAATCCCCTCCATGTACCATCAGTTAACAGTATTTCTATCTACTCACCTTAGTATTTTTTTTTTTTAAACAACAACAAAAAAAACCACTCAGTCAAATATAATAATTTACACCTCTAAAGGGCACATTCTACAAGTCTGCCTCCTGGCCACCAGCTCTTAGTCCCTCTCTTCCCATGAATCCAGAGTCCTCAGCCACTCCCCCTCTCCATGACCCCATCTCTGCCTCTGTCTCTGGCATCATTCCTTCTCTGGATAAGGTCCTGCATTCTGTTTGTGCTCTTCTCCCTTAATGGTCCTAGGGGCCTCTGTTTCTGGACTGTAATATTAACCACTTCCCTGTTTTTGTTACAAAACTTTTACCTTTACAATTGTGACAGTCACAATTAGTCATGATAGCAACTATTCACTATGGTATCATACAAATCTTATCCCCATCTCTTTTCACCAGACCCATCTAGACAAGATGAAAACTGTTCAGTGGTGACTCTATCTTCCCTTGCACACCTTTAAACTAAACTCTGTCTTGAAAACTTGTAAGCCTGTCACTTCATGCCTTTATTGCTGGTGTGATGCTGTAGGTTAATGCGCCAGACTGCAAAGCCATTTGAACTGCAAGGTCGGTGGTTCAAGCTCACCAGCTGCTCCTTGGAAACCCTATACAGGGTCGCTATGTGTTGGAATCGACTCCACGGCACTTAACAACAACAGCAACATTTTAGGTAGCCAATGTTTACGTTGCCTGTCCCAATCTACCCTGTGTACAGAGGGGATAGCACTGATACTTGATGTGAAGACTCCTTCACTCTCTGTTAGTATTCAGAGTTACTACCTCCAAGAGTATAAGTCAGGTTCATCAAATTGTAGCAATTTATCTTTGTTTCCTTTATCCAAAAAAAGTTGTGTTTTTGTTTGTGTGTGTGTGTTTGTTTTTGTTTTTTAATCTTCCTCTGGTTGAGTTCTGATTATCTAGCCATCAAGGTTAGGTCAAATGGATACTGTCTGCAAGTTTGGGTGTTCCTGTGCAGCTTCCCTCACTTCATATCAGCTGGATGCTTCACTGTTAGCTCTAGCCCTCTGTGGTTATGTCCTTGTCCATGGGCTCAAGTGTCCCCAGGTCTCACCACACTTTGGACCAACCAGCCCTTCCTCTTCTCTCTTTCATCTCCAGGTCAATGGGAGTCTATGGACTGTGGTTGAACTCAGCCCATTTCTTCATTGCTGCCTTTCCCCCTTTTCTACTCACCAGTAGACCAATGTGGTCTCCAGCAAGATTACATGCCTGTTCATGTGTCCCCTTTGAGTTTCAGTCTTAGAGGGAAGTTCATTACAAACTTTTTCAAACAAAACAAAAGGCAACTACACATGGGGAATCACCAGATGGAATACACAAGAATCTGTTGACTCCATCTGTGGGAAGAGTTGGTAGAAAAGCTCAGTATCATCAGCCAAAACAAGGCCAGGGGCAGACTGTGGAACAGACCATTAATTTCTCATATGCAAGTTCAGGCTAAAGCTGAGGAAATTTAAAACAAGTCCATGAGAGCCAAAATATATACGTATATATATCTCACCTGAATTTAGAGACAATCTCAAGAACAGATTTGATGAATTAGACACTTATGACTGAAGACCAGAAAGGTTGTGGGAAGACATCAAGAATATCATACAGGAAGAAAGCAAAAGGTCATTAAAAAGACAGGAAAAGAAGGGAGAACAATTAGGCATGTTTGAATGGGCTAAGTGGGTAAAGAATGATGTATGCACAACCTTGGAAATACAGGGCTCTGGGACACAGAGATTGAGACATGGTTGGAATGGGAAAAGAGGGGGAATAATGTTAAGATGCTTGGCTGTCTTTTGCATTATAATATAAAATAGACACTGGAGCAGGAGAGAAAGGAATAGTCAGAAACATCACCATAGAAAGCTTGTAAGTCCATCTTCTGCCTATAACTGATTGGAACACCTAAAATGGGGCTACAACATGCCCAGTGAAGGAGACTCACTGCGGAGCCTCTGTAATACATAAGACTATAGGTAGAAGCCTGAACCATATCCAGATCTCCAGAGACGGGAAATTTTCACTTGAAAGGACAAGCAGACCAGCCTGGAATGGCTAGAAGAATAGAAGAAACTTCTTGAAAGAAAGACCTACAGGAAAAATACAAAACAATAGAAGCAGATGGACTGTTACTACAAGAACAAACAAGTTGCTTGCCTAGGAAACATCAAGGCAAATGATCGGGTCCCCTCAGTGCAAACCCCCTTCCAAGACTAGGACTCAATGGGAATACACGCTCTGATTGGTGACCATGCTCGTCACCAATAAGAGGAAGTGAGGGAAAAACAATAATGAAGTGGCGAGCTAAGACCTACAATATGGAGAGTGAAACGTTCAGCTGATAAAAAGAGAGGGCATATGCACAAGAACACCCACACTTGCAGATAATACCCACTTGACCTGACTTCAATGACTGGATGATCAGAGCTCAACCAGAAGAAGAAAGAAGAGGAAAAAAAGAGTAATCTGATGCAATTTGATGAACTTGACCTACACCTATGGAAGCAGTAGGTCAAAAGAGGGAACAAATTCTTACAGCAAGAGCCATTCCCACCCCCTCCACACACAGAATAGACAGGGATAGGCAACTTGGACATTGGCTACCCAAAATGGTGGGGATAGGGCTACAAAGGCAAGAAGTGACTGGATTACAAGCTTTCAAGAGGGAACCTAGAGACAGGGGGCCTGGAGGAAGGCAGAATCTCCAGTGAGTGGCATCCAATCTGCCTAGGCGGAGTTGATGAAATGAAATGCAGATGGGTCTCTTGTGATACAATAGTGAATAATTGTTATGAGGACTGATTGTGAAGGTTGGAAATGTAAAGGTAGATATTTTATAGCAAGGAAGAAAGTGATTAACTTGTCAGTCTAGGAGCAGAGGTCCCTAGGACCATCAACGCAGAAGAGCTGAGAGCAGGACCCCACCCAGAGAAACAGTGATGCCAGAGATGGAGGTAGAGACAACGACGTGGAGCAATGGAACAGCTGGGGGCTTTAGATCCAGAGAGGGAGAGCGACTGTGTGCTGAAGACTGGGGTGGTGGGGTGGGGTAGGGTGGTGGTGGTGGTGGTGGAGAATAGTGTAGGGGGCAGGCTTGCAGGGTATAC
>NW_006408521.1:13444188-13505376 GCF_000296735.1 Chrysochloris asiatica | reverse complement strand
ACAAGGAGGTAAAGAGCAGACCAGAAAATTTCAAAGGATAGCTGGGGAAGACAAAGCAAAGTATTATCATGAAATACACAAAGACCTGGAATTAGAAAAACAAAAGGAAAGAACAGGTTCAGCATTTCTGAAGATGAAAGTATTGAAGAAAAAAGTCGACATCTATATTACAAGGATCTCTGGTGGAGCAATGGGTCAGGATTTGCTACCACAGGAAAGGTCAGTGGTTCAAACTCAGCAGCTGCTCTACAAAAGAAAGATGAGGAAGTCTCCACCCATAAGTGTTTACATCCTGGGAAACCTTGTGGAACAGTTCTTCCCTGTCCTCTGGGCTTGCTGTGAGTCAGAATGAACAGGATAGCAGTGGTAGCCCTAGTGGTGCAGTGGTTAAAGCACTTGGCTGCTAAGTAAAAGATGTTGTTACTAAGTGCCATCAAGTCAGTTCTGACACATAGTGACCCTGTATAGGGCTACCGAAGATGACCAGCTGGTGGGTTTGAACTGCAGACCTCGTGGTTCAAAGTCCAATGCTTGTCCTATAGCACCACACCAGAAGTCCAACTTAAACAACAACAAAAAAAGATAGGAAGTTCAAACCTACCAGCTGCTCCACAGAAGAAAGATGTGTGTGGTCTACTTCCATAAAGATTTACAGCCTTGGAAACCCTATGGGGCAGTTCTACTTTATGTTGTATGATCACTATGGGCTGGGATTGACTCTACCAATGAGTTTTGTTTTATCCTTGTCCCAGTGGTATTTCAATTGTTTAAAAAGTAAACATTTATTGTTTGGGATGGATATTTTGGTAGTTACAAGTTTGTGGAGAGAATTTAACAGCTAAAATGGCTTTATGTTTTGCAGACCATTGTATGAAATAGTGGCATAGTCCTCCATGAGGAAGGATACAATGTCTCCTCTTTCTGTGATTTGGCAGCCATTGATGAGAAGTATTGTTTTTAAAATCAAACATTACCCGAGGGCTGCCCTAGCCAGTATGAAAGCCACTAGCTCCATGTGGCTATCTAGAAACATGGACAGTCTGAATTGAAATGTGCTACTGCTAGGGTGCTGAGGGTTAATGTACTGCACTGCAAGGTCAGTTTAAACCACAAGACTGGCGGTTCGAGCTCAGCAGATGCTCCTCAGAAACCCTACACAAGGTCGCTACGAGTCGGAACTGATTCAACAGCACTTAACAGTAACAAGAACAATACTGTAAGAAAGGGGGACCAACCATCCCTCCAATTGCACTCTCTACTAAGTTGAATGATTCGGGGCAATGGTCACACAGAACCCAGACATCACACTCACAGTTATGGGATTTATTAGGGAAATTAACAGGTTACAATTCAGGGTCAGAAATATTCAAGCTACAGTTCTTTCAGCTGGGTCAGGCTCTCCTCGGCTGTGTCCAAAGCAGCCCTCTCTCTGTCCTGGCAATAGTACAAAACGTTGAGAGCACACCACACCACCATCAGCCTGAGCATGAGGGTGCTAGGCTCTATCTCTGTGAGTCAGTAAACCCAGCTCGCAACCAAGTGCCCAGAGGCAAGTCTCCTGCCCTGTCTCTCAGCTTTGTTTGCTCTGCTGAGTTGTTCCTCTGGCATTCCTCCAGTGCCACAGCTTTCTGTCCCTGGGTTGAGGAGGTTCAAAGCTTAGAGCTCCCAGGGTCCAAAGGATGCGTTTCACTCCTGGCTCCTCTTCTTTGATGGTAGTGTGAGAGTCCCCCTTCCTGCTTCTTGGAATAACTAATGCATTTTAAACCCACATTAGAGTTCCAAGTTTTTAGTTATCATTAACAATCATTCACAACATAATCATCGTAGCAGCATCTTTTCTCACCTCAGCTTCTGCAGACCCACTTCATGGGAATTCCAAGGACTCTGGCTAGAAGAGCCATCTGAAGCAACCCACTGGACTACAGTTATAAATGTAAACATATATAAGTACTTAGTACAAAACTTAAGAATGGAAAATATTTCATTAGTAATGTATTTATATTAATTATATGTTTTAAACAGTAATTTTTTTGAATATACAGAATTAAATAAAGCATTATTTAAAAATTTTAAAGAGAACACCTCCTCAGAGAACAAAAAGAGATTTGACTAATGTACATTTAATAATAGTTAAAATAAAGGGAAACAATAATAAATGCAATTACAAGACTTCACACGCACAATATATATATAAACAACCAGAAATACTAAGAACATTAGTTTAATATATTTTCACCTGTGTTTCACATTTTCAACCATAACGGAAAATATTTCATTCAAGGAATCTCATTAAATAGTTCTAAGTGTCTGCTTCAGTTTATGACTTTCTTCAGTTAATGTTGTTGTTAAGTGCCATCGAGTCAGTTCAGACCCATAGCGACCCTGTACAGGGTTTCCGAGGGTGTAAATCTTTACAGGAGTAGAAAGCCTCATCTTTCTCCCGCGGAGCGGCTGGTAGTTTCAAACCGCTGACCTTAAGGTTCGCAGCCCGATTCGTAACCACTATGCTACCAGAGCTCTTCAGTTAATAGTTATGTAATTATACGTGTTGTTGTTGCTGTTGAGTGCCATGGAGGCGGTTCCAACCCATAGCAATACCATATAGGGTTTCTGAGGAGTAGCTGGTGAGCTTGAACTGCTGACTTTATGGTTCAAATTGGCTTTGCAGTCTCATGCATTAACCCACAGCACCACACCAGGACTCCAAATATAAGTGATATTTGTTAAACTTCACATTGTTATTAACTTTCAGAGATGTTGACATACAGAGATAAGGAAGTATGTCTAGTAAGGAAAATGTCTTGTTTGCCTAAAAAGCTGCTGGAAATAATAGATAACCATTGTTATCTATAAACAGTCATGTGGGAAAAAAGAGAACGCATGAAGAGTGCCTGAACATTTTGGTCAGGGGAGGATATTTTGCCTCATCAGCTTTGGTGGTAAATATGGATCATGTCATGCCACAAGCTGCCTTCTTTAAGAGGAGGTGGTCTCTTCAAATCAAGTCAGAAAGTTATCAAAACAGCCTGGCTTTAGTAGAATATGCTGTGTTTCTGTGGTGGTACTATTCCATCAGCCTGGGTTTCTGAGTCACATATGGTGGTGACCTTATGTGGTGGTACTTCTAGGTCTGGAGGTCCGTCCAGATATGAAGATGCATGTCAAGGAGACAATGGAGAAGTGGCAAGGCTTTGTTAGCACTCTGATGCTTCAACTCTTACTGAAATTTGAGGAAGGAGCAGATTATTTTGATCCAGTAAGATGGCATAACAAATATAAAATATTTAAATACTATCATTTAACCTGCATAACCTGCATATAAATGTCAAATGAAAATATTTCACAAAAAGTGCTGACATTTGTACAAAGATCGTTGAGGTAGAACTTCATTAAATTATACATTCAGATGCTCCTCTCAAAGTTGTAGATAGAGTTTACAGAGATAAAAGTTCTAGAACCATCCTTGATGACTCCAGCTGCTGGAGATAATTTACAGGCAAAGTGAACTTTCCTGTGACTGAGATATAGCAAAAAAGGTCACAAGGTCTGTTAGTACACAGAATGAGACTGGCCTGTAGACAAAAGTTGTGTTACATGTGTAGTGATTCCATTCAGACCTAAAACTCAGCTTAGATAGCAGAGTACACTCCCGGTAATTGTTTTTTCAATGCGGCTTATTTGCATATTTAACATGCCAGTGCATTTACTCATGATTATGCCGTATTATAAGGAGCTCTGGTAGCGTAGTGGTTATGAATCGGGCTGTGAACCTCAAGGTCAGCAGTTTGAAACTACTGAGGAAGAAAGATGAGGCTTTCTGCTCACGTAAAGATTTATAGCCTCAGAAACCCTGTACAGGGTCACTATGAGTCGGAACCAAATCCACAGCACATCACCACCATCACCACCACCATGCCCTATTAATAGGAGGGACCAGTCTCTCAAGGAAAACATTATGTTTAGTAAAGTAGAGGGTCAGCAAAAAAGAGGAAGACCCTCAACGAGATAGAGTGGCACAGTGGCAGCATCAATGGGCCCAAGTGTAACAACAATTGTGAGGATGGGGCAGGATTATCTTCTTGCATAGTGGGTTTTTTTTCTGTTGTTTGTAGGGTTGCTTTGTGTGGGAACCCACCCGATGGCACCTAACAACAGCAAGACTGTAAGACTGTAAGAATACCTGAAGGCAGAATCATGAGAACCTGTAAACATTCTAACTTTATAAATCTAATAAGTGGAAATATTAGCTATTATGAACTTATCCTAACAAATTTTCCCTTTATTTTGATTGTACACACTCAGAACTAAAACAAGCTATTTCTTATTTTTCAGTCTAGACCAAACTTTGCATTTCTTTTTCTTTTGCATTTCTGATGCTTGCATTCTCATTATTACTAATACTGTCCTTCTCAACTATCTCCTGAATTTTTTCTGCAAGAGCACACAGATGGGCTTTTTTTAAGCCTTTCATCAAAGTGCTGAAAGCACCTTTCTTCCCATGCAACTGATACCAAGCACGGAGCAGCTGGACTTTTTGTTCAGCTGTATCTTGGGGATGGTTATTTTTGATCTCATCAATTCTGGCTTCATGGATACCATTCTTTCGAACAAATTCTTTCACTTGATTTATTGTCATTTGATCAGCAATATGACTGATATATTTACTCAAGTCAACATCTGTAAAATAGAAAACAGTCTCAGAAAGTTTGTTTATTTAAAAGTAGTGCCTATTACCACAAACCATATTTATTTCCCCCTTATTGTACTTCATTGTTGTTGTTAAGTGCCATCGAGTCAGTTCTGGCTCATAGCTGGTGAGTTTGAACCATCGACCTTATTATTGTTCAAACCGACCTTCCAATCCAGTACTTTATTCCACAGTGCTTCATCAGGACTCGTGGGTGGAATGCAACAAAAAACAAGAACAACCCTAAATTCTCATCCCAACTTCTGCTAGGTCTCCAGTCATTTGATATATGACCTGGAAATGATACAAATCATTTTTATCTTCTTTTCTCATCTGCCAAATAATAGAGTAAGAAAAGTTCGTTCCTAAGATTCTTTATGAAGCTGATGATCGATGACTCCCATACCCAAAAGTATAAACCAAGGGTTTATGATCTTCTCTATGAGTCACAAGTCAAAGAACAGAGCCAGATATGAGTATGTATGTTGTATAATTTGGCCACAACAATAATAATTAACTCTACAATTCAGATTAATCTCTAAGTCAGTTTAGTCAGGAGTTCTATAATGTACCTAAATGATTGTAAAGAAAAATTATCTCTGGCCTTAGAATACAGTGTTCCATTATTACCTGATTTGTTTTAAGTGATATTTTGTAGAGTTTGGGGTGTGTGTTAACATAGAAAACTAGGTTCCCATTTGACAATTTCTGCACACATTTTTCAGTGTCATTAGTTGCATTTATCACAAAGCATCAATATTCTTATTAATTGCATTCTGGTCGTTCTGTTTCCAGTACTCTAGACTCCCTGCCCCTGGTTTTCGTATCTTTGCTTTATAATAATTAGAAACCTTTGGTCTCATATGGTTTTTTAATGGAGTTCCTTACTCACTGGCAAAATCCTGATTTTGTGTGCCAGTCTGTTATTTCACTAATGGGTGACCTCAGGTGACAGTTTCAGTTCAAGGTTTAAAGGGCAATAGCCTCAGGGAGTCCTCCAGTCTAACTGGTCTACTAAGTCTGGATGATTTAAGAATTGGTGCTCTGTCCACATTCTTCTCTCGCTCTATGTGGGTCCATCTATTGTGGCCCTAAGCAGAATGGTGTGTAGTGTGAGCAAGAACCATTTAGTTCTTCTGGTCTCAGGGTATATGGCTAGTTTCTTCTTTGAAACTTCAGCATTCTTCATTCTCTTCTGCTCCTAGTGAGTAGAGACCAATGGTTGTATCCTAGATGGCCACTCACAGCTTTAAAGACTCTACATGCTACTCAACTGACTAGGATACAGAACATTAACTTTGTGGTGCCAATTGACAGAGGTGTTCCAGGAGACTAAGGATCTAAGTATTTAAACACAGAAATACCATTCAGACAAGCTGTTTAGTTATGTCTGAGAAGTACGTCTGTGTCCTCTATGAATATGGGTACACACATATCTGTATGTATAAGCACTTCTATCTGTGTACACATATGTACTCTCCTACAAAGTCCTGGTATGACACTGTGGGTTAATGTGCTAGACTGCAAAGTCAAGCTGAACTGCAAGGTTGGTGGTTCAAGCTCACCAGCTGCTCCTTGGAAACCCAATACAGGATCATTAACGGTTGGAACATATTTGACGGCACTTAACAACAACCTACCTGTACAGAGTCCTGATGCGGCACTGCCGGTTAATGCGCTGGACCACAAGTTAATGCAATGTTGGTGGTTCACACTCACCAGCCACTCCTCAGAAACTCTATACAGGGTCACTATGAGTTGTAACTGACTTGACGGCACTTAACAACAACGACAACCTACCTGTACCCATATACAGGCAGACTCATTTTATTGGACAAGCCTATCAGTGCCACATTTTCAACCGCTTGTACTCATGTTGTGTCTGTGTCACATTTTGATCATGCTCATAAAACTTCAAACTTTTTCAGTGTTGTTGCACACTTAATAGACTATGTTGTTGTTGCTGTCAAGTGGGTTCCAACCCATAACGACCCTGTCTAGGGTTTCCGAGGAGCAGCTGGTGAGCTTGAACTGTCAATCTTGTAGTTCAAACCAACTTTGCAGCCCAGAGCATTAACACACAGCATCATACCCAGACAGTATAGTATAAACATCACTTTTATATGTACCAGGAAACCAAAACATTTGTGGAATTTGCTTTATTGCAGTATTCACCTTATTACAGTGTTCAGGAACTACACCTATACTATCTCCTAGGGATGCCAGCATGCCTACACAACTACATCTGTGTTCATATACTCATGTTACATTACTGTTGCCAAATTATCTATGTCATATGCAATTACTAGCATCCTTTTATCCTGTGTACTTCTTTGTGGCATTTTACTTTGGTCAAACTGTGTTCACGATACACACATTTTGTGCTACCTTTCCCATCTCAAAAAATAACAAGTATCTACAATCTAGAGAGTGACTAACTGATTCATTTTTAACTATGCAAAAAGGAATGGTGGCTCCATACGATAAGCACTGGACTGAGAACAACAAGGTCCACATTTCGAGCCCACCAGCTGCTCTGTGGGAGAAAAGATGAGGCTTTCAGTGCCTGCAAAGATTTTTAAAGCCTCAAAAATCCTGTACAGGGGCACTGTAAGTCAGAACCGACGCGAAGGCATTTAGTAACAACAATAGTTATAAATTTAAAGAAATTCTCTGATTAACCCTTGATGGTGAACAGGAAAAAACCATAAGCTCAAGAAAGAGCAAGACCCCGCAATATGTCACTAGAATGAATAACATTTTACTGTAAAACTGCCCTCTTACTCCTAAGGAAGCCATCTCTCTGAAAATAAAATATTAAAAGCCTTACCCATGAGCCCTGTGTTGTCTTCCTAGGGAGAAACAATAAAAGTGGTAAGAGAGATGAGAAAAAATATATTGAGAACAGTCTAAAGATAATCTTCTAATTCTTCCTTATTTCACAAGAAGTATAGCTAGTCCCTTGGTATATAAAATTAGAGAATTAGGCTAAGTAATTAAGAGGAAGTCTTTTACCCCACAAATTCTGATTCTGAAAGGCCCAGCCTTGCCACATTGGCTTACATTTTACAAAGGAAAGGAATACAAGAGATTCTTAAGAATAATTCTCAAGATTATTTTTCACATAAATGTATTACAATAAGCATAATAAACATACTCATTCTAAAACGAATCTTGTTGACATTTTCATACCGCATTGATTTGAAGAAACTTAACTCCCACTAAGTTGGTCCCCTTAGTGGGAGTTAAGGTTCCACTGAATCAAAACCCATTATTTGGTTCAGTGGAACTTAATTTCCAGTGTATCTTTTTTGCTTTTTAAAATGCCCTGATCTCACATTGGGAAAAGTTGTGGCAAGACATGGGGTCAGCAGGTGGAGAGAGAAAGTTGAGCTGTGTTTTGATAATGAGGTTTAAGAACTGTGTTGGAGTGGATCTGGACTCCTAAGGCTGCCTAGGCCCTGGAAAAGGCCTTGTACCAACATGAAACAAGGACATTGGCCATGGCCTTTTCAAATTCATACTGAACACATTTTCACTTATGTTGATTCTTAGGCTATTCATGAAAAAACTTATCTACAAATTTGGCACCACATCCTAATTCATTTTGATGCCTTTCAAACTCTTACACACAAACAGGTAAATGATAATGTTTGCTTTAAAAAACAATAGATAAAGAGGAACAACTGTTCTCTTTTTGTCTTTAAGAAAGCAGATACATGCTTACAGTAGGTGGACGCATATCACAAGATGTGTTGCTGTGCCGTTTATATTTTTTCCACCCTGAAAGATCAAAGAAATTTCTGTCTGACTCAGGTATTAGCCTGATAGGAAGCATGGGAGAACACTATCACACTAAGAGAATTGGGAAAAGGAAACTCAGAGTGGTCAACCTCCATAGAAGGCAGCATTCTCCTGATATGGGGATTCCCATCCCAAAGATTTTAGCTAGAAATCCCAAGATTTCTAGCTAAAAATAAACAAACAAAAAATTTGCCATAAAGTAGATTCCAACCCATGATGACCCCACATGTGGCAAGATAGAATTGTCCTCTGTAGGGTTTCATGGTCTGATTCTGAGGTGTGTCTTGGTAGATTTGAACCTCCTACCTTTTGGTTAGCAGTCAAGTAGGTTGACCATTTGCACACCCCCATACACACTCAATGTGTGTATGCCTTGATATCAGTGCAAGACAGACATGAACCTGTAAATCCCAAGTACAGTTAGAGTTTAAACAGAATGGAGTCATACTGTACTGCTCTAAGAAAGTCACTGGACTATTCATTATAAGGTCGGCAGTTCAAATCCACCAGCTGCTTCTCAGAAACCCTATACAGGCTCTCTTTGAGTCTGAACCAACTTGATGACACTCAACAACAACAACAACAATAGATTTTTAGCTAAACAACCTTTAAATGTAAGTCAACATCTTTATCTTCAGCTAATTTGAAGAATCAGGAATTTATTCTAACAGAGAAGGAAACCTGGCTTCTTCAGCATGATGAAGAGTTGGACCTACCCTTTGCTTTATTTTTGTTGTTGTTGTTGTTAAGGGCCATCGAGTCTGTCTTGACTTAGAGAGACCCTCTATAGCATTTCTGAGGAGCAACAGTGAATGTGAACCGCCCACCTTGCGGTGCAGCACATGATCCAGCAGCACCGCACCAGCACTCCCTTTTTGCTTTATTGGTGATTTAAAAGGCGTTCTCTCGAGTTATGATTATACCCAATTTTGGTTTACCCACTGACTTTATTGCTATGTCAGAATCAACACAGTGACAATGGGTTTGAGTGATTTTACTAAGTAAAGGAGTCTTGGTTGTACAGTGGAATAAGTATTGGGCTGATAACTGTAAGGTCAGAAGTTCAAATCTACCAGCTGCTCCAAGGGGCAAAATCAAGCTATCTGTTTTAATGAAGATTTACCATCTTAGCAACCCATGAAACAGGTCTAGAGGGTCCCCATGAGTTGGGATCAACTCAATAGCAGTGACTTTGGTTTGGTTATTAAGTAACCGTTACATATAATGTTGGAGTCCCCTGCAACCTCGGAGGCCCTCACAGGAGCGCTATGTCAGAACCAACTCCACAGCACATAACAACAACAACATCTAATGTATTCCCACAGTGTTTTAAGATAAAGAGGATTAAGTATCAAACAGCACTGAACTTGGTCAAGTAAAAGGAGGCAGAGAGAAGAATGTTGCAAGTGTCCCTTGCAATGCCTCTCCCTGGGATGTTCCTTGCTTCTTATGTTCTTCTCTTGCATGGGGCAATCAATGGTTCTCAGCCAACTCTGCAGCCAATCACAGCCCCCAAACAGTTGCTCAGAAAGAATAGCTTTTTCTTTCTTATCAATTATCAGGGGTAAGCTGAGTGGCAGAATGTAACAGTACAACAGAGCTATCTGCCTGGTAAACCAATCAGTTGTCATTAGGTTGATTTTGAGTCATGGCAACCCCATGTATGTCAAAGTAGAACTGTGCGCAATAGGGTTTGTTTTTTTTTTTTTCCATCTACTTTTAAAAAAATAGTAATTTCTACAAGTACAAGTATAATTCTGTGACAATTATTACATTCCTCATGTCCTACAACCATGCCCACTGTCTTTTTCTAAATTCTTCCACCACTCATTATCATAAACGCAATACCCCCTAAGCAAAAACTCCCTCTCAAACAGTAACAATCTTTGGTTTCTCTGTTGTTGTTGTTAAGTGCTATCCAGTGGGTTCTATAAATTTGCTTATTTCATGTAAGGGAGATCATTCAGTGCTAAGTCTTTTTGTGGCCAACTCATTTTCTACAGGGTTTTCAACGGTTACTGTTTTGAAAGTAAACCAACAGGATTGTCTTCCAAGGTATGTTCGGGTGGATTCCAACTTTCAGTCTCTTAGTGAGCAATCAAGTGCATTTGTACCACACAGGGACACCGTACCTTCCTAGTAGGAGCTTTCTTATGAATAGGAGACAAAGAGATACCCTTTTGAACAACTACCTCCCATATTATTTCAATCTACAATTTAAAAAAAGTAAAAACTTACCCCAAATTATTGCAGGTATAATTAACACGAGCAGGGAACATAACCACAATGCCTCAGGTTTAGATCCTATGGATTAGAACACATGAACATTCCATATGAAAATGAGCAATCTTTTACATTATGCAAAATACTCTCAGAAATAGAACCAAAAGAGATCAGTGTTTTGTTTTGTTTTGTTGTAATTTACCATGGTGCATGGGTAAAAGGAAAATAAAACTATAGACAGAAATACCTTTTTCTTTGCATTTAGCATTTCTGGTCGGTGTGCATTTCTCAATGACTCCATGTTCACACCTAGAAAAAAAAATACAGAGGAGATGCTAGAAGCCTTGGTGGGTTGGCTGATTCCTTAATCATTTTAATAACACAATGTAAATCTGAGGTCCTTTTAGTCATCTTTGCATCTCTGTCAAACCTATTCCCTCAAATATCCCTTGATTAGCATCTAACTCCAGTACAAATTAATAATATAATTTGGATGTGTGAGTGAAAAATGTCTTTAGGAGTCATAAAACACCTAAAGCAATTTCCAAAAAGGTAGCATAAAAAACAATAAAATGAACAGACAATAGACACTGCCCAGGATGCTGCGTAGGGAGACTGCCCCGCTGGCCTTTCAATGTTGCCAATTTTAGCATCAATTAGATACTAAGATGTTAACTCAAGTGGCTCGTGTGGCTTTGCCCTTTACCTAACTATCTGACATTGGGCAAGTCACTTAACCTCTGTGAGTATGCTTGTTCATAAATAAGAAGGTAATGATATAAGTCACTTAATCGAAACTAAAAAGTATTTAGAATTACTACTATTGTTAGTATTTTACTAAGTTATCTCCCCCATCTGCACCCACTCCAATCCATACCTATACTTCTACCATAAGGCTCTCTCATATACTCGGGACTGGAAGGAAGAGGCTAGAGGAACTGCATACAATTGACATGCTTCTAAAAGAAGAGTCATAAACTCTAATATCCCTAGTCTTGCAACCAACTAGATAAACTCTTAAAAGTTTATAAAAATGAATTTCAAGTTTTAAGAGAAGCAAATGAATAGTAATCCCAAACCTTTGCATTCATACAAGAGATCTTACAAAGCAAAATCACTTTCACAGCACATATCCAATCTGATCTTCACAGAAATATGATAGATGGGATGAGTCATATTATTTGCATGTGATAAGTGAGTCAATAACATTCAGAGAGGTTAAATAATCTATCCAAACCCACCCAGTAATCATCAGGAAAGTGAGCTTCCTCTATCTCTGTGCAGTTGCTGTTCCCCTGTGTACATTTAGTAGTTATCTCTTTTGTTTATTTTTTCAGAATTCAAACCAAGTGCCGTAGCTTCACCACCCCCGTCCTCAGGCAGAATTGAAAGGTTTCCCTTTATCACTCATAACGCTTTGGCACAAGTCTTCTGTTGCTTGCCACACAGTGCTGATAGACGACAATAACCATTGCTTTTCTTGACTCTCTTTACCTGTAGACTAAGACTCTTGGTGCTACAAATGTGCTAATAAACAAAGTTAGTTAAACTGATATTTGAATGAACCATTGGTCATCTAGCTGTTTGAACGCAAAACAAGAATGCGATCTGAATTCCTGTCTTCCAATCAGTGTTTCCCCTCCCTAGGAAGACATTCTCTCTGAGGGTCTCGCTAATGTTTTAATCAGAGAAAGACTAAAACTTACACGTTGCAAGGGTAACAGTGCTCACATGAATTATCATCACAGAAAAAGTTTGCTTTACATCTGCACTTGGTATTCTGGATTTTGGTACAGTTTTGTTCCACTTCTAAACCTAGAAAATCAATTTGCAAACTGTTAATTACTGTAGTGAGTTCTAAGTGGGCTATGAAATAATAGGCAGAGCTGAATGGATTTTGAATATCAACAGTCACACCCATCACACTTTTAGTAACACAACTAGTGTTTAAATGCAATATATTACTGTTGTTGTTGTTAAGTGCTGTCGAGTCAGTTCTGACTCATAGCGACCTTGAACAGGGTTTCCGAAGCTGTAAATCTTTACGGGAGCAGAAAGCCTCATCTTTCTCCCGTGGAGCAGCTGGTAGTTTCGAACTGCTGACCTTGCGGTTCGTAGCCCGATTCGTAACCACTACGCTACCAGAGCTCCTTAATTGTTGTTAGGTGTTGTCAAATTGATTTTGACTCATAGGAACCCTGTATAGAGTTTCTGAGGAGAGGATGGTGAGCTTGAATTCTTGACCCTGTGAATCAAACCAACCTTGCAGTCCAGCTCATTAATCTGTAGTGCCAAGACTCCCCCAAATTGAAATGTCCTGCAAACACTTGGCAGAATTTTAAGAGGACAGACAATCCAGCAACCAAGTCATCCCACTGTTGTCTAGATGGCACCCTTGTACCTCTAGTCTACAGATTAGCTATTCAAAGTGTGGTCCATGAACCAGCAATATCAGCATCACCTGGGAGCTTGTTAGAACTGTAAAACAACAGCTTCTGCCCTAGGCCTACTGAATTAGACCAATACCAAAGCCCTCACTTAGAAATTCTGATTTGTTTACAGTCAGGGTTGAAAAACATCGATTTGGATTTGATTAGGGATAAGAGAAACCTTTTTCCCAGAGACTTCTGCAATGTTGTTATATCATCAGGCTTCTGGGACCTTTCTGGTTAAGAACAAGAATCGTCATACTAGCATCAGTTGAGGTAAAATTTAAAAAAAAAAAAATGGCTTCTGCTGTTTGGGGCCTGATGAACCCTATTTACAGAGTCCATCTTCAAATACTCTACCGCTGGGGAAATTGTTCAGATTTGACCCATAAAAGTAGTTCTACATGGAGTATCCTAATTGGTCTCTTTCCATTGCTTTTTTTGATTTCTAAATGTTATTTATTTTGTTCTTTTTGAGCATTTTACTAGTGTTATTTATTTTGTTGAGGGTATACACAGCATACACCAATTGAACAGTTCTACACACAATATTCAGTGACATTGATCACATCCTTTTAGTTGTGTGAACCATTCTCATTCTACCTCATTAGCATAACTCACTGAACCCCCCTCCCCCCACCCCCCAAGGATTCCATCTGTTCTTTGGAGTTGCTGTTGTCAATTTGACCCCACATAGAGAATTCTTGGAATCCTGGTGTGGCGCTATGGGTTAATGCGCTGGACTGCAAAGTCGGTTCGAATGGCAAGGGCAGTGCAAACTCATCAGCTGCTCCTTGGAAACCCTGTACAGGGTCGCTATGGGTTGGAACCAACTCGAAACTCTGCTTTTTAATCAATAAGATATTTTTTACATCACCATTAACCCCTCTTCTCCCCCTCCTTCCTGTCCCTGGTAACCACTAATAAACTTTGTAGTTGTTGTGAAATGCCATCGAGTTGATTCCAGCCCATAGCAACCCTGTATAGGGTTTCCAAGGGCCGCTGGTGAGCTTGCACCACCAACCTTGCAGCTCAAATGACTTTGCAGTCTGATGCATTAGCTCAGTGCCACATTTTAATCTCTATGAATTTGCCTTTCCTTTTCTTTTTAAATAAGTGAGTTTAGACAATAATTGTCCTTTTGAGATTGGTTTATCTTGCTCAGCATCATGTCTTCAGGCTCCACCCATACTGTAGCATGTACTTTGCTTTTTAAAACACTTACCGTGTTCTTTATCACAAATGCCACATTTCCTGCATTTCTCTAAAAAATTAGCCTCTTCTGTGTACTCTTCCCCTTCTTGACAAAAACTACAATTTGGTAGTTTTCCATTGACACTGCAGTCATTAGTTTTCTTTTTGCCTGTCCAAGAAAAAAATGGGCAATTGTTTAAACAGGAGGTGCTCATGCAAGAGCATAGGAGTATGCAGAGATGACCACACACTGTGCAAATAGGCAGCAACACTGTCATTGTGGGGTGCCTTGGGGAAGGTGCCCTGGTGGCGTGGTGTCAAAAGTACTCAGCTGCAAACTGAAACCTCAACAGTTTGAACCCAGCAGCTGCCCATAGGAGAAAGATGTGACAGTTTCCAAACAAATTCCAGTTGGGGAGTAGTCCTACTCTGTTCTTTAGGGTCGAGAGAAATCAGGATTGACTCCAAAGCAGTGGTTTCGGTTGTTGTTTTTAATCTTAAAGCAGCAGGTTGCCAAGCCTTTGGCAGAGAATGAAAAAGAAGATGAAAAAAATAAAGCAATAAGGGAAATCGAAGAGAAAAGCAGTAGAAGTGATTCTAATTATTGGTGACATCACTAATTAAAAACAAAACAAAAACAGACTAAGTCTAATCTGTTCCACTCCCACCTAGGTGGGTTCAAACCACCGCCAACCTTTTAGTTGGTAATAGGACTCCTGGTGTGGTGCTGTGGAGTAATGCACTGGACCGCATGGTCGGTGGTTCAAACTCACCAGCTGCTCGTCGGAAACCCTATACAGGATGGTTATGTGTCGGAACCAACACAAAGACACTTAACAACAAGAGCGTAAGCATGTGCGCCACCAGGAGCCTTTGTTAGCAATGCCATTGTTTGTTGTTCTAGAGTCAAATCCAACTCCTGGCAACCCTGTGACACAATAGAACTGCCCCATAGGACTTCCCATAGGAATCTCTATGGAAGCAGATGTCTAGTCTTTCTCCCATAGAATTGCTGGGTGCGTCTGAACTATTAGCTTTTTGATTAAAAGCCTAATTAACTTTGAGCTACCAGAATTAACAACAGGAACATATTTTAAAAGGAAGGTTAGAATAACCAAGTACCCAGGAAGCAGGATTGGAGGAAGACTCATTAACAACCTGTGATATGCAGATGATACAACCTTGCTTGCTGAAAGTGAAGAGGACTTGAAACATTTACTGATGAAGATCAAAGACCACAGCCTTCAGTATGGATTGCATCTCAATCTCAAGAAAACAAAAATCCTCACCACTGGACCAATAAACAACATTCTTATCAATGGAGAAAAGATTGAAGTTGTCAAGGACTTCATTCTTCTTGGATCAACTATCAACATTTGTGGAAGCAGCAGTCAAGAGATCAGACGATGTATTGCATTAGGCAAATCTGCTGCACAGGAACTTTTTAAAGTGTTGAAGAGCAGAGATGTCAGCTTGAGGACTAAGGTGTGCCTGACCCAAGCCATGGTATTTTCAATAACCTCCTATGGATGCAAAAGCTGGACAGTGAATAAGGAAGATCGTAGAAGAATTGATGCCTCTGAATTGTGGTGTTGGAGGAGAATACTAGAAGTGCCACAGACTGCCAAAAGAACCAATAGATCTGTTTTGGAAGAAGTGCAGCCAGAGTGCTCCTTGGAGGCCAGGATGGCTAAGCTTTGTCTCTCATACTTTGGACATATTGTCAGGAGGGAACAGTCACTGGAGAAGGATGTCATGCTGGGTAAGATAGAGGGTTAGAGAAAAAGAGGAAGACCCCCAACGAGATGGATCGGCCAGGTGGCATCATTGATGGTGTCAAGTGTGGCAGAGGTAGTGAGGTTGGCCCAGGATTGGACATTGTTTCGTTCTGCTGTGCATGGGGTCGCTATGAGTCGGTTCCAACTCGATGGCACCTGACAACAACAACAACAACAACAGGAAGCAATGCTTTGACTAAAAAAGTTTTTTTTTGGTAGGGTGAGTGTTGGAGCGTGGTGTTCATTAGGGACATACTCATGGTAGAGATGGCTGCCGCTGACCACTGAGATGACCTAACTAATTCTCTGTGTTTTGACTTCTCATTTTACTTTCTGGGTAAATGAGTACTTGATAAGAGGTCATGTACTGAGAGGTCAAGAACAATGTGGAGTTCCAACGACCTTGGACAGTTCCTCAGTAGCTTCAGGATCAGTAACAAAGTGTTTAGCCTCTGTATGTCTAACTTTCTTCCTGCACCTGGTGGTGATAACAGGCTTCTCTGACATCACCGTCAGGACTGAGCAGGGCCCGCACCTAGTGTGCACCAACAATTCCCTTCCCTTTCCCCTTGCCATCAAGAAACAGCACAGAGGCAGACATGGGGGAAGATGGCATATGAAGACAGGTGCAGGAGCCCATGGTAGCTGGTAGCTACTAGAAGCTAAAATAGACAAAGAAGGACCTTTCCTGGAACCATACCCTAAATTCTTATTTCTAGCTTCTGGAACTGAGAGAAGATCAATGTCAGAACACCCACTTATAGTATTTTTCATCCTTGTTGCAGCTTCCGAAGATAACTATACAGTGTTCAGCAATTCTGTTAAATACAATAGTTGTTAGAATTGCAAATTCTTTTTCCTTTAAGCCATACCCATAATACATCACCTATAACTTTCATTTATCTTCCTTCCTTCATTAGTTGCTTTATTTTGGGCAAAGGGGCGAATTAAAGACATGGATAATTTGTATGCAAGTTTTTCTAGATTAAAAAAATATCCTTAGTATTTTACAGTTATTTGCCCTCACCTAATTACTTTATCAACAATAAATTAGCAACTCACCTTTACTGAAATTCTCCAAAGCATTCCGCCTAACTTTCAAAATCGCAAAATCTCTTTCTTTCTGCACTTGTATATCACATATTAATATATGATTTAATATTATATAAATCAAACAGTTAAATTATATACTAATATAAAAAAGGCAGTAAGCACAGACAGATCTGGATGAAATTTAAAATACTGATAAGCTTAAAACTCAACAAGATAAAGCAGAAGTAAGAGTAGTGTTCACCATGTCATCAACAGTGCTCAAGATCATTCAGAGTGAACGCAGTGAGTCCTGTCAACTGAATGGAGACGACCACTTTGGTGGTGGTAGTGGTGTGCCGTGGAGTCAGTTCTGAATCATAGTTACCCTGTGTGGTGGTGGTGGTTATGTGCCGTGGAGTCGGTTCTGACTCATAGCGACCCTGTGTGGTGGTGGTTGTTATGTGCCGTGGAATCGGTTCTGACTCATAGAGACCCTGTACAGGATTTCCGAGGCTACAAATCTTTACAGGAGCAGAAAGCCTCATCTTTCTCCCATGGAACAGCTAGTAGTTTCAAACTGCTGACCTTAAGGTTAGCAGCCCGATTCATAACTACTACACTACCACAGCCGCTGGAGACCACTGTAGGGGGGTTATATACAATGGGAACTGTATCAGAAATATATCACAAAACATGGCTTTGATGCATAATATTCAAGTCTCTGGCTATTTACTTAACCAATCCTACATTGTTGGGTACCACAATGAAATGCTATGTGTACAACATTGTACTATATATATATATTTTTTTTTTTTTCCTTAAAAAATTTCTTAAAAAAGTAAGTGGGTTACTGTGTTCGAGTATATGAACATTTTCAAAATTTTAATACATATGTCCAAGTTTCTTATTTTAATTGTAACAATTTATCAAAGAAGATTTGATGTAAACGGGCTTAAGTATAAATGAGTCATCTTGAAACAGAGACTTTCCAAACAAGTTATTAAAACACACACAGAAGAGCAAATGTCCTTTTATAAACAGGGCTCACGTGAGTTTGCAATCCAAGTGCTCAGAACCTGGAAGGTCAACCAAAAGATCTTCCACAGATGTGTCCAGTTCTACCAATTTACAGCATCAATCCAAGTAGTGTCCTCTTTTCTCTTCCTGTCTTTCTTGACCATGCTGTTAAGGGAGATCCTATGAAATAGTAGCCAACTCTACTCCAAGTTGAGTAAACGTTTGTACCATTGGGTTTTGTTTAGTTTCTACTTTGCTAGCATTTGAAAGGTTTCTGGTATGAAATTGGTTTTATCTTTCAAAATACTGATTTTTTTGTTTTTTTTTTTAATTTTGGCTTTTGCTTTTCTAATTCATTAGCTACTCAAATGAACCAACTCGACGGCACTTAACAACAACAACAACAACTCAAATGAAAAATTCAAATGTATTTTATAGGCTTCAATGCCAGGACGACAGCATTCTTAGGGACCTTCTGATAGAAGGGAAGTGCTGAGACAAGTCTCTAAAGCGTGGAGATCCCTTGCTTTCAGAGTACCACAATAATTGTGATATATCCTTATCAGTTCTTTTGTGAAAAACTCAATACTCACAATGAGCCTTCCTTTATTCCTAAAAAATGGAACTAAATAGACATATCCTCTCATTTCCAAGGTAATCTGCCATTTGTGGAGTCCTGGTGTGGCTCCTCAGAAACCCTCTACAGGGTCGCTGTGAGGCAGAACTGGCTTGATGACACTAAACAGTAACAACATGTCATTTAAAAATTTTATGTATTCATACCAGTCAATCAAGTGTGATAAAGAAGAATTAAATTGGTCTTGGGAAAATAATCGTGTAGCTTCCCACCCCATCTCCAATCCCTGCTTGTATGTTATAGTGAAGAGGAACAAAAGTTATGGAAATAATCTATTTTTCTTGCTATAGATTCTATTCCTTACTCTGATTTTCATTCTAAACTTTGGACATTTTGAAGGACATACCAGGAGGGCATAATTGACAACACAGGTTACTGCTGGCTACATGATACTGTCCTTTCTCACAGATGTGGTCACGTTTAGTGATATTCTTCCTCAATATCAACCCCTCAAGGCTGATAGCGGTCACAGCAGTCATGGTAAGTATCTGTAAAAGACAAGTATAAAGGACATTTTATTGACTTCTGAACAAAGCAGCTTGGTAGACAGAGGCAACATATCCAGAATGGCTGCAACAGCCACAGCACAGCCAAAGTCAATGCGGACTCTGTCCTTTTTCTGACTTACATCTAAGAAAGGCACAGATCAACTAGATGGCAGTTCTCCATCTAACTGATCTCTAATTACACTAGAAAGAGCATGGTGGATTACAGGAGCCAGGAATCTGACCTCAAAAGCAAACCCTGGCTCCTACTTACCAACCCTGGTACTGGAGTAAAGTCACAAAAATTCTCCAAGGCTAGTTCCTTATCTAGGAAATGAAACCTCTTAAGTTTGTTGTGAGAATTTAACAGGATAATGTATTTAATGTTCTCAGCTCAGTATCTGATTAAGGGTAAATGCCTAATAAATGACAGTCATTATCATTATTAAAGAGCATAGTGGCTCCATATGATAAGCACTGGACTACAAACCATAAGGTCTGTGGTTCAAGTCCACTACCCACTCTATGGGAGGAAAGATGAGGCTTTCTGCTTCCATGAAGATTTAAAGCCTAGGAAACCCTAGACAGGGTTGCTATGAGTCGGAACTGACTTGACAGCACTTAACAACAACAATCATCATTAACTTCCAGTGAGAGAGAGACAGCAGGATGAAGCAGGCAAAAATATGATATTTAGGGATGACTGAAGTTTGACACCTTGAGGGAATGAGTTGCTGGGCCTCGGGGCTCAGGACCATAGTCTTAGGGGACACCATGGTCAGCTGGCATAACATAATCCACAAAGGCAGTGCTTTACACCCTAATTTTGGGATTTTAAAAGCTTGTGAGTGGCTATCTAAGGTGCAACTATTGGTCTCTCCCTGCATAGATCAGGTAATCTATACCGAGTGATGCACAACTGAATTGATAACTCTAGGAAATCACTACGGGATTGAAAGCATCAGTCACTTATACATTATACAGCAAATAATAATAATGGGATTATTAACACTAAACATTTGAAACTTTATTTGTTTATTCAAATGAAAATTGTTAAAGTTTTAGGACTCCTTCCAAAAGATCAAAAGGTTGATTTGAACCACAAACCGCTCCTTAAAAACCCCATGAAACAGTTCCACATGGATCACCATGTGTTGGAGTCAACTTGCCAGCAACTAGCAATAACAATTCCAGAACAATCTCATTGTTCTCGTGTTGTTGTTGTTGTGTACGATCGAGTATTCCGACTCATAGTGACCCCGTATTAGAGGTTTTACAAGTAGTGGCTGGTGGGTTTGAACCCATTGACCTTGCGATTAGCATTCCAGTACTTATTCTACAGAGCCACGGCAGGGCCATCGTTTTCATGGTGGTGGTGGTGATGGTTGTGTGCCACTGGTCAGTTCGGACTCATAGCAACCCTGTACAACGTTTCGGAGACTGTAAGTCTTTGTTATTGTTGTTGTCAAGTGCTATTGAGTCAGTTCCAACTCATAGCGACCATTATAGGGTTTCCAAGGAACGGTTTGTGGTTCAAACCAACCTTGTGGTCCAGGCTTTTATCCTACAGTGACACAAGCCTCATCTTTCTCCAGGGGAGTGACTGGTAAATTTGAACTACTGACCTTGCAGTTAGCAGCCCAACTTGTAATCAACTACATTACCAGGGCTCCTTCATAGTTCTCATATTGTTGTTGTAAAGTTCATCAAGTTGGTTCCAACTCATGGTAACCCTGTATTTTCTGAAGAGCAGTTGGTGGGTTTGAACCATCAACCTTGTGGTTAGCATTGCCAATGCATGAAAATTCTCAAACCACTATGAAAATTCCTTTAGAGTTATAAGAAATCAGTTTAAGTCTTGTCTGCAACAAATAACTGAATGGAATTGAAATAATCGAACTGAGTAGGAATAATTCCTGTCTTTTGACAGCCACCTTAGTAGTTGTGAAAAGTAGAGTTAATGAAGCCATATGATTTGTTTTCTTTCTTTTTCAATTCTGATTTCTCACCAGAAACTAAAAGAAAACAAACAACAGCAACAAGAAAACCAAACAGATTAAATTCAAGAGGATTAAAAGGATTGGTGGTGGTGGTGTGCCGTAGATTTGGTTCTGACTCATTGCAACCCTGTATAGGGTTTCCGAGGCTGTACATTTTTACAGAAGCAGAAAGTCTCATCTTTCTCCCATGGAGATTTGAACTACTGACCAGGTGGTTAGTGGCCCAGGTCACAATCCACTATGCTGCCAATCCTTAGTGGGATTGGATCCGTCAAACCTATATGCCACAGGCACTTAACTTTGATGTGTGTGTGTGTGTGTGTGTGTGTGTGTGTGTGTGTGTGTGTAGGACCTATTCTCCTCCACATGCTAGTTTCACTCAACATCTGTGTAACAGTGTTATGGATAGGTCCACAGTCCTGATTTAAATGGTCACGTGTTCAGGGGGAAGCATATACCGTCTTTATGGATAGTTACTATTAGTGTGTGGCACTGTGGGTTAATGCACTGGACTGCAAGGTCGGTTTGAACCACAAGGTCAGTGGCTCAAGTTTACCACCTGCTCCTTGGAAACCTTCTGCAGGGTCACTGTGAGTCAGAACCAACTCCACGGCACTTAACAACAACAACAACAATATATTCTATTTGGAGACCTGGTGAGGCACTGCACGATAATGCACCACACCAAGAGATAGATTTGAATCACAAGGTTGTCAGTGGTTTGAACTCACCAGCCGCACCTCAGAAACCCTGTACAGGGTTGTTATGAGTTGGAACTGACTCGACAGCACATAACAGCAATATATTCAACTTATTGGAGCTGCCTAAAAGAACTATATTTCCTAATTCGTTTGTTTTCATTTTGGCTTTTATGCTTACAAATACATTCAGAATTAGAGAAACCTGGAGTCAAGCAGTGAAGACACCATGAAATATTGTTGACCATAAAATATAGACATTAGCCCCAACACCATCACTTATTTAATCACGTCTGCTTTGCAGAGCTGAATTACAGGAACACTTTGCTACTCAGTTAACATCAAAGAATTAAGATCTGTGCAAAATAAGAAGGTGGGCCTGAAGAGTATGGTGTGACTGTTTCATGATGTGATATAAGAACCTCTAAATACAGCTTGCTACAATTTGTATTTTTTCAAAGTTTTGCATAAACTCAGATTTGCAGTATGCAAAAATTTAACTCAAACTTTCCAGGCAGAAATTGCGGCATTTTGACAGTAATATGGCAGGAAACCCACAAAGAATTAAGTGTTCTAAAAGTTCAAAAAAAAAAAGTTTTTTTTGAGAGCAGAGAAGCTGTATAGGCCTGAAAAATGGGTTAAATCAAAGATCTGAAATGTCAATAAATTAAGGCAAATGATAAAGGGGGAAAAATGAACAATAAAAAGCATTTCGAAGTCTATCAGAATAAAAACTAAAAAAATAAAATAAAATAAATCAGAGACCCCTCAGTGTGTATTCTGGTGCCTATCAGGTTAAGGAAGGTCTTCCTAGGCAGTTCACACTCAGAGGAGCATCTGTGTAAAACAGCACCTATTGCAACTCCAGTGCAAATACCTGACATCCACTGGAGAAAGATGAGACTTTCTGCTTCTGTTAAGATTTACAGCCTCACAAACCCTCACAAGGTCATTATGAGTTGGAACTGACTTGACAACACAGCTCAAAAATACAAGTCAAACATCTTTCACTTAACACATTACAGCACTACATGAAAATTACAACTGCACCTCATTTGCTTTCACAGATGAAAATTGGCCTAAGATGTACTCTAAGTCATCTTTTTTTTTTTTTCCTTCCTCCTGGTTCTTCTCTTTCTACACTCAGCAGAGCAAGGTGATCACACAGTCTACCTAAGGCTCATTAAGGCTCTCAAAATTGAAAGTATTTATCTTTTTTTTTTTAAATAGGGGTGCTTAGAGGAATCGGTGTGCAGATGCTGGGCTAGATAGTCAGCCAGCAGGGAGCTGGTTTAGGAATGCTTGGACCTACAACAAGCCTGCCCCCAGAGGAGCATGCAATGGTCTGGAAGTGGGAGATGGCTGGAGGGGTACCCCTGGAAATCAGGCTTACAGCCCACCCCCACCTCCCCACAGCATCCAGCTTCTGGGCCTGTGGCTGTCCTCCCCATTGCTGGTGGTCGGGCTTGGGGTAGGGTGGGGAGACCACTTGGCGTGGTGGTGTGACGTGAATTCAGAGGGCAGAGAGTGGTGTCTGTCAGCAGTGGACAGGTTGGTCCCTGTCCAGTTATTTGTGGGGGCTCAAGGAATCCTGGTGGTGCTGTGGGTTAATGTGCCAGACTGCAAAGCCGTTTGAACTGCAAGGTTGGCGGTTCAAGCTCACCAGCTGCTCCTTGGAAATCCTATACAGGGCCGCTATGGGTCAAAATCGACTTGATGACACTTAATAACAATAACAAAGGTCTTCTGGGGCCAGGCGTGCACAGTCCTTGTGAGCCAAGTCATTGGGTGGGCCATGCCAGCTTTTGGGACCTGGGCAAAGGGGCGCCTCCCTGTTGGTGTGGCAGCCTTGCCACCTGGCCAGCCTGTTTTGCTTTTTCAGTGCTCCTCATTCAGTCAACCCCACTGGCCCCTTGGCCTAGGAGCCCAGGGGTGGAGCTGGGGTCTCCCTGCTGGCCCTGCCCCTTTCCGTGCAAACACCCCTCCCAGGCCAGCAGGCCTCTTAGGGACCAGAAACGCTGACTGTACTGTCTACAGCCATACCACTGTGAATGCGCCAGATTCCGAAAAAATTCATCTTAAAGTTTTAACCCTTTCATGACACGTGATATACATAATGTTCCTTTACATTTACTACGGAGTCCTGGTGTGGCACTGTAGGGTAAGTACTGAACGGCTAACTGCAAGGTTAATGATTCAAATCCAGCAGCTGCCCCTCAGAAACCCTGTGCAGGGTCACTATGAGTTGGAACCAACCTGATGGCACTTAACAACAACAAAATAAGATGACAATCTACTCAGTGGCCGTGGGTTTGTGAGGAAGGTATGCCAATTTAAAGTATCGATGTGACTATATTACATCCCAGAGCTATTTTTAAAAATAAAAAATAATAAGAACTATTATTATAGTTCAAGGATCTCTGGTTGCATAGTGGTTAGGAATCGGGCTGCTAACCTCAAGGTCAGCAGTTCGAAACTACCTGCTGTTCCACGGGAGAAAGATGAGGCATTCTGCTCCCATAAAGATTTACAGCCTCAGAAATCCTGTACAGGGTCATTATGAGTTGGAATTGACTCCATGGCATATAATCACCAGCTGGTGTGGCTCTGTAGAATAATTAGACTGCAAGTCTGGTTTGAACTGCAAGGTCGATGTTCATTGAAACAGGGTTACTATGAGTAGAAACTGGCTCAACAACAACATTTTAACAACAATATTCCAGAAGAGTCCTGGTATGGCATATTGCAAGATAAGCACTAGGCTGTTAACCGTAAGGTCAGCAGTTCAAACTCACCAGCTCTCCTTGGAAACACTACACAGGGATGCTGTGAGTCGTAAACAACTGGACGGCACTTACAACACTATTCCGGAAAGGAGCACTAGTGAGGCAATGAATTCAATCTTGACTGCTAAGTGAAAGGCTGACGATCTGAACTCACCCAGTGGCTCTGTGGGACTACAACCTGGGGATCTGCTCCATGATGTGTTAGTGTGGTTAAATGCCCCCGGGCAGAAAGTCTCATCTTCCTCCCACCCCTTGAAGATTAGTGGTAGTGGTTGTGTGCTGTGAAGTTAGTTCTAACTCACAATGATCCTGTATAGCCATTCCAAGATGGTAAATCCTGCCCGCTGAGCGGCTGGTAGATTCAAACTGCTGACCTTGCAATTTGCAGTCCAACTTTCTTAACCCACTATGCTACAGGGCTCCTTCCCTTAAAGCTCATGGCCTAGGAAACTCTATGTAGCAATTGTACTCTGTTGCATGATGTCACTACGAGTAACATTGACTGAAGCAACATGAAACTTGCCTGGCCTTCAACAAAGTTCACTCCCATAAATCACTCCTTTGGTAGTTACAATACATCTATGCTTGAGAAATTGTTATTATGTTTTATGGTTGAGGAAGTTGGGCACAGAGCTTCCAATTACCCACAATTAGAAGTCACAGTGTGACGCTGTAAGACAAGCACTTGACTGACTACAAGGTTGGTTTGAACCACAAGGTCGGCAGTTCAAACTCACCAGCTACTCCTTGGATACACTATACAGGATCTCTATGAGCCCAAACCAACTCGATGGCACTCAACAACAACAACAACAACAACAAGAGAGGATCAGTGGCTCCATACAATAAGCACTGGACTGTGAACTACAAGGTCTGCAGTTTGAGCCCACCAGTTAGTTGCTCCACAGGAGAAAAATGAGGTGCTCTGTTCCAATGGAGATTTAAAGCCTCTGAACCCCTATACAGTGTCACTATGAATCAGAACTGACTTGACGGCACTTAACAACGCAACAACAAGGGAAGATTCAAGGAGCCCTGATGGTGCAGTGCTTAAAGTACTCAGCTGCTAACCAAAAGGTTGGCCGTTTGAACCCACCAGCTGCTCTAAGAGAAAAATACGTGGTAGATGGCTTCTGTAAAGACTTACAACCCTAGAAACTCCGGTGGCAGTTTTACTGTGTCTTGCAGGATCATCACTGGATTGCTAATCATGAGGTTGACAGTTCAAAGCCATAGGCTGCTCCTTGGAAACTCTCTACAAGGTGACTATGACTCAAACTGACTCGATGACGCTTAACAACAACAAGGGTCATTATGACTCAAAATGGAATCGGATTGACGGCAGTGAGTTTGGGCAAGGGTGTATAGAGATTCAGCACTTGTGCTCGAGAGTGGGTTCCGTCTCAGGGTTGTAAGTTCACTTCCTAAATCCTTTTACTCCATCTGAGAACATAAACAACTCAGTAGAGCTATTTAAGGCCCTTAGGTGCGCTTAGGTAACAGGAGTAAAGCAGTTGGATTTTAAGTTCAGTCCAGTGTGTGCAGACTCACAGCAACCCTGTATAGGGTTTCTGAGATTTTCTAACTCTTTGCAAGAGCAGAAAGCCTCATCTTCCAGGAAGTGGCTGGTAAGCTCAAATCATAGACCTTGTGATTCACAGAGCAGGACTTGTCGTCTGGAACCCCCATGCTCCCCAGTATTTAAGTTGTTGTTGTTGTTGTTATGTGCCGTGGAGTCAGTTCCGACTCATAACGACCCTGTACAGGGTTTCCGAGGCTGTAAATATTTACGGGAGTTGAAAGCCTCATCTTTCTCCCGTGGAGCAGCTGGTAGTTTCGAACTGCTGACCTTGCAGTTCGCAGCCCGATTCGTAACCACTATGCTATCAGAGCTCCTTATGGCAACTAATATTTTATAAATAAAGTTAAATATTGTTTGTTTCAGTATCATGGAGGTCAAACAAAAGACAGTTTGGGGAATCATAGGCCCAGTTTTTGAAACCAGGCCTAAGCCCTTACAAACACTATATGAAAAAATAGCCCAGCAAGACGAAACACCCTTTTTAGGTGACGGCTAAAACACAAACCTCAAGAGGCAAGAGCCTTACCTCACCACCTCTCAGTCATTCTCTTTTTCTTTTTTTCCCAAAATAATTAACATTTTTCACATCTTCTATTGTGATCACACCAAAGACAAGAAAGCTGCATGACTTAACAAAGGAACAAGATTATTAGTAATTAGTCCAATACCAAGTTTAACCCGATTTTGCAAGTTTTTGCATTCCACAACTTAATACAACCAACAGTAAGCTTTGTTGCATTGTTGGGCTAAGAAAATCTGCAGATGGAATTTGTAGTCAGATTTGCTCATTTATAAGCCTAATCTTCAAAATGCACGTTCCTAAAAATCAGACCAATTGTCCAATGAGGACAATTTATTATTTAAAATACATTACAAATACAATTTATATATGTGTGTGTGTGTGTGTGCATTTATATAAATATATTATAAATACAAAAAATAATAAATTTATTATTATAAATACAATGTATTTATTAGAAACCACTGTGGTTTTATTTTTATGTGTTTATTAGAAAACAGTAGTGTCTAATAAATACATTTAAAATCAAGGGTGGGGGGTGATCAATGGCAAAACCAGTTCATTTCCTTCAAAGAAGGGTGAAGGCAGCAATCTTACAATGCTGAAAGTCTTTCTAATTTGAGCTTTATTATTCTCAATCTCTGCTGAATAAAAATATTAAAAGTACCATGGACTACTAGAAGAATACGCAAATCTGTGTTAGAAGAACTATAGCTAGAATGCTCCTTAGAAGCCAGGAGGGAGACTTAGTCTCTCATACTTGGGACATGTTATCAGGAGGGACCTGTTCCTGGAGAAGGACATCATGCTTGGTAAAATGGAGACTCATCAAAAAAGAGGAGCCCCTATGGTCCCCAATATTGACACAGTGGCAGCAGCAATGGGTTCAAATGTAACAATGATTGTAAGGATGGTGCAGGACTGGGCAGTGTGTCCTTCTGGTTTTTTATAGGGTGGTTGTGTGTCAGAACCAACTGATGACACCTAACAAGTACACTCATACTCTCACTTCAAAGAAAATCAAGGTAAGCAAGTAGATTGAATTATTTGTTCTTGTTTAAGTACAAATCAGAGTCCTGGTGTGGCGCTGTGGGTTAAGGTCGGTTTGAACCGCAAGGCCAGTGATTCAAGCTCACCAGCCGCTCCATGGAAACTCTATACAAGGTTTGCTACGAGTCAGAACCAACTCCACGACACTTAACAACAACAACATGTCCAAATTGAAGATAGTTAATAAAATTAATAAAGAAACTTTATTCTTTTTAAAGTAAGGATTTTGCAGAAAATGAGAAAAATTTAAATTATCATATGGTTAAATGTTGTTTCCCCACTTAAGTGAATATATACATGCACAACAAAGAAGAATACAAAATTATATGCTAAGATACTTACAATGGCTCTATAAATAATTTCTCAGTAATAAGAAAAAACTACCTAGATCCCCATACATTTAAGAAATGATCTTAAAATAACAAAGAACTAGTGATTAATGGGTGATGGCTGCATATGGTAAGCACTGGACTATGAACCACAAGGTCTGAGGTTCAAGCCCACCAGCCACTCCATGGGAGAAGGATGAGGCTTTCTGCTCACTCAAAGATTTAAAGCCTTGGATAGAACCAACTCAACAACACTTACCAAGGGATAAACAAACAAAATAGTACATGATACATGATCTGGGTTCATTTAATAATTGCCTTATGATGTACCCAATAAAAATTATACACTGAAAATTGTATAAAAAGGTCTGTGTACAGTGCAAAGTGACAAAAAGCAGGTTATAAAAACACACTGATTAGACATGCAATGATGTCTGTGTGTAGACAAGTTGTGTGAGGTTATTAGTAAAACTGAAAATGCTTGTGTTGGGTTTTATAACATAATGAGTGACTAGTTTTTCATTAATAGCTCCACTTTTTGTTTTTACATCCTGTGTTTAATTTTCCTATAATTTCGCTTTAAAAAAAAGAAATATAGATTCACAGTAATAAGTTTGGTATCACTTTACTTTTTTATCTTATGGATCAGTTTTTTAAAGTATGCCCTTCCATTTTTATTGTACTTATTTTTATCATAAGTAAATATTCTCTAGTATCCGTTGCAAACCTGTGATCTTTAAGGGACTTTTGGACCCAAGATAAATCACCAAAATGCATTTAACTCACTAGGGGCTTTCAAATGGGGGTTTCCTTATTCTGGTTTCTGATCATCTCTGAAAAAATGGTTGTTCTCTACAACTGTCAGTTCTGTGAGTTGATAGTTATTTGACACCTTTACATAATTCTGGAAGCCTTCAGAGAGATTCCTTTGAAGTAACGACACTTCTAATACAAGACTTATTTAGAAATACATTACTTGTCTACTGCCCCAAAGAGACTTACTCAGAGGCAACAGCTACATCTCAGCTCCTTTTTGCATCTATTTCACCTCTCCTGCCAGAATCACGGCAAGAAAAAAAGTTGATCTTCTTCCAGATGAAACTCTAATTTGTCACTAAGGATGGTAATTGTGTTGTAGCATGAAAATAGAAGACATGCCCTTCATCTAATCATAGTTGGTGGGAGCTTTGATGTGCTGCTATGGGTTAATGCACTGGACTGCAAAGTTGGTTTGAACGACAAGGTTGATGGTTGAAGCTCACCAGCCACTTCTTGGGAACCCTCTACAGGGTTGCTATGGGTTAGAACTGACTTGACGGCACTTAACAACAACAATAACTATAGTTTGTAGTGGAAGCCCTGATGGTCTCCATCTACCATTTACTTTTTGTGTCTCAATGTTGTTATCATCTGTGTTTTTCCATCCTGGTTGCTAAAGTTTTCATTCATATTTCATAATTGTATTGAGCTCATAAAATTTCTCAAGTCATTTGTGTTAAGTAAAGTCCATTAAAAAAAAGAAAGAAATGCATTGTGACCCCATTTTGTGCTTCTTCGGTTGATTTAAGGAAAATGATTCAATTATATACTAAACCTTTATCTGTTGTCTTTGAATGGATTCTGATTCTCTGAGACCCTTACATATTATAAAGTAGAGCTGCTCCCTAGGATTTTTTTGGTTGTGAGCTTTATGAAAGCACATCATCAAGCCTTTTATCCACTCTGCTGCTGTGTGAGTTCAAACCACCAACCCTTCAGTTAGTTGTTGTTGTTGTTAGGTGCCATTGAATCGTACCGACACATAGTGACCTTATGCACAGCAGAACAAAACACTGCCCTATCCTGGACCAACCTCACTACTGTTGCCACACTTGAGCCCACTGTTGCTGCCACTTGGCCAATCCATCTCGCTGGGGGTCTTCCTCTTTTTCTCTGACCCTCCACCTTACCAAAGATGATATCCTTCTCCAGCGACTGGTCCCTCTTCAGTTAGTAGGCAACTACAAAACATTTGCACAACTCGGTGACCTATCCATGAGCCAAGACATTGTCTTTATTCTGTGTTCAAAACTGTTCTATACGATTACTTGTAAATGCCTTGGTTTCTTTTCCAAACCCTCTTTCTTCTCCCTCAAACATTGTTTGAAAACGATTGCTTCAAATGCTGTTTGGAGAGATGCTGACTGTCAGTGTCTCTCTGTCCATAGTTCTAGATCAGCCAGGACCCTTACTGGTGACGCCGTGTGCTACTTTAAAAATAAACGAACAAAAAGACTGTCCATAGCTATTTCTCACACAAAATTTTAAAATAAATTCACTTGTCCTTGTTGTTGTTGTTGTTAAGTGCTGTCAAGTCAGATCCAACTCATAGCGACCTTATATAGGGTTTCTGAGAAATGGCTGGGAGATTTGAACAGTCAATCTTGCAGTTCAGCGCAACACCAGGAACCCTCTGTCTCCTTTGTTGTTGTTGTTGTTAAGTGCCGTTGAGTCAGTTCTGACCCATAGCGACCCTGTACAGGGTTTCCGAGGGTGTAAATCTTTACGGGAGTAGAAAGCCTCATCTTTCTCCCACAGAGCGGCTGGTAGTTTCGAACCGCTGACCTTAAGGTTCACAGCCCGATTCGTAACCACTACGCTACCAGAGCTCCTTTCTGTCTCCTTTAGAACTATGTTAATATTTTGGGATTTCAAACTTATTTATTGTTACATGCCATAGAAATAATTCCCAGGAGCCTGGGGAAGAGAAGCAAACTGGTATAGGATGGGGTTGTGGGCTTACATTTTCACTAGAGAAAAAGAGGACAAAGGAAGAGAAAACAGGGCAGGCCTCCATCTAAGGACAGCTCATTGATGTAATTTAAATAAAATTTACTTCTCTGTTCCATGTAACTAGTAACCCCCTCAATTTTATTCATTATTGCTGGAGGAATCCTGTCCCTACTATTGTTTTCCCAAAGTTCATGCAATATGTAGATGCAAAGGCTGGAAGCAGACATTTTCTGATGACATGCACAGCGAAGTGACAGTGGGCAAGGGCTGGATGCAAGGAACAGGGCAAGAACGTCTTCCAAAATAACAAAAGCAAAAAAGAAAAAGGAAAAAACACAAGTCCATAGGCATCAAGTCAGTTCTGACTCACAGATACCCTTTAGAGGGTTTCTGAGACTGTAAATCTTGACTGGAGCCCACAGCTTCATCTTTCTCCCTTTGAGAAGTGATTAATGGGTTTGAGCTGCTAACCTTGAGATAAGCAGCCCAAAGTCTAACCCAAAGAGCCATTATAGAGGGAAAATGAAAGATACATTACAAACATGAGGTGGCAGGGTTATGACTGATTTTTTGTTTGTTTGTTTGTACTCTTCTTAATTTATAAATTTATTTAAGAAACTTTTATTCCCTAGGCTATCCATCATATACAAACATTATATTTAATTTACGATATTATATAATATCATAGCTATTATAATAAATATGTGTTGTAGTCTTTGGTGTATGTAATCTTTGTGTGGGTGAATGCGCTGGACTGAGATTTGCAGCCCAACCAGTAATCCACGACAATCTGGACAGAAAACAAATGAGCAAAAAGAAACTAAAAACGTACGTTGTGCCAGTGATTCTTCTTAAGGAGAGGGATTTATAGGAAAGAAACAAGTTTTTCTCTTTTGTGATAGAAGGTACACAAGGATCCGGGGTCCCCTTTAGCCCCAGATAGGTTTTCTGAAACTTCAGCTTTAATAACAACTGCCTTAGTGCTAGGGATTCCCTAACTTTGAGAACTGTCACACCCACACCTATCTCCTTTGTAAAGTTGGTGTGTAAGGTTGGCCTAGCAAATGCCCTCCTTTCCCCAGCCAGTGTCTCCCACCAGCCACCCCTAAACTTCCCAGGCACTTCCCCAAATGTCAGCCAACCCCTTGCTCACCCCTTCCCACAAAGCGCCTAGAGCTCGAGCCCCCCAGAAAAGGGAGTCCCTCTGCACCTTGAGAATCTCCACCACAGGAAAGTCCTAGCCGTCCCCCACCCCCGCGCGTCCCCAGCCCCCGGAGACGGACCCGCAACCGGGTCCCCTGGCACTCCAACCCCGCGCCCGCCCAGGGAGGAGGACTCACCAGAAGCAGACGATCCCAGAGTTCAAGCATGGCCGCGGGACAATCCTTCCAAGGGAACGAAAAATGAAAAGAGAAAAAGGAAACTAAAACAACCCCACCCTGCACAGTGATTCGGTCTTAAGGAGAAGGATTTCCAGTAAGTAAACAATGTGTCTCATTTTAAAAGATACATCGTTCAGTAAACGTTAGTTTCAGGAAATCCCAGGATGCACCAGTCTTAATTCACACAGTTTTTAAGCACACAGTACAGAAAGAGGAAACAGAAGCGATTGAGGAAGGTATCATATGGAAATTTTGTGTTATGTTTGCAACTCTTAGGTAAACCTCAAGTGATTTTAAAATAAAAAGCTTATTTAATTAAGACATTTCAAAAAAGAAGTGAGCAAGGAGATGAGAATTACTGAAACAATCACCTTCTCTTGAGTGTGAATTATAATCCAAACAACGTTTGCAAATGACCTTTTCTTATGTAATATGTATCATTGTCTCCCAGTGATTCTTAAATTTACTTTACAAATAGAGAATTGAAAAAGGAAAAAAAAAATTCTATTAACTAGCAAAATTGGCTAGTGAATAAATACTAAAGCCAGGAATTAAACCTAGTCATTCTTGCTCTGGGAGACCTGGTGTGGCACTGTGGAATAATGCCCTGGACCCCAGGTCTGTTTGAACTGCAATGTCATTGGTTCAAATTCACCAGCCGCTTCTCAGAAACCCTATACAGGATCGCTATGAGTCAGCACTTTAAAACAACTTTCTTGCTTTGAAGGCCCTGCTTTCTCCCCTCCAGGCCCTACTTATGTGGTGGTGTGGTTCCGTACCCAATGTCTCTCAAGTTCCCTGAAAGAGTTAACAGGTACTTTGTGGAGAAAACTGTGCCCCACGCTCAAATCGTTTCAGAGAATTCTAAGTTGATTTAACTGAAATATTTTTTCTTTAGTCCAAAACATTTCAGAGTCTTTAATATATTAACATATGTTGTAAACATCTAAGAGGGGCAATGATGTACACCCATTCCTCACTTAACAACATGTTTAAGTTCCAAAGACCAGGCTGTTATGTGCAAATTGGCATTATGCACATCAGACCACCACAATGAAGGATGACTACAGTATTACAGAAACATCCAAACCGCCTCCTTCCAAAACACTGACAATCCTGGCCATCACAATCAGCATGACTCAAACCCCGACATTTGGTACTGACAGATTTATGTCATTAATTCCCAAAATAGTCAATTCGACGATTTTACTTTTGTTATAAATGTGAAATGTCAAATAACAAGATAGTCAATAAGTGAGGGTCAGTGGGCACTATTGTCCAAATGTGTTTACTGTGGAAGCCTTTGAAAAGAAAATAAGGTGTTCTGGAGAAAATAAGGTGTTCTGGAGAAAATAATCTCCAAAGTTATTTTTATTTTAGCAGTGCATTCTTGAGGGTCCCCAGTTCTTTAAGGACAAAGGAATATGATTTTAATGATAGAATGTGGTGCCCTAACAGATGTGAGAGATAGTGGGATAACAATCCTGATTCTACTCTAACATACTCCGAGTGTCTCTAAAACTACCCTTGCCTCTGAACATCTCACTCTGAATATCATTCAAACTCATATCTGACTATGCAAATGATGAGGGAAAAGAAGCAACCCTTTCACCCTCAGGTCGACTTTTATTCCATTCTTCCCACAGACAATTTTTTAAAAATTGTTTTTCATAAGTAGTAATAAATTGGGTTTAATAATTCCATCTATAGTGGTCACCCAGGACTTTTTCCTACATCTTTTTCTGCTTTCAGCATTTCCAAGTTGCCTTTGGAAAGCTGCCCGTCTCCCCCTCTTTTTAGTTATTTGATATGGATTGTTATTGTTGTTGTTAAGTGCCATCGAGTCAATTCCGACCCATAGCGACCCTGTATAGGCTTTCCAAGGAGCAGCTGGTGAGCTTGAACCGCTGACCTTGCAGTTCAAACGTCATTGCAGTCTGGTGCACAGTGTGACTCAAATCCTAGATCCAGATTATATGTATAGGGGAGAAGGGGAAGAAGATGGGGGCAGGGAAATCCAGTTACCTCAATTCACTGGGCACATCACATCAAATCAGAGTCAACCTCATAACTTTGCTGGAAACACTGGAATTCAAACTAAACTTTTCTCCATTACACTTAAAATGGGAGGCTGTGGGGCTAGGAAATAACAGGGTTGAGAAGGGAGCTAGTGGGTCTTCCAGAGCTGAAGATGGTCATCCCACAGGAAACAATATGAGAGGCAGTGCCTGCTAGTATCTCCAGAGGCCTGGATCGTTTCAATCCTGAAATCTAACCCTGGACTGCGTACAGTTAGCCAATTCTCAGTTTTTGATTAAACCCGTTCTTGTAACTAAAGAATCCTAATTAATATATCCTCAGAGTTTATATATATATATATATATCAGAAAGATGTTTACCTATGCTTTATTGACTACGCAAAGGCTTTCAATTGCGTGGATCATGACAAGCTATGGACAGCGTTGTGAAGTATGAGTATTCCGGAACATTTAATTGTGCTCATGAGGAATCTGTACCTGGACCAAGAGGCAGTTATTTGAACAGAACATGGGAACACTGAATGTTTTAAAATTGGGAAAGGTGTATGACAAGGTTGTATTCTTTCACCATACTTATTCAACCTGCATGCTGCGCAAATAATACGAGAAGCTGGGTTCTATGAAAAAAAATGTGACATCAGGATTGGAGGAAGACTCACTAACAACCTGCTATATGCAGATGTCACAACCTTGCTTGCTGAAAGTGAAGAGGACTTGAAACATTTACTGATGAAGATCAAAGAACACAGCCTTCAGTATGGATTGCATATCCATGTCAAGAAAACAAAAATCCTCACCACTGGACCAATAAACAACATTCTTATCAATGGAGAAAAGATTGACGTTGTCAAAGACTTCATTCTTCTTGCATCAACTATCAACATTCACAGAAGCAGCAGTCAAGAGATCAGACGATGTATTGTGAAAGCTGGACAGTGAATAAGGAAGATCATGGAAGAATTGATGCCTTTGAATTGGGGTGTTGGAGGAGAATACTAAAAGTGCCAGGGGCTGCCAAAAGAACCAATAGATCTGTTTTGGAAGAAGTGCAGCCAGAGTGCTCCTTGGAGGCCAAGATGGCTAAACTTCATCTATCATACTTTGGACATATTGTCAGGAGGGAACAGTCACTGGAGAAGGATATGCTTGGTAAGATGGAAGGTCGGAGAAAACGAGGAAGACCCCCAATGAGATGGATCAGCCAGGTGGCATCATTGATGGACTCAAGTGTGGCAGAGGTAGTGAGGTTGGCCCAGGATCGGACATTGTTTCGTTCTGCTGTACATGGGGTCGTTATGAGTCGGTTCCGACTCGATGGCACCTGACAACAACAACAACAACAAAGTTTATTTATGATCAGCATGATAAATTCCTTATTACTAATATTAATTGTTGCTAATTCTTGTTGTTGGGTGCCCTTGAGTCTATTGTGACTCATAGTGACTCTGTGTGACAGTATATTAACTTCCTTGTTGACGATAATCTTTATATAAGCAGGAGATTACCAGACCCTTCTCTTACAGACTGACTGGGTGTCTTAAGCTTTCTAGAGAAGCAAAAGGAGTGATATATATTTAAAACACACACACACACACACACACACACATATATATATATATAAAGAGAAGTCTATTATCAAGAGAATGGATTAAAATGGCAGAGTCCCAGGTGGAAGAGAGACTTTCCAGTGTGTCCATTATATTGGCAGCAGGCCACACCCCTAAGGAAGTTTCCCTTCAACTGATTGGCTGCTCATAGCCACTCACCATAGAGTTAATTATGCCTGTATTGGGTTTCATCATCATGGGAACAAGCACATCTCAACCACTGTTGCTGTTAAATGCCATCTAGGTGGTTCCAATTCATAGAGACCCTATATAGGGTTTCTGAGGAGCGGCTGCTGAGTTTGAACTGCTGACCTTGTAATTCACAACAACCTTACAATCCAGTGCATTATCCTGCAGTGCCACAACAGGATCTCAACTGCTAGCCCTCTGAAAATCCTGGCCTAGTAGAGATGGCACAGAACCTTAATTATTGCACTGGGCATAGTCCAACCATCAACATTTCCATTAGCAGCCAAGCGCTGAACCCTTGAACCACCAGGGCCTCTCTATTACAAATGTGCAATTATGATTTCAGGCTGAAGTAAGGGCAATTACCTAAACAATCCTGTGGAGATGGCTGAACGTCCAGGGACCTTACACTTACTTGTACCAAAGTCTGTTTTTAGTTCACTAGAGGTAGTCAGAGCCTACATCAGTCAAATGACTAAACAGATTGAATCTAGGAAGAGGAAGGAGGGCTATGATTTAGATAGACAATCTGTGGTAGCATAGTGGTTATGAGTCAGGCTGCCAACCTCAAGGTCAGCAGTTTGAAACTACTAGCTATTCTGTGGGAGAAAGATGAGGCATTCTGCTCCTGTAAAGATTTACAGCCTCAGAAACCCTGTGCAGGGTCGCTGTGAGTTGGAACCGATTCCACAGTACTTAACAACAATATAAGAATTAATATACAATATTATCCTTCGGGAGTCCTGGTGTGGCGCTGTGCGTTAATGCGCCAGACAGCAAAGCCGTTTGAATGGCAAGGTCAGCTGTTCAAGCTCACCAGTTGCTCCTTGGAAACTCTATACAGGGTCGCTATGGGTCAGAACTGACTCGACAGCACTTAACAATAACAAGAAATTCTCCTTAGAGAATTCTCTGAGGAGAATTGTATAGGGTTTCCGAGGAGCAGCTGGTGAGATTGAACCACCGACCTTGCAGTTCAAACAGCTTTGCTGTCTGGCGCATTAATCCATAGCACCAAACCAGGACTCCCTAATGAGAATACTGTATATTAATTCTTATATAGTCAAAGAAATGATATGTGCAAAGTATTTAGCACTCTTCAATGATTACTAGTTACTAGAGGCAGTTGTTTGAACAGAACATGGGACCACTGAACGGATTAAAATTAAGAAAGGTGTGCAACACGGTTGTGTTCTTTCACCATACTTATTCAACCTGTATGCTGAGCAAAATAATCCAAGAATCTGAGTTATATGATGAAAAATGTGGCATCAGGATTGGAGGAAGACTCATTAACAACCTGCGATATGCAGATGATACAACCTTGCTTGCTGAAAGTGAAGAGGACTTAAAGTATTTACTGATGAAGATCAAAGAGCACAGCCTTTGGTATGGATTGCATCTCAATGTCAAAAAAACAAAAATCCTCACCACTGGACCAATAAACAACATTCTTATTAACAGAGAAAAGATTGAAGTTGTCGAAGATTTATAGATTCATTCTTCTTGGATCAACTATCAACACTCAGGGTGACAGCAATCAAGAAATTAAACAACGTATTGCATTAGGCAAATCTGCTGCACAAGACTTTTTAAAGTGTTGAAGAGCAAAGATGTCAGCTTGAGGACTAAGGTGCCTGACCCAAGCCATGGTATTTTCAACAATCTCATGTGCATGCAGAAGTTGGACAGTGAATAAGAAGAATTGATGCTTTTGAGTTATGGTGCTGGAGGAGAATATTGAAAGTGCCATGGGCTGCCAAGAGAACCAACAAATCTGTGTTGTAAGAAATACAGCCAGAGTCCTCCTTGGAGCCTAGCATGGCCAAACTTTGTCTCTCATACTTCGGACATATTGTCAGGATGGACCAGTCACTGGAGAAGGATGTCATGTTTAGTAAAGTGGAGAGTCTGAGAAAAAGAGGAAGCCCCTCAGCAAGATGGATTGGCAAAGTACAGCATCAATGAGCTCAAGCGTGGCAACAATTGTGAAGTCGGCCCAGGACCAGGCAGTGTTTCACTCTGTTGTACATATGGATGCTATGAGTTGGTACTGAGTTGTTGGCACCTAACAACAACAACAACACCTGGTGTGGCACTGTAGGATAAGCACAGGACTGTAAGGTTGGTTTGAACCACAAGGTCGGCAGTTCAAACTCACCAGTAGCTCCTTGGAAACCCTATACTGGGTCTCTATGATTCGGAACTGACTCAGCGACACTTAACAACAACAAATAATGTGGCATGTAGGGTAAGCACTGGACTGCTAATCACAAGATCAATTCAATCACATCAGCTATTCCCTGGAAACCCTACAGAGGGTCTTTATAAGTTGGAACCAATTTAATGGCAAACAACTTTTATATTGCTCTTCCTACACAAGTTACTAATATTGAGGAACCATAGTTCAAGTGAAAAGAAAGGTGAGTAGCTTACAACCTCCTTTCCTGTACTACTCCCTGTATTTCCTTGGCTTTCCCCAAAGGTCAGAGTAGCTTGTTGTTGTTGTTGCTAAGTGCCGTTGAATCGGTTCCAAGGCTGTAAATCTTTACAGGAACAGAAAGCCTCATCTTTCTCCCACAGAACAGCTGGTAGTTTTGAACTGCTGACCGTGAGATTAGCAGCCCAATTCAAAAACACTACGCTATCAGAGTTACAACTACTGAAACAAAAAGAGTCCTGGTGTGGTGTTGTAGGCTGAGCACAGGACTGGTAACCAACCACAAGTTTGGCAGCTTAAATTAACCAACCGTTCTTTGGAAACCCTACAGAGGGTTGCTAGGGGTCAGAACATACTCAGTAGCACTTAACAACAACACTGAAGCAAAGTAATTGCCTGCATACCATTTAAAAATACCATTTAAAACTGTCACACAAACAACCAGAGTTCTGAGTACTTTACTTTGGAAAGTCTCACATAAGGCATGGTGGTCTGTCTCATTTCTCTCCGTCAGAAGTAGCCCTGCTCTCTCTCTCTCAGTGACTTCCAGAGAAACTAACAAACCTGGGCCTTGGGTCCTCCCTAGAAAACTGGGAAACAGAAGATGAAATTAGCAAAAGATGGCAGAGCAGCATGTGGCGAAGGGCAGTTATTGTAGTCTTCTAATTCCTCTGAGTCGTGGTATGGCACTGTGGGATAATGCGCTGGACCATAAGGTTGGTTTGAACCACACGGTTGGCAGTTCTAACACACCAGCCACTCCTTGGAAACTCTATACAGGGTCGCTATGGGTTGGAACCAACTCAATGGCACTTAACAACAGCCAGTCAAATCTGGAGTTCTGGTGTAGAATAAGCACCAGACTGCTAACAGAAAGGTTGATGGTTCATACCCATCTGCTGCTTCTTGTAAACTCTTAGCAAGGCATCTATGACTCGGAACAAGCTCCATGGCACTTAACAACAACAACAACAACCCAATAAATTGCTGGAAGATTGTTTCTCAAAGTACCAATCCAAGGCCTGCCCACCAACAGACTTGAGAAGGATGCCAAATGTAGGCCTCACCAGAGAAATGGAATCCAAATCAGACAGCGGTGAGCCAGCTGACTCCACAGGCTTTGTGGTATAAGTGCTACTAATTGGAACACACCAAATTCCCTAAGTGTGGGGAGATATCAGGAAACAAAGCCCTCTTTCGTTTTCCAGTTCTCTTTAGATTCACATCCTACTAACACTCCCTTAGTTAGTATTCATTTACTGAGTCTTTATAATGCGCCAAGGAGCCTTGGTGGAGCTGTAGGATGAGCACTGGACTGCTAATTGAAGTTGGTAGTTCAATCCCATGCACAGCTCTTTGGAAGGAAGGTGAAGCTGTCTGTTCCAGTAAAGATTTACAATTTTGGAAACCCAATATAGGGTAGGCATGAGTCAGATCCTACTCAATGACACTGGGTTTGGGTTTTGGTGAGTATTATGCACCAGGCACAATGCTAAGTATTTGACAGGAATTTTCTCTTTTAACCCTTAAGACAACCACACAAAGTTAGCATTGTTACCTTTGTTTTACATATGAGAAATCCAAGATGCAGAGAAGTTAGGTGGCCTTCCCCATTCACATGACTGATGAGGGATCGAACTGGAGATTGCTCACAGGTCTGCCCTAATCAGAAACTTATCCTCAAAGTAATAAATGAAAGTTTTCAACTTTGTTGTTTTAATTAAGTGACTGCTTCAGTTAATTAACCACTTTTATAAACCATATTATGGCACTGGAGTCCCTTGGTGGTACAAACAGTTAATGTGCTCCATTGCTTACTAAAGGTTGTCAGTTTGAGTCCAGCCAGAGGTACCTTGGAAGAAACTTCTAGCTATCTACTTCTGAAAAAAAATCATCCACTGAAAGCTGTATGGACCCCAAATCTACTGTGACACACAGGGGTTGCCGTGAGTCAGAATTGCCAGGTTTGAGTTTTATCACCTCATTGATCTAGACTCAAGATCCAAGATAAGCTTTGAAGCAAATTACAAATAGTAAAGGTCTGGTAAACATGCGCACTTACAGTAATAATGATTTTCTTAGGGGTTTGTCTTAAAGTTTTGGTGAAGTGCTGTAGGATAATGCGCTGGACTGCAAGGTCGGTTTGAACCGCAAGGTCAGAGGTTCAAGCTCACCAGACTCTCCTAGAAAGCCCTATACAGGGTTGCTATGAGTCAGCGCCAACTTGATGGGCTTGTCATACATTTTAGAGTTTTACTTTCTTTTGTCTTTACCATTTCATGACAACGTTAATTGTCATGGTGTGGCACAACAGGATGATGCACTAGACTGAAAGGTCTCTTTGAACCATGAGGTCAGCAGTTCAAACCCACCAGCAGCTTCTTGGATACCCTTTACAGGGTCGCTATGCGTTGGCACGGACTCAATAGCACTTAATAATAATAACAACAAGGTGTTACCAATATCAGTGTCTCTTTTGTTTACTTGTACTACTTTCCTCCTCAGTAGGTGGAGTGCATTTGTTGTTGTTGTTGTTGTTAGGTGTGCTTGAGCTTATACCGACTCATTGAGAGCCTACGTCCAACAGAACGGAACTCCACCTGGTCCTGCACCAATCTCACGATCTTTGCTTCTATTGAGCACATTGCTGCTGCCACTAGGCCAATCCATCTCGTTTGGGCACCTTCCATTTTTTCTCCAACCCTCCACTTTACCAAACATGATGTCCTTCTCCAGGGACTGGTCTTGCCTGTTAATATGTCTGAAGTATGAGAGATGAAATCTGGCCATCCTGGCTTCAAAGGAGCATTCTGTTTGTGCTTTATCTAAAACAGATTTGTTTGTTCTTTTGGAAGTCCATGGTACTTTTAATAGTCTCCTCTAACACCGTAACTCAAATGCATCAATTCTTCTATGGCCTTCCTTATTCACTGCCCAACTGTCACATGCATATGAGGTTATTGAAAATATCATGGCTTGAGTCAGGTGCACCTTAGTTCCTCAACTGACATCTTTGCTCTTCAACACTTTTAAAGAGGTCTTGTGCAGCAGATTTGCCGAATTCAATAAGTCATTTGATTTCCTGACAGCTGCTTCCTTGAGTGTTGATGGTTGATTCGAGAAAATTGAAGCCTTTGACAACTTCAATCTTTTCTCCATTTAAATGGATGTTGTTTATTGGTCCAGTGGTGAGGATTTTTGTTTTCTTTACATTGAGGTGTAATCCATCCCGAAGGCTGTGGTCTTTGATCTTCATCAGTAAGTATTTTAAGTCCTTTTCACTTTCAGCAAGCAAGTTGTATCATCTGCATATTGCAGGGTGTTAATTAGTCTTCCTCCAATTCTGATGCCATGTATTTCTTTATATAATTCACCTTCTAGAATTAGTTGCTCAGCATACAGTTTGAATAAGTATGGTGAAAGAATACAACCCTGGCACAAACCTTTCCTAATTTTAAACCATTCAGTGTTCCCTTGAACCCCTGGTGTGGCACTCTAGGTTAATGCACTGGACTGCAAGGTCGGTTTCAAACTTCAAGGTCGGTGGTTCAAGCTCACCAGCCACTCCTTGGAAATCCTATAAAGGATCCTTATGAGTCAGAACTTACTCGACGGCACTTAACAACAGTGTTCCTTTGTTCTTTTTGAACAGCTGCCTCTTGGTCTTTGTACAGTTTCTTCATGAGCACAACTAAGTGTTTCGGAATACTCATTCTATGCAATGTTGTCCATAGTTTGTCATGATCCACACAACCAAAAGCTTTTGTGTAGTCAATAAAGCACAAATAAACATCTTTCTGGTATTCTCTGTTTTGAGGCAAAATCCATTTGGTGTCAGCAATGATATCCCTCATTCCACATCCTCTTCTGAATCCGGCTGTTTCAGCCATTTTTGCATTATCTTTAGCAAAACTTTTGCTTGTATATTAATGATATTGTGGGGTGACTTCCGCATTGCATTGGGTCACCTCTCTTTGGAATGGGCATAAATATGAATCTCTTCCAATCAGTTAGCCAGGCAGTTGTCTTTTTCAAATTTCTTGGCCAAGATAAGTGAGTGCCTCCAGTGCTGCATCAGTTTGTTAAAAGATTTCAATCTGGATTCCTTCAATTTCCAGTGCCTGGTTCTTTGCCAATGCCTTCAATGCACTTTGAACTTCTTCCTTCAGTATCATCAGCTCTTGATCATGTGCTAACTCTTGAAATGTTTGAACATAGAGAATTTCTTTTTGGTATAATGACGGTGTATTCCTTCTATCTTCTTTTGTTGCTTTCTGCGTCATTCAATATTTGCCCACGTTGTTGTTGTTGTTAAGTGCCCTAGAGTTAGTTCCAACTTATAGTGACCCTGTACAGTGTTTCTAAGGTGTGTCTGGTGAGTTTGAACCACCAACCTTGTGGTTCATAACAACCTTGTGGTTTATACTGACCTTACAGTCCAGTGATTTAGCCCAGAGCGCCACACCAGGACTCCTTCAAATGTTGAGGCTTGAATTTTTTTCTTCAGTGGAGAGCAAAGCATTGCCTGTAGCCCATCATCTTGATTTCTTCAGGATGCAAATAGTGTTTTAAAATTTTTCCAAAATATACAACTAAAAATCATTGGATCAGGTTCTTCACCCCTGACCTGATGGTGCTTCATTGTCACGTCTAATCATAGGTGGGTCTGAAAGAGGTCTCTCTTTGTGTTTTACTAGGCCTTTTAGACAGGTAGATACCAGATGAATTCATCACTACCTAAATACAAACTGTAGGCCATGGTTGTGCTTTGTCTGTGGTTCATTTGCAAGTTTTATGCCACTAAAGAAGAATAATCTTAATGGCCTACTTTATGATTTACCTAAGTGATTATAAAGTAGCTTAAAACCATAATGGAAAAGGTTAAAAAGATAGAAAAGAAAAGGCCATGAATTGATTTAAGATGAGTTAAAATTTCTAACAGCCCTCTTCCCATACACATGCTCTCTTTCAAGTACGATGATTACTTGGAAGACTCTCTTGACTGGGCCGTGGGCCTGAGTCTACCATCCAGTTCATTCATAGCGACCACATAGGGCAGTTCTGACAGCTCCATAGGGTTTCTGAGGCAACTGTTAATCTTTACGGAAGCAGACTGCTGCATCTTTTTCTTGTGCAGTGGCTGATGGGTTTGAAACACCAACTTTTCAGTTAGCTTATCCCTCTCTCCCCACCATCACTTCACCACTGCAACGTTCTTTTAGAGAATTTGGGACTGAGCAAAGTTGTCCTGCATGAGAAAGGGGTGTGAGGTTTAGAGTTGGGGTGAAGGTCTTCGGTGTGGTATGAGTAGAGTGAGGTAGAATCTAGGGAAGTGAGGTTAACATGGGGTCAAAAGGAATAGTTGGGTAAGAAACCTGTCTGATGGGATTTTATGTCCCTCAAGGAGTTGCTCTTTGTCCTGTTTGATGAGTCCTCTCACTGCGGACCATCATATAGTGCTAATTGGATTTCTTATGGAAAGCATTATATAGAAAAGTATGGAGCAAAGGGATAGAGGATTACAGATATTCAGGTACACTTGGAACAAGGGATGTCAAAGGTCAAGAGAGGCCTGTCTTCGGAAGTTCTCTTAGTATATTGAAGAAAAATAAAAATCAACGCAAATATTGAAACAGTTGACAAAAATAGTACAGAGGATTAATTGTTTCTTTTTTAACACGGTGATGTTTTTAACTCCCAATACTTCAGTGTCAAACCTCATTGGGACCTGAGCTATTTCCACCCACTCCTACAGTAGCCGCCAATCTATAGTCACAGAGAGACCTTGGGGGCCATCAGACTCACATTGCCCATTTTCAACTAGACCCTACTCCAAACATCCCTAAGAGATAAGCTCCAACTTCAGTTTGAAACCTTTCAGCTCCTACTACCTTATAAGGAGATGCTTTCCACTTTATAACATGTTACAATGGTCAGACAGTCTCACTGATAGTATGACTTCCTGTAGTTTGAAAAGTGTTTGTTCAACATTTAGTATACAAGCAGCACTAACTATAAATAGAAGAGTCATTGGAAAAGGGTGACAGTAACCCTCTTCTCGCCCAAAACAGGAAGAATTGTTTCCCATCTGAAACTTCCCCACAATCTCTTCACAAACCTGCTATCTTATCATTTACCCCAGCAAAAAAAAAAAAAAAAGATAACTCATTCTTGAATGATAGTAAACTGCAGGAGAAATAGAGATTCATGCAAAGACCTCCATACTGAGGAATGATACTGAGCTGGCATTCCTTACCAGACTTTGAAATTTCCCTTGTGAACAACAAATTAACCAAGGGATTAATCAGCATTAAATTTTTTTTCTTTAATTTTATTTTTATTTACACCATACGACTACTTAGGAGGAATAGTTTTAAGGAGGGAGAAAATGTGAAATCAAACTAACATAAGGTATCATTAATATCCAATGTTTATGCATATGTGCAAAGTCGGCGGTTCAAGCTCACCAGCTGCTCCTTGGAAACCCTATACAGGGTCGCCATGGGTCAAAACCGACTCAACAGCACTTTACAACAACAACAGCAACATAAGGAGCCCTGGTGTTGCAATGGTTAAACACTCGCTTACTAACCTAAAGGTTGGTGGCTGTAACCCACCCAGCTGCTCCAGAGGAAATAACCTGGTGATTTGCTCCTGTAAAGATGACAGCCAAGAAGACCCTATAAGGAAGCTTTACTCTGTCACGTAGCTTGCTATGAATCAGAAAGACTCTGTTGTTGTTAAGTGCCATCAAAAGAGTTCCAGCTCATAATATATTGAGCTAAAGAGATTTTATTGTACTAAGTAATCCCATCAAGAAAGAAATTTTACTATTTCTCCTTCTAATAATCATAGCTCTCACCCATGCAAATTGGAATGGATTGAAATAAAGATAGCATAATTAAGATTACAGTCTTTTACCTCCAAACATTAGCTCAGTGTTTTTCCTACCATTGTTGCTGATAATTGCCATTGAGTCAGTTCTGACTCAGAGCAGCCCTGTATAGGGTTTGAACTGTCTACCTTGTGGTTGTCCTACATTGTCACACCAGGATTCCAACCATAAATCCAGTGCTTATCCTATAGCACCACACCAGGATTCCAACCAGACATGTATGCGAATCACCTGGGGATGTAATTAAAGTCTAGATTCTGATTCAGTAGATTTGAGAAGGTGCTTGAGATTCTGTATTTCTAATAAACTCGTGGGTGATGCCACCATTGAAAAGCACACTTGATATGTATGACAGCACTCCTCAGCTCAGAGAACAACCCATGCGGTCAACTGCTTGATGTACAGATGAAAACAAGCTGGTTCTGATTTTAATATGTAGTCAGCTATATTAGTGTTAGTTACCCATCTCATTAGTGATATTAAATCAGAAATATAGGAAAATCAATGAGCCAACTAATCTTACATATATTGGCTCAAGTTTCCATTTAACTTAATATTATACCACTTAGATCAAATTTTCACTTAGCAGAAAATAAATCTGTTCTAATTACATAAATAGATTCTTCCTATCAAGGAAAAGACCCGCTCTGCCCCCCCATCCCCAAATAAGCAAACCCTGATTCATTTCAAACACTGAACATCTATTTCTGTGAACAGGAAGAAAACTGGCTGAGGCCTGCTGATTCCCTCAGCCAATCAGAATAATGTGACCATAAATGTCCATAAATTGCCCCCTTTGAAGTTTTGTCTTTTTTTTTTTTTTAATTTCTGTTCTGGGAACATGTATGGTACAGATCCATGCCACTTACCCCTCCTTTTAGTATTTGTGATAACACTCAAGGCCTGGGTCTAGAAGGCTCATAAGGATGTGATTGGGCAGTTAGTCCCTGCCTCCAGCTCAAAGGAGGCAGCTCAGATTTACCTACAATTAATTTGCATATCTAATGAAGAGGAACTGGATGAGGCCTCTGTCATGTATTGAGTCTAACTTAAATTCTTGAATTTAAACTGCATAAAAGTATGTAGTATACTGACGCAAATGGATTAAATGTGGCTAATGATTCAACTCAAACTCTCAGCATGAACAGAAAGAGCTATAATTTCTTCTTTCCTTTGAGGTCCGGTTAAATTATCACAGAACTCTATTTCTCTCTTAGGTCTTGCTGTGATGAAATACTGTTGTTGTTATTAAGTGCCATGGAGTCGATTCCGACCCATAGCAACCCTATACAGGGTTTCCAAGGAGCAGCTGGTGAGCTTGAACCACCAACCTTTCAGTTCAAATGACTTTGCAGTCTGATGCATTAGCCCACAGTGCCACACCAGGACTCTAGCATTAGCTAAATCTAAGACACATCCAGGTAAGTAAACCTCAAAACTGCGTTACCATTCTTACCTACGTTCTTGAAGGTCCTGCTCCTATCACCGTAACAAGAAGGAGTCTTCCAGTTTGTGGCTTTGCTTTTATTTAAGAATATTTATTAAGACATTGCTGTGTGTCCTGGTGTGGCGTTGCGGGTTAATGTGCTGGACTGCAAGATCAGTTTGAACCACAGGGTTGGCAGTTCAAGCTCCTTGGAAACCCTATACAGGGTTGCTGTAAGTCGGAACCAACTCTACAGCACTTAAACACAATAATGTGTCAAGTGTACTCCTGTTGTGTTGTAGGGTAAGCGCTGGACTGCTGATAACCATAAGGTTGATGATCCAAACTCACTAGCCACTCCTGGGAAATGCTGTACGTAATTGTTTTGCATTAGAACCAATTCAACAGCACTTAACAATATGTGCCAAATAGGAGAGCTGTGGTTTGTGGGGTAAGCACTGGACTGTTAACCACAAGGTTGGCAGTTCGAGCCCACCGTCAGGAGAAAATGAAGTTTTTGCTCCTGTAAAAACTTACAGTCTTGGAAACTCTATACAGGGTTGCTGTAAGTCAGAATAGACTTAACAGCACTTAATAACAACAATAAATGTATCAAGTGCTAGAAATATGACAGTGAGCAAAATAGGAAAAACAAATGCTGCCTCATGAAGTTCACAATCCAAGGGGAAACTCAGCAATGGTCCCTTTGACCAAACTCGTAGGTTTGTTTCCTTAGGATGCTCTCTTCTCTCTGCCCTTCTGCCCTTCTTATACTCTGCCTCCCTCTGAACTCCTGAAGGAAACACTTCCTTGACCTAAATGAGCACTGGGAACCAGGAATGATAGGAAACCCTTCATTGGCTAATCTTCAAAGCAAACACTCTTGAAGTACTTACAGTTTCCTACAAAATGCAATCATTGTTTGCACTTGTTCAGATTTCTTAAACAGTGTTTTCACTTTGATGATAGTTTATCATAGCAATATGATATTAACACAACTTATAATAATAGTTGCATGCATTGGGCATTAATTATATATTAAGTGTTGTACTAAACAAATTTATATCATCATAATCTCATTTAAAAATAATCCTACTATTACTCCCACTTTAAAAATACAATTTTCAATGACAAAGAATATTGCCCAGGGCCACAAAGTCAGCATATAGCATACCTGGGATTTGAACCCAGCTCAGCTAAACCCAGACACTGACTTTTAGGCCATTATGCATTCTACCGTGTTATACATAAGGTGGTCATGAGTTAGACTCAAAGGCTCATGACTTCCCCTGTTCCAACTTCTTTCAATAAATGAGAATGCAATGAAATATTATTTAAAAGCAGGGGCCATGTTCCACCTAATATGCTTAACACCATGACATTAGAACATTAGTCAAGTTCCTAAAAAATGCTTCCTAATTAGAAAGAAAGAGATTTATTTTACCAGTCTTAAGTGAGCTATGCCCAGGTCAGCAAACAGAAGGAATTTCATTTTTGTTACTTAATATCCATTAACAGATCTGTCTGGCTACCAGAAGATTTCATTTTGAAAAAGAGCACTGGTATTTAATAAATTGCAGGCTTATGATAGTTGCTTTTTCCACATCTTCCAATAGCTGGATGATCCTTCGGCTTCAATCTCACTTTTGACGCATAAAGCACCTGCATGAAAAGTTAAACTCTTTAGACATCTATTTTGGGAAAAAATTGCCAAGAACCATATTTTTTTGTTGTTCCTGATTTCCTAAATAGAGGTCTCAAGAGTCTGGCTTCTTTATCAGAGATTCACACCAATTTAAAATATCACTTTAGACAGGTTATGTTTATGAGCTTTCTCAGTGTCTAGTTTAATCGCAGTTTTACAAATTAACTAAAAATATGGTTCTGAATAAGCATTTTGGAAAATATGCAAAATAGACAGGTAAATTTGCATGCATATGTATATAAGAGTGAGTCCAAAAGTATTTCTAGTAGGGTTCCAATTCATACCTGCATGGGTTTATTCCAAACAAAATGTGCTTAAACCTGTCTCTGTGATCACTAGGTGGCTGCAGATAAATTATCTCAGTAATATGCTTGCCTTAATCTCCTTAGGGAGTTTTCAAAATAAATTCAATCAAAACAGTAGCTTCTGAGGGGATGGGCTGATTCAGTTAAATTCAAGGCACAGAAGTCAGTTCAGAAGGTTATGGCGTTTTTTGGTTTGTGTTGGGGGGGGTTGGGATTCCCAAGATGAAATTGTGATAGAGTCTCTCAAAGGATACAGGATGATTATGAGAAGTGATTAGTAACAAGTTTTAAGAAAATTCAAAACTGGTTTGGTGAGAAAAGCCCAGGTAAGTTGCACCAAATAATTTTTCCTATCACGACGATGCTCTGGTAGCGTAGTGGTTACGAATCGGGCTGCGAACCTTAAGGTCAGCGGTTCGAAACTACCAGCTGCTCCGCGGGAGAAAGATGAGGCTTTCTACTCCCGTAAAGATTTACACCCTCGGAAACCCTATACAGGGTCGCTATGGGTTGGAACCGACTCGATGGCACATAACAACAACAACAACATCACGACGATGCACTTGCTCACTCTTTGAGAGGAGCAAGGGCTGCCTAAGAGGATTTTGTTGGGAAACCTTCCCCCATCCACCTTGTAGCCCTGCTCTTGCCCCTCTAGACTTTTTTTTATCTCCTAAACTTCAAAAACATTTAAAAAGAAATGAACACAGTTTGAGTCCCTGAAGAATGTTGAGAAACAATAGATTTACATTTTGATATTGTGGTTTGATAAAGGTTTGTATCATTTTATAGAAATAATTTTTGCTTACTCTTTATACCCATTTATGTTTGGCATGGCAAAAACTAATTTTCCAGGTGGGTTTTTCGAACAGATTCAGTTGCAGAATTAAATTATTCAAATGCCTCTAAATGAATGAAAACGATTTGAGTTTTGTTCAGTTTAAGCACTATGTACCTGTTAAAAGAGATTTTGGGGGCACCCAGGGTAAGTGTACCATTGCCTCGGTGACAGGGCACATTGTCTCACATCTGTCAGTATGTGATAGATTGGTTAATCAGAATGACAACGTATTGTTCTATAAAAAGGGGAAGGAAGACAGTTTCTAATAAAGACTTTTGTCCCTTGGTAACCTCTGGTGTGTCAAACCATTCCCCTATTAGGACATTCCTTTTCCTGTATTTCTTAAAGCTACTCAGATGGTGATGATGACTGAGAGGTGATGGAGTATAAGAATCCGTTCTGTGCCCAGTAGGCCTTTCTAGGATACATCTTCATAAGCTCCATCTCCAAAGTGCCAGGAACTGCCCATGAAGAAATTTCTGACTTTCATGGTCACATAGGATTGGGGCAGATCCAAGCAACATGAAAATAATGAAGTGAAGGCTACAAGTCAGGAGAAACTAAGACCACACAAGAGTACCTCATAAAATAAAATGCCCACAAACTCCATAGGGCTTTAATCTTGCTTCAGTATTTTGTTAGGGTTCTTTTCAATAACTCAGCCATCACACAGCAAGCATGTTCACACAGACCTTTGTATTTCCCATCTAAAATGCCCAGAATGCTACAAAATTGTCTTTAGGAGTTTCAGTTCACACAACTATTAAAGAAATGTGTGAGGAATGGATATAAAGGTATATGGGGCGCTTATTTTGGCAATACATATATTAAAATGGGAATGTGCAGAGAATATTAAATAAAAGTTGTACCATTGTATCAGAGTCACAATGTGCATCGTGACAGAGTGGGAGGGAAATGGATTTTTGTACTTGCAAGGTTTCTACATTTTCCGTTAAGTGGTATAATATTAACTCTAAGTGGACTAGAGATATTTAAGGAGCTATATTATAATCTCTACATTAACCACTATAAAAATGCAAATGATACAACAACAAAAAAAGCCAATAGGTTAACTAAAATGAAATTTAGAAAATATTGAATAGTACAAAAGAAAGGAGGAGAGAAGAAACACAGAAAATAAATCATAAAATGGTAGACTTAAATCTGATAGCATTAAAAATTATACTGTTAGTAGATTTACTAATAAATGGGGACCAATTGTTTCCCTGAACTTTCTGCTCCCCAAACTCCTTTTATGCATCCATCACTATTATAAATAACATTAGACAAAATCCTTTATTTTTATGTTGCCCAAAGATCAGCTAATACCTTAATTTAAACTCCTCTGCCTTTAGTTGCTAGCAATTGAAAAAGATGTTTCATTTGTTTGAACTGGTTGATTAATAAGCGATCTCATTATTCAGCAGCTTTCTAATTCTCTAGAAACTATGTCCTTAGTTGTCTCTAACTCATGACCACCTTGAGTATAACAGAGTGAAATGTTCCCCGGTACTGCACCAGCTCTGTGGTCTTTGAGCCCATTGTTGACACTGTTGTTTCCGTTCATCTCAGTGAGTATTTTTCTCAGTTGCGCTCACCCTCTATTTTATTAAACATGATATTCTTCTCTGGCAATTAATCTGTCCTGGTGTGGCGCTGTGGGTTAATGTGCCAGACTGCAAAGCCATTTGAACTGCAAAGTCGGCAGTTCAAGCTTACCAGCTGCTCCTCGGAAACCCTATACAGGGTCGCTATGGGTCAGAACTGACTCGACGGCACTTCACAACAACAACAACAATGTGGTTCCAAAGTAAGCAAGGTGAAATCTCTATTATTGCTTCTAGGGAGCATTCTGGTTATATTTCTTCTAAGACTGATCTGTTCATTCTCCTGGTAGTCTGTGGTATATTCAGTATTCTCCACTAACACTACAATTCAAATGCATCAATTTTTCTGACTTCTTTTTCAGCGTCCAGCCTTCCCATGCATGTGAAGTAAGTGGAAAGAGACTGCTTTAGGTCAGGAGCATCACGGTTATCACAGTAACATCTTTACGTTTTAGAGTCTTTGTTTAGTTTTTTAGTGAGAGTTAGGTTTTCTTTACTCGAATTTGCAAAATTAGGTGCCCAGCCCTATAGACAATGGCAGATCCATTTTAGAGTTTTTGCTGTTCATTGTCATCAAATCAGATTTGATACAGAGTGAACCTGCATAGTATTTCTGAGGAGTGGCTAGTGGATTTGAACTGACGATCTTGCAGTTCAAACCAACCTTTAGGTTCAGGGCTTATCCTAAAGTACCACACAAGGACTCATATAATTTGCCATCATTCGTGTGACAAATCCACCACTCATCTGCCAGTTTGTTGGACAGTGGTGGCTTGTATGTTGCTGTGATGTGGGAAATTATGTCACTGGTATTTTAAAAACCAGCAGGGTCACCCACTAGGGATAAGTTTCAGCTGATCTTCCAGACAAAGACAGACTAGAAAGAAAGAGACACAGACTACTTCCAAAAATGTCGTCACTGAAAACCTTTGGAATACCAGTGTACCACTGTCAACACTAGAATATTGTCAGGTGTAGTGCCAGAGGATGAGCCCTCAGGTTAGAAGGCACTCAAAATGCGACTGGAAAAGACCGGTCTCCTCAAAGTAGAGTTGACCGTGACGATGCAAATGGAGTAAAGCCTTTGGGACTTTCATTTGCTGATGGGGCACAACTAAAAATGAAGAGAAACATCCTCTAAACATCCATTAGTAAAAGGAACGTGGAATGTGAGAAATATTAATGTAGAAAAATTTGAAACTGTAAGAATGAAATGGAACACATAAACATTGGTATCCTAGACATTAGTGAACTGAAATGGAATGGCGTTGGCCATTTTGAATCTAACAATCACATGGTTGATTATGCTGAGGATGACAATTTGAGGAAGAATGGGATCACATTCATCATCAAAAAGAACAAGATCCATCTTGAAGTACAAACATGTCTGTGATAGGATAATATCCATACACTTATAAGGCAGATCAATTAATATGACTATTATTCAAATTTATACACCAACCACTAAAGCCAGTGATAATGAAATTGAAGAATTCTATCAACTTCTTCAGTCTGAAATCGATCAATCATGCAATAAAGATATATTGATAACTACTGGTGGTTGGAATGCAAAGACTGGAAACAAAGAAGAATGATCAGTATTTGGAAAACATGGCCGTGGTGACAGAAATAATGCTGGAGATCACATGATAGAATTTTGCAAGACCAATTACTTCCTCATTGCAAATACCTTTTTAAACAACATAAAAGACAACTATACACATGGACCATATGGAATACACAGAAATCAAATTGACTACATCTGTGCAAAGAGACAGTAGAAAAGCTCCATATCATCAGCCAAAACAAGGCCAGGGGCAGACTGTGGAACAGACCATCAATTGCTCATATATAAGTTGAGGCTGCAGCTGAAGAAAATTAAAACTAATCAATGGGAGCTAAATTCACACCAGAATTTAGAGATCATCTGAAGAACAGATTTAATGCATTCGTAACTAAAAACTGAAGACCATCAAGAACAACATACAGGAAGAAAGGAAAAAGGTCATTAAGAAGACAAGAAAGAAGGAAAAGACCAAAATGGATGTCAGAAGAGACTCTGAAACTTGCTCTCCAGGGTTAAGCAAATGGAAAATATGAGGAGGTAAAAAGAGCTGAACAGAATATTTCAAAAGGCAGCTCAAGAAGACAAAATCAAATATTATGAAAAAATGTGCAAAGACCTGGAGTTAGAAAACCAAAGGGAAGAACACACTCAGCACTCCTCAAGCTGAGGGAACTGAAGAAAAACTTCAAGCCTCGACTTGAAATATTAAGGAATTCTATGGGCAAAATATTGAATGATGCAGAAATCATCTAAAGAAGCTTTAAGGAATACACAGTCATTATACCATAAAGAAAAGGTCTATCTATGTTCAACCATTTCAAGGGCTAGCAAATGATCACAAGCCAATGACACTGAAGGAAGAAGTCCAAGGTGCACTGAAGGCATTTGCAAAAAATAAATCTCTAGGAATTGATGTAATACAAAGTGAAATCTTTCAACAAACTGATGCCACACTGGAGGCACTCATTCATCTCTGCCATGAAATTTGGAAGACAACTACCTGGGCAACTGACTGGAAGAGATCCATATTTGTGCTCATTACAAAGAGAGGTGACCCAACAGAATGCAGAAATCATGGGATAATATCATTAATGCCCCATGCAAACAAAATTGTCTAAAGATAATTCAAAAATGGCTGCAACCATATATTAACAGAAAACTGTCAGAGATTCAAGTCAGATTCAGAAGAAAACATGGAATGAGGAATACTGTTGTTAACGTCAGATAGGTCTTGGCTGAAAGAGAAAAATACCAGTAAGATGTTTACTTGTGCTTTATTGACTACGCAAAGGCTTTCAATTGGGTGTATCATGCCGAATTATGGACAGCATTGCCGATAATGAGTATTCCAAAACACTTAATTGTGCTCATGTGGAACCTGTACATAGACCAGGAAGGAGTTGTTTGAACATAACAATGGATCACTGAATGGGTTAAAATTGGGAACTGTATGTGCCAGGGTTATATTCTTTCATCATACTTATTCAATCTGCATGCTGAACACATAATCTGAGAAGCTGGATTATATGAAGAAAAACATGGCATCAGGATTGTAAGAAGACTAATTAACAACCTGCAATATGCAGATGATACAGCCTTGCTTGCTGAAAATGAAGAGAACTTAAAATATTACTAATGAAGACCAAAGACCACAGCCTTCTGTTTGAGTTTCATCTCAGTATAAAGAAAACAAAAGTCCTCACCACATGCCAATAAATAACATCATGATAAATGGGGAAATGAATGAAGTTGCAGACTTCGTTTTGCTCAGATCAATCATCATCATTCATGGAAGCAGCAGACAATAAATCAAACGATGTATTGCATTTGGTAAATCTACCGCAAAAGTCCTCTTTAAGTGTTGAAGAGCAAAAATGTCAGATGTCAGTTTGATGACTAAGGTGTGCCTGACCCAAGCCATGGTATTTTCAGTAGCCTCATATGCATGCAAAAGCTGGACAGTGAATAAGGAAGACTGTAGACAGATTGATGCATTTGAGCTGCAGTGTTGGAGGAGAATATTAAAAGTAGCATGGACCGCCAAAAGAACAACCAATCTGTATTGGAAGAAGTATACCCAGAATGCTCCCTGGAAGCCAGGGAGGCCAGACTTCATCTCTCATACTTTAGGCATATTGTCAGAAAGGACCAGTTCCTGGAGAACGACATCATGTTTGGTAAAATGGAGGGTCAGAGAAAAAGAGGAAGACCCCAACGAGATGGACTGGCACAGTGGCAGCAATGGTGGGCTCAAATGTAGCAACGGTTGTGAGGTTGTCACAAGAATGGGCAGTGTTTTGTTCTGTTGTGCATAGGGTCACTATGCATCGGTACTGATTCTATGCATCGGTACCTAATGCATCGGTACCTAACAACAACAGTGTAATAAATATTTACTGAGAACCTATGATGTCTTGGGCACTATAGCAGACACTGGGAATATAAAGAAAAAATAATCAGAGACCCTGCTCCAACCTTGTGAGGAAGCAGAGATAAATGAAATAATCATACATCATAGGTTAGTGTAAAGTATTACAAACACCATGAGAGAAAGGTGGACTGATATTAAAACATATAACGGAGTCTTGTTTCAGTGGGTGACAGGGAGTCGAGGGAAGTCTTCCTTTAGAAACTGGTCATCTGAAAGGTCTGAAAAATCTAAAAGTAAACCAAGCCCACAATGAGCATGACTGATGAAGCCTGAATCTCTGAAAACCTTCTTTGTATAACAGAGAAGGTGTCAGTCTGGACATGTCTTTCCTTGGAATTTTAGACTCTTTCAAATAGAAATGTTAAAGGTCCATTGAGGCAAAATGACAGCTGTTGCCCAAGACAAACCAGATTGTGTCAATACTCATTTCTTCCAAAGCATCATTTTTATTTCACTAAAGACCTTTTTTGGGAGCTGAGGGAGCTGACAAGGTGAGCAGGACTTTTGAAACATCTATTTTAATCCTATGGAAACAGCAACATGTTCCAGTTTCCCTCACCCCAACCAGTTGGATTATACTTCTTGGCTCAACCACTGAGATTCTATTTATAAAAGTTAATGTTTGGTCTTGAATACTATTCAGTGTGGGAGAAAAAAATGACAAAGTTATAACATTGTTATTAGCTACCATCTCGTCAGTCCCTCACTCATGGTGAGTCCACGTACATCAGAACAGAATGCTGTTGTATCCTGTGCTATCCCTATGATTGGACTCTTGGGATCCATATGATTATTTTCAGAAGTAGGTCACCAGACTTTTCTTCCCAGTCTTTCTCTGGACGCTCCACCGAAACCTGTTCAGCTTCTAACCACAGGCAAGCCTCCACTGAGGCATGTCATCTGACTGAATATGAGGTGCATTGGTCTGGAATCAAACCCAGGTCTCTCACATTCAAGACAAGAATTCCACCTCTAATGCCTCATAAAGTTGTAATGCAACACAGATAATTGCTTTTCAAATCCTTCACATTTGGTATTTTCTGGCGTGCTTCTCTTTATTCAGAAGGATCTCTCACCATACTGAGAACTCATATATATATATATATATTTTGTATGTAGTCTGAAAATATTCCTTGTGATGCAAAGAGTTGACACTCAATCGCTAACCTAAAGGTTCGTGTTTCAAACCCACCCAAAGGTGCTGTGGAAGAACATTCTGGTGAATTGCTTTCTTAAAGATTACATCCAAAAAACCCTCTATGGATTCTTTTTACTCTGTAACACATATGTCCCCATGGATAAGAATGAACAACAATGGATTTTTTAATTACTATTAATGTTAGGAGGAAAGAATAAATAAAACATCACACATTATAATCTTTTACCAAAAAATGTCAAACTTATACAAAGAAACATTTCATTCTCAAAGTCTGAGAATTCTTCCCTCCACATCTATTATCTCCAAAGAAGCTGTAACATGCACACATTCTGCTACTAGAATAGAGGTCAGAAATCCATAACTCAACAACTGTCTGAAACATTTTTAGTGAAGCCTCATTCCAGACCAGTCAGTGAGAACTAAGCAGGAAAAGACTGTGACTCCGAATCTGCCTTTCCTTATAAAGTCAAGGTTCTCCAGAGTGGTATTTTGACTGCTTTGGGAGGAGGAGGGGCTGCCTCATGAAGAAGCCAGAATTTTCTGTTCCTCTCTACCAAAAAAGTACTCCACCAACAAATGCATATGCAAAGTACACACCATGCCTACATTCTTTCAGGTCAGTGGGGGCCAAAGGCGTTTACAGCTGGTTTTTGGATAAAGTTCTTGTTGTCATGGATTCAGGAAAACAAAAATGCTTTCAATTGTTCCGTGATGAGTTTTAAATCCAATCTGACCAAAGACTTCTTGTAGATTTGCCATAGACTTTTCTCTAGAAGGGATCACCACTATTACACAACCTTGTTGCAAATACTAACATTCATTAAATGTATAGTTCTGACTACAAGGAGAACACTGAGATACCCTTGTTGTTGTTGTTGTTAGGTGCCATCAAGTCACTTCCAACTTGTAGCAATCCTATGTACAACACAATGAAACACTGTGGTGGCCTCCTCATCCTCCCCCACCCCCAGTCCTGTGCCGTCCTCACAATTACTGCTATGCTTGAGCCTATTGCTGCTGCCACCGTGCCAAGTCATCTCTTTGGGGGTCTCCTTCTTTTTTGCTGACCCTCCACTTTGTCTAGTATGATGGCCTTAGGGAACTGGTCCCTCCTGATAATATGTCTGAAGTAGGAGAGATGAAGTCTAGCCATCTTGGCTTCTAAGGAGCATTCTGATTATACTTCTTCCAACAGAGATTTGTTTGTTCTTCTGGCAGTCCATGGCACCTTTAGTATTCTTCTTCAACATCATGACTCAAATGCATCATACTTCTATGGTCTTGTTTATTCATGGTCCAACTTTCACATGCACATGAAGCTATTGAAAATACCATGACTTGGGTCAGGCCCACCTTAGTCCTCAAACTGATATCTTTTCTCTTGAACACTTCATGAGATACTCTGCTTTTAATGGATTAATGAGGATAGTATATCTAACATAAGGAGTTCTGGTAGCGTAGTGGTTACGAATTGGGCTGCTAACCTCAAGGTCGGCAGTTCGAAACTAACATCCATTCCACTGGAGAAAGATGAGGCTTTTTGTTCCCGTAAAGATTTACAGCCTCAGAAATTCTGTACAAAGTCATTATGGGTCTGAACTGACTCCAAGGTACTTAACAACAACATATCTAACATACTTGAGTTGTCAATTTTCAAAGACCTATTTAAATGTAAATAAAAGATACGATATGCAAATGAAATACAAATAATTACATATACAAAAATTCCTGAATGGAGTGCTTTATTTCTGAAGAAATGTCAAAGCCATGACACATCTTAATAAGGTCACTACTGAAAAACCCTATCTACTGTTATATGTTATAAGGAGGGCCAGCGGGAGCCATTGCTACCTGGGGACTACAATTGTTTGAATTCTGCAAAAAACATAATTTTTAGCATGATGGTCATACTGAGAAATTTCAGTGATAGTTATTTATTTAAAATAGATTCACATTTTTATTTATTTCAAGGATCGGCCCAGGGGCAGGGGGCGCAGGAAGGGTACGGAGGAAAACTTTGTTTTGAATTAGATGATGAAGAAAATGGGTCCGGGTGTGAACCATCCTTGCCTGTGAAGTGACTGAGGTCATACACAGAAACTCAACTATTTTCCTTTTGTTGGCCTTTGCAAGATACAGTTTATAATAAGAGAATCATGAAACAAAATGCTCTGTAGTATCTGTCCATCTTCCATCTTTAAAAGCTTAAGACTAGGATGCCAGTATGCCAATTTTGGGTCATGTCTGAAGGTTCCTGGTCTATACGGCAGTTAGCAGCTTCAACAATGTGGAATACATTGATAAAGGGAACAATGCTGAGGAATGTAGTAGTGAAAGTCACCACTATTAAGTACAAAGCCACTGTGGTCCCTCATCAGTCCTCACAATGCCTTATGAAGCAGGTGTAATCATTCTGGTTTCACAGATGACAAAACTGAAGACCAAAGATCCTGGATGATTTCCCCAAAGACTCAAAATAGCTTGGTAAAAACTGGGATTCGAACCCAATCTAATTCTAATGCTCCTACTTTATGTTGTGTTTAATCTTTGATAGTAAGTGTCTGGCCTATTCCAGCTATCTCAAATTCCAATCAGGCTTTAAAGAAGTAGGAGGGAGGTCCTAAGAATGAAATTACCCTATAGGGTCTCAATTTTGTTAGAAAAGGAAGTGCATGCTTTGAATTCCAAGTTGCAGCTTTTAGAATTCTTTACACATCCAAAGATATCTTTCAGGGTCCCTCCTGTTTGCTTTCTTTTTAGGAACTAAAGTATGTCTGATGCTAAAATAAGTGTTGTGTAAACTCCTGGCTGGCCTCTTCATGGTTTACAATCTGCCCTCCTTCAGCCCTGCTCAGGCCACTTTGCTCTTTCTGGGTCTTCTCACTCAAGCCACAGGGTCATTCTACTGGAACTCTACCTCCACAGCGCTTCCCACATCACCCTGGACACCAAGTTTCAGCACCTCCAGACACCTGATGTTGACCTGAATTAATCCTAAGCTACCTGTGACAATTGCTTTTATGCTCCATTGATTAGTACTTAATGGTTTTCAAACACTCAAGCAATTTATGTCTTTGACCATCTTGGCAATGGTCCTGACCCCAGATTCTGGGTGTTGACCGTAGTCTCTGAGTTCTGGATGGAGGGCCATCAGCCCTGGACTTCATCAACTAATGGCAATGTGATCTGGACAAGTCATCTGCAACTTGTAGTGGTTACAAGTCAGGCTGCTAACCTCAAGGTCAGCAGTTCAGAACTACAAGTTATTCTTCAGGAGAAAGATGAGGCTTTCTGCTCCCATCAAGATTTACAGCCTTGGAAATCCTACACAGGGTCACTATAAGTTGGAACTGACTCTATGGCACACCACCACCAAAGTGATGATGATAGCCACTCGATTGCTTCATGGTGTCCTTGAGCAGAGTTTTAGCCACTATATCGTACATTCCATGTTCTGATTATTAATGAATGTTTACAGTTGTTTCTCTTCATTTTGAGTTATGCCTCATTAGCAAATGAAGATCCCAAAGCCTTTACTCCACTTGAGCCATAATGGTCAACTCTACTTTGAGGAGGCAGCTCTTCCCCAATCATATTTTGAGTGCCTTCCAACCAGAGGGCTTATTGTCTGACACTATATCTGACAATATTCTAATGCTCTTCATCATGTTTCAATAGTCAATATTCTGGTGCTATCTGGCAGTGCTCCATTGCTACTCATAAGGTTTTCAGTGACTAAATATTTGGAAGTAGTCCATCTAGCCTTCTTCCTTCTCTGTCTTAGTCTGAAAGCTCAGCTGAAATCTATACACCATGAGTGACCCTGCTGGTAGTTAAAATACCAGTGGCATAGCTTCTGGCATCACAGCAACACACAAGCCACCACAGTACGACAAACTGACAGACGACTGATGGCACAATATAAATTAAAGAGAAACAGCTGTTTGGTCATTGTTAAGTGTCATAGAGTCCATTCTGACTCATAGCAACCCTATATAGGGTTTCCGAGGAGCCACTGGTGAGTTTGAACCACCAACCCTGCAGTTCAAACTGACCTTATGGTCAAGTGCTTATCCTACATTGCCACACCTGGTCTCCAGAAACAGCTATAAATATCCATTAATAATCAGAACATGGAATGTATGAAATATGAATCTAGGAACATTGTATATTGTCAGAACTGAAATGGAATGCATAAATATCAATATGCTCAGCATTAGTGAGCTGAAATGGACTGGTCTTGGGCATTTTGATTCTGACAATCACATTGTTTACTATGCTGGCAATGACAAATTGAAGAGGAATGACATAACATTCGTCATCAAAAAGAACATTTCAAGGTCTGTCTTGAAGTACAATCTTGTCTGTAATAGGATAATAACCATATACTTACAAAAAGACCAGTTAATACAACTGTTATTCTAATTTACACACCAACTAAAGCCAGCGATGATGAAATTGAAGAATTTGACCAGTAAACAACATTCTTATTAACAGAGAAAAGATTGAAGTTGTCAAGGACTTCATTCTTCTTGGATCAACTATCAACACTCACGGAAGCAGCAGTCAAGA
>NW_006408521.1:13442786-13443888 GCF_000296735.1 Chrysochloris asiatica | reverse complement strand
TCATTAGCAAATGAAGATCCCAAAGCCTTTACTCCACTTGAGCCATAATGGTCAACTCTACTTTGAGGAGGCAGCTCTTCCCCAATCATATTTTGGCAGCATCAATGGGCTCAAGTATGGCAACAATTGTGAGGTTGGCCCAGGATCAGGCAGTGTTTCATTCTGCTGTGCATAGGGTTGCTATGAGCCAATGCTGACTCGATGGCACCTAAAAACAACAACAAAATTCTTCAGTCTGAAATAGATCAAGCATGCAATCAAGATGTATTAAAAATTACTGGCAATTGGAATGTAAAGGTTGGAAACAAAGAAGAAGGATCAGTAATTGGAAAATATGGCCTTAGTGAAAGAAATAATGCTGGAGATCACATGATAGAGTTTTGCAAGGCCAATCACATCTTCATTGCAAATACCTTTCTTTAAACAACATAAGATACAACTATACACATGGAGCTCACCAGATGAAATATACAAAAATCACATTGGCTACATCTGTGGAAATAGATGGTGAAAAAGCTCTGTATCATCAGCCAAAACAAGGCCAGGGACCAACTGTGAACTGACCATCAATCAGCTACTCTTATGCAAGTTCAGGCTGAAGCTGAAGAAAATTCAAACAAATCGACGAGAGCCAACAAATGACCTTGATCATATCCCACCAGAATTTATAGATCATCTGAAGAACAGACCTGACACAATAGACACAAAAGACTGAAGAACAGAAGAGTTGTGGGGTTATACCAAGAACATTCATACAGGAAGAAAGCAAAAGGTCATTAAGAAGACAAGAAAGAAGGAAAAGACCAAAATGGATGTCAGAAGAAACTCTGAAGTTTGTTCTCCCATGCAGAGATGCTAAAACAAATGGAAGAAACGAGGAAGTAAAAGAGTTGAAGAGAACATTTCAAAGGGCAGCTTGAGAAGACAAAATCAACTATTATAATGAAATATGCAAAAATCTGGAGTTAGAAAATGAAAAGGGAAGACCATCTTCAGTATATCTCAAGCTGAGGGAGCAAAGAAAAAATTTAAGCCTCCACCTGAAATATTGAAAGATTCTATGGACCCCTGGTGTGGCAATGTAGGATCAGCACTGGACTGC
>NW_006408521.1:13435143-13439071 GCF_000296735.1 Chrysochloris asiatica | reverse complement strand
TATGATAGGATGAATGTGAAGCTGAAGTGGGACAGAGGCAAATAATGATGTATGCAAAACCTTGGAACAACAGGGCTCTGGGATACAGAGATTGAGACATGAGGGAAAATAATGTTAAGATGCTTGACTGCCTGTTGAATCTTGGTTTCCCTGGCATACTGCTATAAAATAGACACTGGAGGGGGAGAGAAAGGAATAGCCAAAAATCCACCATAGGAAGCTTGTAAGTCCGTCTTTTGCCTATAACTGATTGGAATACCTAAAAGGGGGCTACAACGTGCCCAGTGAAGGAGGCTTCCTGTGAAGCATCTGCATTACACAGACAATAGGTGGAATCTTGAACAGCATCCAGAATCCTCTGAAGGGAAATTCCCACTTGAAAGGACAAGCAGACCAGCCTGGAGAGGGCAGAAAAACAGAAGATACTTCCTGACAGAAAGACTGACAGGAAAAATACAAAACAATATAGGCAGGCCGACTGATTACTACAAGAACAAACAAATGGCTCACCTAGGAGACAACAAGGCAAGTATTCGGGTCCACCTCAGGGCAAACCCCCTTCTAAGACTAAGGCTCAATGGGAATACAAACTCTGATTGGTGAACACATTCATCACCTATAAGGGGAAGTGAGGGAAAAACATTAATGAAGCTGCTAGCTAAGCTCTACAAAGCTCAATAGACTCCTGTGAACCCGGGTGGAGACCTGGTTGGCCAGCAGTGTGGCAAGTCCAGGGGACTCTTGGACCCAGAGTCAGCGACATAGCCACAGAGGACTAGAGTGGAGAGTGAAGTGTCCAGCTCATAAGAAGAGAGGGCACATGAATAAGTACACCCACACTTGCAGATAATACCCACTTGACCTGGTTTCAATGGCTGGATAATCAGAAGAAGAAAGAAGAGGGAAAAAAGAATAATCTGATGCAATTTGATGAAGTTGACATACACCTATGGAAGCAGTAGCTCAAAAGAGGGAACAAATCTTCACAGCAAGAATTGTTCCCACCTCCTCCACACATGGAGAGGACAGGGATGGGCAACTTGGACACTGGCTACCCAGAATAGGGGTCTACAGAGGCAAGAAGTGACTGGCTTACAAGCTTTCAAGAGGGAACCTAGATCCAGAGGGCATGGAGCAAGGTAGAATCTCCACTGAGTAGTGTCCATTCTGCCTAGTTGGAGCTGATGAAAGGAGATGCGGATAGATCTCTTGTGATACAATAGTGAATAATTGTTATCAGGACTGATTGTAAGGGCTGGAAATGTAAAGGTAGACGTTTTGTGGCAAAGGGAGGGGAGTGATTAACTTTACAGTCTAGGAGCAGAGGTCCCTGGGACCATCAAGGGAGAACAGCGGCGAACGGAACCCTACCCAGAGAAACAGTGATGCCGGGGATGGAGGCAGAGACGATGATGTGGGGAGATGGAGTGGCTGGGGTCTTGGGACCTGGAGAGGGAGGGGGCTGTGTGCTGATGACTGGGGGGTTGGGGCAGACTTGTGGGGTATACCCTTTGATTGATGGATGATGCATGGAAGGGATTGTAAACATTGCAAGGAAACAATATACAACTTGATCAGTGTGAAGCTGATGTCGCCCCATGTAAATTATCACAATAAGGCATTAAAAAAAAGAAGAAGAAGATGGAAGGAATATACAGGGTCACTGTACCAAAAAGAAATGGTGGATATTCAATCATTTTAAGAGGTTGCCTATGATCAAAAGTCAATGAAACTCAAGAAAGAGGTCCAAGATTCATTGAAAGCACTGGCAAAGAAGAAGGCACCGGGAATTGATGGAAAACAAATTGAAATATTTCAACAAACTAATGTAGCACTGGAGACACTCACTCATCGATGCCAAGAAATTTGAAGACTATTACCTGGCTAACTGTTTGGAAACGATCCATATTTGTGCCCATTCCAAAGAGAGGCAACCCAATGAACTATGGAAATCATTGGAAACTATCTCATGCACATAGATTTTTGCTAAAATTAATTCCAAAATGGTTGCAACAGTACATTAACAGAGGAGTGCCAGAGATTGAAGCTGGATTCAGACAAGGCCGTGGAACAAGGGATGTAATTGCTGACATCGGATGGATCTTGGCTGAAAGTAGAGAATACCAGAAAGATGTTTACCTGTGCTTTATTGACTATGCAAAGGGTTTTGATTGTGTGGATCATGACAAGCTATGGACAGCATTATGGAGAATGAGTATTCTTAAACACTTAGTTATGCCTGTACATAGACCAAGAGGTATTTGTTCAAACATATTAAGGAAGCACTGAATGGTTTACAATTAGGAAAGGTATGTGCCAGGGTTGTATTCTTTTACCATATTTATTCAATCTGTATGCTAACAAATAATCTGAGAAAATGGATTATGTGAAGAAGAACGTGGCATCAGGATTGGAGTAAGACTCATTAACAACTTGAGATAGGTAGGTGATACAACCTTGCTTGATGAAATCAAAGAGGACTGAAAATACTTACTGATGAAGATCAAAGACCAGTATGGGCTCAGTATGGGTTGCAGCTCAATATAAAGAAAACAAAAATCCTCACTGCTGGACCAATAAATAGCATCAAAATAAATGGAGAAAAGATTGAAGTTGTCAAAGACTTCATTTTGCTCTGCTCAAACATCAACACTCATGGAAACCACAATCAAGAAATCAAATGACATATTGCATTAGGCTAATCTACTAATCTCTTTAAAGTGTTGAAGAGCAAAGATGACAGTTTGAGGATTATGGTGCACCTGAACCAAGCCATGGTATTTTCAATAACCTCATATGCATGTGAAAGTTTGACAGTGAATAAGGAATTATGGTGCTGAAGGAGAAAAATAAAAGTATCATGGACTGCCAAAGGAATAAACAAATCTGTGTTGGAAGAAGTACAGCTAGAATGCCCTTTGGAAGCCAGAATCGCCAGACTTTGTCTCTCATATCACATTATCAGAAAGACCAGTTCCTTGAGAAGGACATTGCAGTTGGTAAAGTGGAGGGTCAGTGAAAACGAGGAAAGTCCCAATGAGATGGATTGGCACAGTCGCAGCAACAATGGTCTCAAGCATGACAACAATTGTGAGGTTGACTCAGGACTGGGCAGTGTTTTGTCCTGTTGTGTGTAGGGTTGCTATGAGTCGGTTGCGACTCAATGGCACCTAACAACAACAATCTGAGTCACACTTGCCTTTTTTGTTGATCATCAACTTCTTTATCTTTTCCTCACAGATGTCGATTGGAGAGTTTATACTTTCTGTTTATATTTTCATATTTAGTATTGCAGAATGTTAGAGGCAGAAAGGGCATTAAAACTCTGTAAGTCCTTACTTCTGATTAAACATAGTCAGTTACTCAGAGATGCTCCTGTATGTGGCCACGTTCCTAGGCCTCTTGAAATTCTCACCACATCGTACTGGCCATTTCCTTGGTTATTAAAATTAAACACTTGGCTGATCAGTGTCCTAACACTTATAGTTTCAGAAGTCAAAACCAACTCCAAAGAGATACCACTGTGATTGTTGTAAAGTGCCGTCGAATCAGTTCTGACCCATAATGACCCTGTAAAGGCGCAGTAACTTACAGCCATAAAACTTGGAAATTGAAGGTACTTTGCCAGTGGAAATCTGTGGCCAACAGTCAAAGTCCTAGCTCCATCTTGAGCTGCCTTGGCCCTGAGTTCAGAGGTCATCTGGAGTAATTTACACACCTCTGAAAAAGTGGGAGAGGCAGTTAACTTTCAGTGGCCACAAGTATTTGAAAGTGAATCTAGACTATACTTCACTACCCAGTCCAGAGAGGGGCAATCATCCTCTCAGGGACTTGTCTGGGCATGCCCCTTATTGGAAATTGGGGTATTGGGATCTCACAGCTATTAGTCACACCTTGAGGCCCTCAGGGCTGATCTTATAAGGTATAT
>NW_006408521.1:13425055-13435030 GCF_000296735.1 Chrysochloris asiatica | reverse complement strand
TATATATATATATAATCTGTTATAGTCCAGTTTTTGACTGTGATGTATAGCTCTCTCACCAGTCATGATATTGTGATGAACTTCCTTTGTTCTCTGTGCCCTTTAAAATCACCACAGAAGTGAACACTTGGGACACCATTATGGTGTCATGTTGGTGGTCTCCTTTATCTGGATGATTTATTTTTATTCTGTCTTGTCTTTATCCTATTTAAGACTTAATAAAGGGTCTCTGTAATGTACATTTGGATCTGGAGTCTTTTCTCCCCAGGCCAGGGATTGGTAAACTATTGAGTTTGTTGTTTTTGTTAAGTGTCAGGGAGTCAGTTTGGACTCATAATGACACTCTGCACATCAGAACGAAACACTGCCGGCTCCTAAACCATCCTCACGGTTGTTGCAATATTTGAGCCCATTGCTGCTGCCACTGTGTCTGTTTATCTCACTGAGGGTCTTCCTCTTTTTTTTGTTGTTGACCCTCCACTTTCCCAAGCATGATGTCCTTTTCCAGGGACTAGTCTGTCCTGACATCATGTCCAAAGTACGAGAGACAAAGTCTTGCCTTCCTGGTTTCCAAGGAGCACTCTGGCTGTACTTCTACCAGGACAGATTTGTTTGTTCTTCTGGAAGGCCATGGTACTTTCAATATTCTTTGCCAACACCATAACTCAAATGTATTCATTCTTTTACAGTTTTCCTTACTCATTGTCCTTGTTTTACATATATTCAAGGCAATTAAAAATACCATGGCTTGGGTCAGGCACACCTTAGTCTTCAAAATGACATCTTTGTTTTTGATTCTTTAAAGAGATCTTTGGTAGCAGATTTACCTATTTCAATATGTCGTTTGATTTCTTTCTTTCTTTTTTTTTAATTTTATGTTGTGAATTGGGTGATAGTTTACATGGGAGAATATCAGCTTTACATTCATTTTATTGTATTTCATTTCATTGCAATAATTACAATCTACTCCATGCATCATCATTCAACAGCATTTGCTTCCATTTCCTCTGTTGGTTTTTTTTTTTTGGATGTACACCGAAGCACTCAGGAATATACAACCATTTAAACAGCCAAAGGGAGCACCCTGCAAGCCTGCCCCCTGGCCATCAGCACACAGTCTCTCTCCCTCCCTGAGTCCAGAGTCCCCAGCTGCTCCATCTCTCCATGTCATCATCTCTGCCTCCATCTCTGGTGTCACTGCTTCTCTGGATAGGGTCCCGCACTCCACTCTTCTCACTTGATGGTCCCAGAAGATCAACCACTCCCCTCCTTTTGTTACAAAACATCTACCTTTACATTTGCAACACTCACAATCAGTCCTGATAGCAATTAGTCACTATTGAACCAAAGAGTCTTATCCCCATCTCTTTTCACCAGCCCCATCAAGACAGGTTGGAATCCACTCAGTGGAGATTCTACCTTCTCTGGAAGCTCTGCTGAAACCTGTCTTCCATACGTGACCCCGTTGTTGTTGCTGTTAAGTACTGTCAAGTCAGTTCTGACTCATAGCAACCCTATAGAAGATTTCTAAGGAACAGCTGGTGAGTTTGAACTACCGACCTTGTGGTTCAAACTAACTTTGTGGTCCAGTGCTTGATCCCATTAGTGGCATGGCTGCTAGCATCACAGCACCATACACAAGACACTACAGTGTGATAAATTGACAGACAAGTGGTTGTTGTTGTTGTTAAGTACCATGGAGTCAGTTCAGACTCATAGTGACCCTGTACAGGGTTTCCAAGGCTGTAAATCTTTATGGGAGCAGAACGCCTCATCTTTCTCCCATGGAACTGCTGGTAGTTTTGAACCGCTGACCTTGAGGTTGGCAGCCCGACTCATAACCACTACGCTACCAGAGCTCCTTAGACAAGTAGTGGCAGAGCATAAAACAGAGAACAGGTTTCCAATCCTGTCTAGATGTTTATCTACTCTGCTTCTGGAACCCTGTGATATGGGAGATAGGATTGATGGTGATAAAAATGGTCCCTTGTTGTTTCTCTACAATTTTGAGAAATGTCACATTATCTTCCTTCCTCAGTCCCAGTGGTTCTGGATGTTTCTTGCTTAAATGCACATTTCTAGTCCTGGTGTAGCGTTGCAGGGTAATGCACTAGACCACAAAATCAGTTTGAACTGCAAGGTTGGTGGTTCAAACCCACCAGCAACTCCTTGAAAACCCTATACAGGATGGTTATGAGTTGGAACCAACTCGACAGCACTTAACTACAAATACAACAGTTCCACTATGAATCCTAATGCGATACTGTAGGATAAGCACTGGACTGGTAACCAAAAGATCTGTAGTTTAAACCCACCAGTCACTCTTGGAAACTCCATGCTGGGTTGCTATGCGTCAGAACTGACTTGATGGCACGCAACAGCAATAGACCCACTACAGACATTGTGACTGGGGTGATAACCAGGAATGGACATTTTTATAAATTCTCTAAATGATACTGATGGCTATGTTCCCAAAAGCTTAGGTCATGTTTTAAGAAACCTTATTCCTATTCACTGTTTTCAAGTGCTGGGGTGGGAAAAATATTGGTTAATAGTAAGGAGCAATTTACTTTTTAATTTTTTTTTTACTTTTTATTGTGAATTGAGTGAAGGTTTACAGAGCAGATCATCGGTTTAACAATCAACAAGCCATATACTTCATTTCATTTCAATCATTGCAATCCCCTCCATACGCTATCAATATTCCCACTTCTTCCCTGTAATTCTTGTTTCCATTCCTCCTTCCTTCCTATCCCTTCTAAATTTTGTCCTTAGGTAAATGCTGCCCTTTCAGTATTGAACGGGTGACCATGCTGTGGCGTGCATACCTCACTGATGTTATTGCTCCCCTATAGATCTGTCTATTGCTTGGCTAAAAATTGAGCCATGGTTGTGAATTCATTTCCAGGCCTGAAATGTGACCAAAGCTTCTTCCAAACTCTTTCTGACCAATTAGCCTGTTAATTTTTATAATTGTGAGTTTTGTTCTACATTTTGTTACAGGCTAACCAGAACCTCCTATGTGATCCCTTTTAGAACAATTGGTAGTGATAGTCAGGCACCATCTTGTTTTTCTGGTCAGCAAATTACTTCTTGTGAAGTTGTCCCAGGAATCCCTGGGTAATACAAATAGTTATGAGTTTAGCTACTAACTAACAAGTTTAAGATTCAAATCTACTCAGAGACCCCTGGATTCTTCTAAGTCCTGGCAATCTACTTTCTAATGTTTATAGGGTTTTAAAGCCCTATGGAGCACAGTTCTAGTCCAAAACACATGGGATGTCCTTGAGTCGGCATTGACGCTATGGTAACTGGTACCCAGATGAATAAGGTTGACCCAGAGACCAGCCATGATGGCCATCAGTAATTGGATAGCAGGAAATCTGCCAAAACAAGTATTGCATCATAAAAAAGAGACTCCTTCAATGTGTTGGCTGTCCATTTAATAAAGCACTCCTTTACTCAGCCATCAGGCATGTGTGATGTGTGTACCATCCAGGGAACCACTTGGCTACTAACAAAAAAGGTTGTCCTTTCAAGTCTACCCATAATGACCTAAGAGAAAACGTCTGTGATCTACTTTCTAAAAATCAGCTATTGGAAACCTCATGGAACACAGTTCCACTCAGATATGCATGGAGTTGCTATGAGTTGGAATCGACTCAGTGGCAGCTGATTTCTCATGCATCAAACCCTGGGAAAATATAGTTTGTGGAAAGAGAAACATCTTTGCCTGATGACCTGAGCTCCCGAACTATGGCCCAGGCTGCTTGACCCAAAGTATCTCTGTTCTGTGCCATGGGTTATTGGCAGTTGATGTAAGTAGTTGATATCCCTAATGACCTTGACCTCCCAAGGCTGGGACACCAGGCAGCCACACTCTGTTTAAGGAAAATAAGGCCAGGTTGTCATGTTGTAATAATCTTAAAATGTGCTAAAGAAAGCCTAGAATCACAGAAGTTCCTTTATCTTAAGTATCTTAAGTATACTTTTCTTAAAATAAATTAGGAAAAATTTCTGAAAATAACAATGTCTGAGATGGTTGTTGTAGCTTTTTTAATATTTAGTGTACAGAGGAAATTGCTTAACTAAATCCAGAGTTCTCACTGACTGTGGAATGGCAGAATGCCCTAAGGAAATAATCTATTATTTCCACACCCCGTGCCTCCGAAAATATGGACCCTACTAGAGGGTGTGGACTCTTGGTGTAACACTATAAAATCAACACTGGACTGCAAACAAGGTTGGCAGTTCAAACCCACTAGCTGCTCCTCAGAAACCCTATGCAGGATCACTAGAGTTGGAATTAACTCCATGGCTCTTAACAAAAATAGCAACAATAAAGGGTGTAGAATGAACGTGAGAAAATATAAAAGCTTGCAACACATGCATGTGTGGAGGGGGAAAGTTAATCTAAGTAGGTCTCTTTTAGATGCATTTTAAGCATACTTTAGAAATAAGACAGAAATATTATTTAGCAGAATAGGAGGAGAAATGCATTTCAGGCTCTCGAAATGCAATGCATGATGGCTTATGAATTTGTGTGCTGTGAGGAAAGAGGAAATTTAGAGTTTGTGAAACTTGGAATGAAAATCATAAGAGGGCAGCGAATGGGAAGGGACATTTTTGTTCTCCTCAATTCTGGTAGTTACACAGAAAAAAGAGAGACCAGAGTTGGGACAAATACAAATTAAAATTTTGAGGCCTTAGTTCACCCTGTTGAAAACGGTTCTTTCAGAATTCATTTTTGACAGCTTGGAATTGTAAATCCCTTTTCTATCTCTTTAACTCTTCAATCTGAGGTGTTCACTGACACGTGGCAGCCATCTCTTTGAATGTAATTTCAGGTAATTCTCCTTGCCTTCCATTTTCCTGAAGGAGCCTGGCACAGCCTCACATGACCCCACTATACAAGGGGAAGGTGTGAGTCAAAATGGACTTGACAACAAGGGGTTTGGCTTTAGCTTTGCAGGTGGCCTGGGACTCAAATTGCAAACCTACCTTAGTCATAAAAATACTAGACAAGCAGTAATTCTACCTTGAAAACATGAATATAACAGGTTGTATTCGCTCGGTTACATGGGTCCATTGGCACTGAGCCCATTCCAACTCACTGTGATACCAACATGCAGAGCAGAATGGCTCCACAGGCGTTTTAAGGCTGTGACCTTTCAGACGCGATCACTGAGGCTTTCCTCAGAGGGGCCTCTGAGTGGGCTCAAACAGCTAGTCTTTCACCAGAAAGTTTAACTGCTTTCTGCTCCATCCATACTCATGCTTCATACACTTGGACTCCTACTCCAACTCCATACTCAGATATACAAAGAGCAGGGTTTCTTTTTGCTTTGAAATCTCTTTAACAGATTGCCTGTGATGCATAGCATTTTGGTTTAATGCTTATTCCGTAATAAAACTTTTATTTCTCATCTATTGTGTGTGTGTGTGTGTGTGTGTGTTTGTGCGTGTGTGTAAAGGTTTTCCAGTTTGGGAGTAGAATTTGTTTTTAATGATATTTCCTTACCACCAGGTGATATAGGATATGTAGATTTTATATGCGCATTGGAGTCCTGGTGTGTGGCACTGTAGGATAAGCACTGGACAACTAACTGCAAAGTTGGCAGTTCAAACCCACCAGTTGCTCCTCGGAAATCCTGTACAGGGACATTATAAGTTGGAACCAACTCAACAGCACTTAATAACAATGCTGTTATTGTTGTTTCAGGTGCCACTGAGTCGGTTCCGACTCATAGTGACCTCATGCACAACAGAATGAAACATTACCCGGTCCTGCGTCATCCTCACAATCATTGTTACACTTGAGCCCATTGCTGCTGTCACTGTGCCAATTCATCTTGTCAGGGGGCTTTATCTTTTGTGTTGACCCTCCACTCTACCAAGCATGATGTCTTTCTCCAGGGACTCATCCCTCCTGATAATATGCCCTGGCATCTTAGGAGCATTCTGGCTGTACTTTTTTCAACATGGGTATGTTTCTTGTACTGACAGTCCATGGTACTTTTAATAGTCTTCTCCAACACCATAACTCAAGTGCAGACATTCTTCCATGGTCTTCCTTGTACATTGTCCAACTTTCACATGTATATGAGACTACTGAAAATATCATGGCTTAAACATCTTTACTATTGGACATTTTGAAGAGGTCTTGTACTGCAGATTTGCCTAACGCAATATGGTGTTTGATTTCTTGACTGCTGCATCCATGAGTGTTGATAGTAGATCCAAGCAAAATTAAGTATTTGACAACTTCAATCCTTTCTCTAAATATCATGATGTTATTTATTGATCTAGTGTTAAGGTGTTTGTTTGTTTGTTTCTTTACAAAGAGATACAACACATATTGAAGACTGTGGGTTTTTACTTCATCAGTAAGTATTTTAAGTCCTCTTTGCTTTCAGAAAACAAGCTTGTATTATCTGCATATTGCAGGTTGTTAGTTAGTTTTCCTCCAATCCTGATGCCATGTTCTTCTTCATATAACCCAGAATCTTGGATTATTTGCTCAGCATATGGATTGAATAAGTGTGGAGAAAGAATACAACCATGGCACACACCTTTCCTGATGTTAAACTATTCAGTGCCCCCTTGTTTTGTTTGAACTACAGCCTCTTGTTTTATTTACAGGTTCTTCATGAGCACAATTAAGTGTTCTAGAATATCCATTCTCCATAATGCTGTCCATAGTTTGTCATGATCCACACTGTTGAAAGCCTTTGTATAGTCAGTAAAGCACAGGTAAATATATTTCTGGTATTCTCTGTTTTTAGCCGAGATCCATCTGATGTCAGCAATAATGTCCTTCATTCAACGTCCTTGTCTGAATCCAGCTTGAATCTGGCAGTTCGCTGTCAATGTACTGCTGCAGTTGTTTTTGAATTCTCTTTAGCAAAATTTTACCTGCATGTGATATTAGTGATATTGTCTGACAATTTTCGTATTCTGTTGTTTCACCTCTTTTTGGAATGGGAATATGTATGGATCTCTTCCAATTAGTTGGCTAGGTAGCTGTCTTCCAAATTCCTTGGCCTAGATGAATAGCATACATGAAATTCATGGATGCAAAGTCTAAACTTCCAGTAAGGAACAACAGGAATCAGAAATGGGCAATGAGAGCAAGAAAGGACCTTTTAGTCTAGCTAGAAACTAGTTAGAGAATGCAGTGTTGCCATAAAGTACTTGCAGTATAGATATTCAGGAATGAGAGATCGTTAAGGAAACCTACAAGAATTGATATTTAAAAGTGTATTGTACATATCCAATCTGGCTAGGCGGAGCTGATGAAATGAAATGCAGAAGGGTCACTTGTGATACAATAGTGAGTGATTGTTATCAGGATTGATTGTGAGGGTTGAAAATGTAAAGGTAGAGGTTTTGTAGCAAGGAAGGGAGTGATTAACTCTCCAGTCTAGGAGCAGTGGTCTCTAGGACCATCAATGGAGAAGAGCTGAGAGGGGGACCCTACCCAGAGAAGCAGCGAGGCCCAAGATGGAGGCAGAGACGATGACTTGGAGTGATGAAGCGGCTGGGGACTTTGGATCCAGAGAGGGAGAGGGACTGTGTGCTGAAGAATTGGGGGAGGGGGTGTGTGTAAGGGGTGGGTTTATAGGGTATAACCTTTGGTCGGTTGATGACTCATGGAGGGGATTGGAACCATGGCAATGAAACGATGTACAGTGGAATGAATGTAAAACTAAAGTTCTCCCATGTAAAATATCATATAATTCACAATAAAACATGAAAAAAAGAAGTGTATTGTACACCCTGGTTATTTACAAATTACAACAGGACATCAGTCTAATTATTCCAGAAGTGATCTCCTTTTGACTAGAAATGGCAGCATTCATGCCTGCTCTCTCACCTGACTTACCATCCTTGAATAAGAATGATACTTGGCTCTAGAGAAAAAATAAATTCACCCTCAAAGTACAGAGATATGCTAGCACTGCCCTGGTGTGGTGCTGTGGGTTAATGCGCTGGACTACAAAGTCAGTTTGAACCACAAGGTTGCGGTTCAAGCTCATCGGTCGCTCCTTGGAAATCCTATACAGGGTCAATATGGGTCAGTACCAACTCAATGGCACTTAATAACCACAACATAAATCAAACAATGTATTGCTTAGGCAAATCTGCTGCAAAAGACCTTTTGAAAGTGTTAAACAGCAAAGATATCAGTTTGAGCACTCAGGTGAACTTGACACATGCCTTGGTCTTTTCAATCATCTCATATGCATGTGAAAGTTGGACAATGAACAAGGAAGACTGGAGGAAAATTGATGCATTTGAATTACAGTGTTGGAGAAGAATATTAAAAGCACCACGAACTTCTAAAAGAACAATCCTGTCTTGGAATAAGTACAACCAAAATGTTCCTTAGCAGGCAGGATGGAGAAACTTTGTCTTTCATACTTCAGACATGATATCAGGAGGGACCAGTCTCTGGAGAAGGACATCATGCTTGGGTCAGCAAAAATAAGGAAGACACCAAACGAGATGGGTTGATACAGTGGCAAGAACAATGGGCTCAAGTGTACCAACAATTTTGAGATTGGTGCAGGACGGGGCAGTATTTCTTTCTGTTGTGCATAAGGTTGACATGAGTCAGTACCGACTCAACGGCACCTAAAAACGACACTCATTTTAGGATGTACCTTGGTGGTACAGTTTGTGCTTGATTACAAACCTAAAGGTTGGTGGTTTGAACCCAGCCAGTGTCATCAGGAAGAAAGGCCTGGAAATCTTTTTTCATGAAGATTATAGCCAAGAAAACTATATGGCGCATTTCTACCCTATAGCTTATGGGGTTGCCATGAATCAAAATTCACTCAATGACAGCTGTGTTTTTGCTGTTGTTGTCTGTTTTAATTTGGTTCATTTTTTTTCAGAGCGTGTCCAGGTATCCCCAACTTTTCAAAAGTTCACTTTATCCCACTTTTCTTTTAGTAAAGATGTATTTTAGTACCTGTAGTTGCTAAGTGAGAGAATTTACACATTTACTATAAAAGACGAAACTCCAAGCTAGCGTTCAGCAGTTGTTAAAGAGGCAGTGATCTCCCAGAGCAATCTTCCCTGGAAACCACACTCAGCATCACAGTACCAGTTCACCATAGCTTTAAACTGAGTCTGTGAACACTCTATGCGATTTTAGTTTTGATCTCTTATTTGGTATGATTTGGTAGGCTATTTTTAGGGTCATTTTTTTAACGCTCTTGTTGTTGTTAATTGTCATCAAGTTGGTTCTGGCTCATGGCGACTCTGTATAAGGTTTCCAAGAAGCGGCTGGTGAGTTTGAACTACTGACCTTGTGGTTCTAATCAAGCTTGCAGTCCAGGGCATATCCCACAATGCCACACTTACCTCTCTTACCTCATATAACTTCTGATTAAGCATTCTTAGTTCCTCAGAGCTGCTCTTGTATGTCTCTTAAAATCCTCAATACACATCATTCACTATTTCCTTGATCATTACAATTTATCACTTTGCTAATCAACACCCTAAAGCTAGTAAATTAAGCCTCCAGTGGTAGCTTTGCTTAAGCCAAGCAGGGATTTGGGGAGCAGAGAGGTTCAACGGTTTAGAAACAGCAATAGCAAAACTCTTGCCCCTTGGGATGACAGCATTATTTTGAGGCTTCCATTGGCCAAAGTGAGTTTTTAAATTATCTCTTACATCCCAGACTCTCTCAACAGTTCATCTGCCAAAAGTCTTGATGATAGTTTCATCTTTCAGCTTGATCTCCTGTGTTATTCTCTGAAGTCAGTGTCTACAACCATAATGGTCCTTTTTCCATCCTGTGTGGGAACAGAGTTAGTCCTCTTTTTTCCAAGCTATGTGGGAACATAGTTACTCCTCTCCTGTTTTATGTGTAAGTAGTGGTTACGAATCGGGCTGCGAACCTCAAGGTCAGCAGTTCAAAACTACTAGCTGTTCTGCAGGAGAAAGATGAGGCTTTCTGCTCTC
>NW_006408521.1:13379816-13424435 GCF_000296735.1 Chrysochloris asiatica | reverse complement strand
TGGTGACCCCCTCACATCACCCTATGTACCCTAGGATCTCTTGCTCCAGTGTAACAGCTATCTCTCTAGCTCATGGAATTGATACTTTTGCTTCTTTAGCTGACTTCTCAAGTTTTCTATGACTTTAGTTCCAAGTACTAAGGAAGATCCTCGTTGTTGTTGTTGTTGTTAAGTGTTATCGATTTGGTTCCAACTCATAACAACCCTGTCTAGGGTTTCCAAGAAGAGGCTGATGTGTGGTAAGCAGTCCAGTGCTTATCGTATAGTATACTAACGGCTCCTTAGTATAGCATTTTCCCCCTGCAATATGCTGAGTTCCAACTTCAAAACACTCCACAGTGGTAATATCAACAATTCTGTATTTATTCATTGTTTTGTGTCCAGAGGACCTGCAACTTGGTTTCTAGACTAAATAATGACAATCAATCAGTCTACCCAGAAGTCTAGCAAATTTACCCGCTCACTATGTCATCCACACTTGGAGAATCAGAGTCATCAAGCTGGAAGGGACACAAAGGCACCATGTGATTCTGTCCATTTTGGCTGTTTGAACCAGCGATTTGCAAATTCTAGTATGGATAAGGATCTTTGGGGGTTCTATTAAAAATAGATATGTTGTTGTTGTTGTTAAGTGCCGTTGAGTCAGTTCTGACCCGTAGCGACCTTGAACAGGCTTTCTGAGGCTATAAATCCTTACGGGGGCAGAAATCCTCATCTTTCTCCTGTGGAGCAGCTGGTAGTTTCGAACTGCTGATCTTGAGGTTTGCAGCCCAATTTGTAACCACTACGCTATAATCTCACAAAAATCATATAAATACTCTGCCCTTCCAGAGGTGGAATATAAATCCCTATTCCTTAAATGTGGGTTGTCCATAATGACTTTCTAAAGAATATAATATAGAAATAAAGGAAAAATAGAAAGATTATAGTGGAGAAGCTTAGCACTACCTCAGTCAAGGTTAACATCAACTGTGATAAATCACGTTGGCTGTATGTATCCCTGATCTGAAGTGGTGAGATTAGCACTTTACCTCTGGGCTCATCCTCCCCTAAACACATAACCCTGGTTTGCTCATGAGAAAAATATAAGACGAATATCTGCTGAGGGGCCATACTGCCAAATACCTGACCAGTATCCTGAACTAGTAGTGAACGGCATCACAAATGAGGGAGGTCTAGGAAACTAAATAGACATGCCTGAATATAACATGGTATCTTTTCTGGCATCCTTGGAGTAGACTTGAGATAAAAACTACAAGAAAGTGAATGAAGTGTGGATTTGGGCAAATAATGATGTATCGATACTGGTTCATTAATTATAACAAGCATATCATATTAATGAGTAGTGCATTGTACAGATCAGTCTTCATTGCCGAAGATTAGGATGATCGACTTGACCAGATTTGCGCTGGATTTTCTCATGTCTTGAGAAAGCTAGGATGTCTGCTCTTTATTCTGTCTCCTTAGACAAAATGAATTGGTAATTTGTGTAAAGTAGCTAATGAATGCAATCAGTTTAGGGAAAACAATTGCTACAGCTCAATTTTTCAACAGCAGCAGAAAATATTTTCCTTACCAAACAACAACATCATATGTTGTTGTTGTTGTTGTTGTTGTTGTTAAGTGCCACTGAGTCAGTTCCAACTAATGGCGATCCTGTATAGTGTTTCCTAGGAGTGGCTCGTGAGCTGGAACCACCAACATTGCGGTTCAAACAACTTTGCAGTCCAGCGCATTAACTCACGGCACCACACAAGGACTAATAATGTTGTTGTTAGGTGCTGGTAAGGTCCCATTCACACCGATCCTATGTACAACAGAACAACGTGCTGTGTGATCCTGCACAATTCTCACCTTTGTCATGTTTCAGCTCATTGATGCAGTCACTATGTCAATTCATCTTGAGGGTCTTTCTCCTTTTTGCTGACACCCTCCTTTACCAAGCATGATCGCTTTCTCCAGAGGCTCGCCCCTCCTGAGAACATGTCCAAAGTATGCGACACAGTGTGACCACCCTTGTTTCCAAGGAACATTCTGACTGCCCTGCCTCCAAGTCAGATACATTCATTTTTTTGGTAGTCCATGGTACATCCAACATTTTTCACTAACACCATCATTGAAACATAACAATTCCTCTAGGTCTTCCATATTTATTGTCCAGCTTTCACATGCATATGAGGTGATTGAAAATACCATGGCTTGGGGCAGGTGCACAGAGTGTTATCTTTGCTTTTTAACACTTTACAAAGGTCTTTTGCTGCAAATTTACCTAACACAATCCATCATTTGATTTCTTGACTGCTGCTTCCTTGGGCATTGATTGTGGATTCAAGTAAAATGAAATCCTTGGTACCTTAAATCTTTCCTTATTTATCATGATGTTGTACATTGATTTTTGTTTTCTTAGTGTTGAGGTTTAATCCGTACTGGCAGGCTATAGTTTTTGATCTTCATCAGTAAGTGCTTCAAATCCTCTTCATTTTCAACAAGCAAGGTTGTGTCATCTGTATAGCTCAGGTAATTAAGTAGTCTTCCTCTAATTCCAGTGCTACCTCCATCTTATATATATTATATATAATCCAGTTTCTCAGAATACAGATTGAATAAGTATGAGGACAGGCTCCAATCTGACGCACATGCTTCCTCATTTTAAACCACCCAGCATCCCCTTGATTACTTCTTGGTCTATGTAACGGCTCTGGATTTCCCACTCTTTGCAATGTTACCCATAATTTTCTATGATCTACATGGTCAAATGCATTTGCATAGTTGATAAAATACCAGTAACATCTTTCTGGTATTCTCTATTTTCAGCCAAGATGCATCTGAAGTCAGCAATGATATCCCTCATTCGATGTCCTTTTCTGAATTCAGCTTGAATTCCTGGCAGTTTCCTGTTGATGTTCTTCTGCAATCATTTTTAAATTATCCCCCAGCATAATTTTAGTCGCATGCGATATTCATAATATCATTTGATAACTTCTGCATTCATTGAATCACCTTTCTTTGGAATAGGCACACGTATGGGTATCTTCCATTTAGTTGACCAACAGCTGTCTTTCAAATTTCTTAACACAGAAGAGTGACCACTCCAGCGTTGCATTTGTTTGTTGAAAAATCTCATATGGTATTCCATTAATTTCTAGAGTTTCATTTCTTACTAATACCTTCAGTGCAGCTTGGACTTCTTCCTTCAATTGATTCTTGATCATATACTACCTCCTGAAATGGTTGTACATTGACCAATTATTTTTGGTTCAGTGATTCTGTGTATTGATTTTCTGTGTCATTGAATATCTTCTCTGTGTTGTTATTGTTGTTGTTGTTAGGAACCATCAAGTCAATTTCAACTCATAGTGACCCAAGGAAACACTGCCTGGTCCTGCTCCATCCCCACACTTATAATTATGCTTGAGCACATTGCTGCTACCACAGTGCAAATGCATCTTGCTGTGAGTCTTCCTTTTTAATGCTGACTCTCCACTTTATCACGCATGATGTGCTTCTTTAAGGACTGGTCCCTCTTGTCCATATTATGAGATGAAGTCTCATTGTCTTAACTTCTGAGGAGCATTATTATTGCACTTCTTCCAAAACAGATTTGTTTGTTCTTCTGGCAGTCTATAGTACTTTCAATATTCTTCTCCAACACCATAACACAAATACTTCAGTTCTAAAGTCTTCTAACTTTCATATGCACATGAGGCTATTGAAAATACCATGACTTGGGTCAGGCGCATCTTAGTCCTCAAACTGACATCTTTGCTTTTGACCACTTTGAAGGGTGCAGCAATAGGTGGTTGATTTCTTGGCTGCTGCTTCCATGTGGATCCAAGTAAAATGAAGTCTTTGACAACTTCAATCTTTTCTCCATTTAACATGATGTTATTTATTGGTCTAATTGTGAGTGTTTTTGTTTTCTTTACATTGAGGTGCAAGATATACTGAAGGCTGTAGTCTTTGATCTTCATAAATAAGTATTTTAAGTCCTCTTTGCTTCCAAAACAAGCAAGGTTGTGTCATCTGCCCATTACAGGTTGTAAATGAGTCTCCCTTCAGTCCTGATGCCATATTCTTCTTCATATAATCCGTCTTCTCAGATTATTTGCTCAACACACAGATTAAATAAATACTGTAAAAGAATACAACACTGGAACACCTACCTTGATTTTAAACCATTCAATATCCTCTTGTTCCGTTTGAATGACTGTCTCTTGGTTAATGTACAGGGTCCTTATGAGCACAAGTAAGTGTTCTGGAATACCCATTCTTCACAATGTTACACAAATCTTGTTATGAGCCACACAATCACAAGCCTTTGCAATAAAACACAAGTAAACATCTTTCTGGTATTCTCTACTTTCACCCAAGATCCATCTGACATCAGCAATGATATCCCTAGTTCCATGTACTCTTCTGAATCCAGCTTGAATTTCTGGCAGTTCTCTATTGATGGACTATTGTAGCCATTTTTGAATTATCTTCAGCAACATTTTACTTCATGTGACATTAATGATATTACTTAATGATTTTCACATACTGCTGCGTCACCTCTCTTTGGAATGGGCACAGATATTTTTCTAAAAATTGGTTAGCTAGGTAGCTGTCTTCCAAATTTCTTGCTGTAGATGAGTAAGCGCTTCTAGTACTACACCGGTTTGTTGAAAGATCTCAACTCGTATTCCATCACGTCCTGGAGCCTTGTTTTTTGTCAATACCTTCAGTGCACCTTGAGCTTCTTCCTTCAGCACCATGGTTATCGATCATATGCTGCCTCTTGAAATGGTTGAACATCAACCATTTCTTTTTGATACCATGAATCTGTGAATACCTTGCATCTCCTTTAGGTGCTTTCTGAATCATTCAATATTTTGTACACTGTTGTTAAGTGCCATCGATTTGGCTCTGACTCATAACAACCCTGTATAGAGTTTCTGGGGAGGGGCTGATGAGTTGAACTGCTGACCTTGCTGATCAAACCAACCTTTTAGTCCAGCATATTAACCCACAGTGCCATACCAGGACTCCAGTTTTGTTCATAGTATCCTTCAATATTGCAAGCTGAAGCTTGATTTTTTTTTTTTTTTTCTTCAGTTCTTTCAGATTGAGAAATGCTGAGCATGTGCTTCCCTTTTTGTTTTCTAACCCCAGGTACTTTACTTTGTCTTCTCAAGTTGCCCTTTGAAATCTTCAGTGCTCTTATGTCATCATTTCTTCCATTTGCTTTAGCTACTCTGTGCTCACTGTGTGGCGCTGTGGGCTAATGCGTCAGACTGCAAAGTCATTTGAACTGCAAGGTCGGTGGTTCAAGCTCACCAGCTGCTCCTTGGAAACCCTATACAGGGTTGCTATGGGTTGAAATCAACTCGACAGCACTTAACAACAACAACAACTCTGTGCTCAAGAGCAAGTTTCATATTCTATAGATATTTGCAAATATTGCCATGCTACTAGGTGTAAAGAATAACCAATCAAGGCACCTTTATATAACATCTATTACTTACCCAGTTCTGGACTGGGTCCCAAAGGAGATTAAAAATACCAAACGGTCCAGACCTCAAGGAATTTATAATAAATCATCACTAAGTAATGTTACTGTGATGGTGCAGGATGTTGGTAGAAATTATTCTTGATTATGTGATTATAGCTTGGAATTTATTTGATAGTTTCCTGAATTGCAATCAAGTCATCAGACGCTGTTCTTGTTAATTGCATCATAACTCACTCCTTGGATACATGAGTGATGGTACCAAGAGATGTCTGGCCACTTGACTGTAGATTTCTTTTTACACAGAGACTCCTCCAGTGCTGTTTTCTTTCACCGAAGAGACTTGGATAGAGTATGATAATATAAATCTAGAATCCAGACAATGAGACCATCTAATTGTTTGCTTAGTAATTTATTTTCTGTTACAAGTCTTCTCTGGTTAACGTCATAGATGAAAAAGAAATGTTAAGTGTCTTAGTTATTGTAGGTGCTTAGTGCCACTGTTGCAGAAATCCTACAGGTGGATGAATGCCTTTAACAAACAGAAATTTATTAGTTCACCGTTTATGAGGCTAGAAGTCCAAATTCGGAGTGACAGCTCTAGGGGAAGGCTTTTCTCTTTGTCTTCTCTAGAGCAAGGTCCTTGTCTCCTTCCTGCATCTGTAAGCTCACCATTCCTTGGACTTATCCATGTGTCTTGGCATCAATTTTCCTCTAGATTTAGGAGCTTCACAGTGCCAGGACCCCAGGTAAAAGGATGCTCTCCCTCCCAATTCTTCCTACTTGGTGGTAATAGGCCCCTCTGAGCTCTGTTTGCTTGCTAATCTATTTTATATCTCAGAAGATGTTGACTCAAAATACTATCAAATCCTATAGATTGGGTCTCACCTCATTAACCTTAGTGAAGTGAGAATGCATAGCACATAGATAATTACATCAGATCATGGCTGATCACATCAGATCACATTATGGGGAATGGAGGTAATTACATCATTACAGAGCTGCCAAGCCACTGGGCATCATGTCCCAGCCAGATTGACACATACTTTTTTTTTTTTGGGGGGGGCGGGTGCTGCAGTTCAATCCATGACAGTAGGAAAACCTAAACCTAACTTGTCTTCTTGTATTCTTGTTTTATATTATCACAGTCTGATTACTTTTAGGGATGGATACACACTACTATGATTAAGGAACAAACAGCATAAAACATTAAATATGAATACCAAATACTCTTCTCTTTGGCCTTTAATGGACCATTCATTTTATAAAGGTACCGAGAACTATGTAGACACAACTTGAGATAGAAGTGGGAGGGAGGAAAGGATTCTGCTTCTACTGAAACCCTAGTCATGCAAATATAGAATTTTTATTTCACATTATCTCTGTGAGGAAAATAATCAGATAAATCCAGTACTATGTAGTCTTGAAATGTAAACAGTCAGACAGTTATGTTTCCAGGTTGAAAGAACTAGGTATGCTTGAAAATGCCAGAGAAATCCTATTATGATTTGGTTATATACTATTTAAAGATTTTTCTAACAGTCAGCCGTGCAATTCCACCATGACAAATGTGTGAATGCATATATCCTATAAATCAAGCAGATAAGAGACAGTAACATGAATAAACAGCTGGACACAGCTGTAAATTAAAGCACTTCATTCAGAATTTTTCTCACATGTCAGCCGTCCAGAAATACTTATGGCCTTCATCAAAAATATTTCTATTATGAATGGAGTTAGAACCTTGGCTTGAAAGAGGAAAGTAGACAAATATAACACCATTGAAGTTATGCAGAAACCCTAGAGGGTGTGAATGAGTTTGAGGCCAGATTATTGCCCATTCATTGCCTTTCTTTGAGAGGTGACTGGGCCATCTTGTCTATTACCTGTCAAGTGGATTAGTGAAGAAAGAGTTGGAGTAGAGAGGTTGCCTTTGGACATACTCCTTTTTCTCTCTATGGCAGGGTGTTGCTTGTCTTTTGATGAAAGGATATCCCTTAGTCCTGCTTCTAAATTGCTCCGTGACAAATCAGTGGACAGGTTTGTCACTAGGTACCAAAGGATTAAATTGGTTATTGCAATGCTTGCTTCCAAGTTCTTCTTTGTGAAATATGGGCCATGAAACTCTGTTTCTACTTCAATTCCTGTTTCCATTAACAGCATTTGTGAACTCAATTTATAAACACAGAATGGGCACTACAGTATCCGTGTATATCTTTATGGATTTTCAAAACTGTTGCTTTCTTCATTTCAGGTCTTTTGTGTAAGGGAGTTTTAAAAGAAGCAACCTGTTTCTTCCCAGGGCTCATTGGGAAAGGCCAGTATGACAGCAGACTGGCATCTCCTGAGGAATGTGCAGATCTTGTCTACATCTGCCCATTCCACTAGCTCAGTATCTTTGGGCATTTCAGCAGTTGTTCTGAAGGCTTGGGCTGTTTATCTCCTGAAGGCAGCTGAGCTGCCTCCCATTGCATGAGCAGAGCAGTGGAATGCAGTGGAAGAGACCCAGGCCTCCGGCCACCCAGATTAGAGAGTTTTGTGCTGAGGTCCCTATATGGTTGTGTTAGACTGAAAGACAGGCTCAAGTTCATCTTTGTTCCTTGTTTGGAAAGCAAGTGGGAGGGGAACAAGCCAAGGGGCTATATAACCCTTCAGTTTCCAGTTCCCTGACCACCACCCAGAGCAGAGGAGCCCGACTGAGCACTGTCAGGGTAAGTGACACTCTCCCAGAGACCTGACTTATAGTTCCAGTGGCTCTTTGATCACCCACAATAACCAGATGTTGTTTGCAGGGGTGTGTTTGGCTGAGCTCATTAATGTTTTTGCATCAAGATTATGCTGCCTAGATGGTATCAGTTGCTAGTGCAAACTATTTAACTGTTAATTGCAAGGTCAGTTAGTATGCAGCATGGCATGCAGCCCAGATGGAAAGGATGATGGACTGAAATGTCCTTTATGCCTGCCACCTGCAAAGTCTGTTTATACTAAACCAACAGCCCAAATCAGGCAGCCCTTTACAGGTAATGCAGCTTACCCGGCTTGCCCTAGGTAATACATTTATTTGTACTTAGGTATTGGGAACTCACATTTGTTTGTGGTTCAGATTTGGTGTGAGTGTTTTTCATTGGACTGGAGTTTTCCTATCTGAAAGTAGATGTGGGGAGCAAATGGAGGGATAATTGCCTCGACATTGATTTTGGCAGAATTTGGGTTTGTTTCCTGCTCGGTCCAGTTGGAATGCCTTCTGCTAGAAGGATGTGTCTCTTAAGTGTGATTGTTAGCTTATGCTTCAGAACTTTGCGTTCCTCGCTACACAGCACAGCTGGTGACCAACTGCATCCTTCTCTGCAAAAACAGAGGGAGGGAGCGGCGTGCACATCTGACAGCTGTGTTTGGCTCAGCCTGCTGAATGTCTGATGTGCATTTTTCTCAGCCTTCCAAAGTTGCCCTCAGCCTGGCAATGCATGCGTGACTGTGGATCCAGCCCCACCACCATGGGCAGTACTGAGCTCTAAATTAGGGCTTGGCAGCTTCAGCAAGGGCAGGAGTTTTCATGCTGAGATTTTCCTTCCATTTTGTGATTCATGACTAAATATGGTTAGCATTTTAAGATTAACAAGCTGGGAATTCTAGGGTTCTTTTCCTCCTCCCCTTCCCACTGACTACTCATTTTTGGCACAAGATGTACTCTAGTCAACTGGAGCAAACCCTCTGACCTGGGTGCAGTTCCAAAAGCAGATGTTTGAGTGCATTTTACCTAATTAGGAAATGCTCTGCTCCCAAAACCAAGCTGTTGGTTCAGGTCAGATAAGAGTTGTAAGCCACCTAGGAGCTCCTTCCCAGGGACAAAGACTTTTTGCTTTAGATACAACACAATTCTTCCTGGATATTTTTGATCAAATAAAAGTACATTAACTGAATTTTGAGATTTCTTGACATGCTTGCTGATGTCGAGGAAATACTACAATTTCCTCAAACCTTCGACACAAATGCTGCCTGACCACAAGCTTTTAAGGATATCCCTGACCACATCTACCCATTTTCAGAAGCCCTTCTAAGTCCAAATGTTTTATCCTGTTTCTAGCACTTCTTTTTGGTTTAGGAAGTATGCTCAGGAATTCATTGGGTGCTAGCTGCCTCCAAGAAATGCCGTGGTATACTATTGCTTCTTTTGTCTTGTCTCCCTTACACCTCTTACCTCTTCTAATTTCTTAATCTACTATGAAGGATTGCAAATTACAAGACTGCTAAATATAATTCAGTTCTTGGAAAGGGGAGGGAAGAATGAGAGAGGATAGAGCAAGCCATTTATAAATCCTGTGTTCCATTCTTACACAAGCTGAGGATTTCAGTAGACATACCTTAGGTAGCAAAGATACATAATAGCAGTGATGACGTGACCATTTACTCAGTGCTCATAGTGTATGAACTCATTGCCATTGAGTCCAGGCCAATAATGATCCTGCATATGGTTTCTGAGACTGTTTATCTTTACAGAAGAAGACTTCCTCTTTCTCCCACGAAGCAGCTAGTGGGTTTGAACTGTCGACTTTGTGGTGAGCAGTCCAGTGTTCATTCTAAGCCACTATAAACAACTTTTCATTTCTATTTACAAAGGCTAATTCCTAGAAGAATTCTATGTGGTGTGTATATACATATTTTAAAGATAAGGACGATATTTGCAGATGTTACAGCTTGTCAATGGTAGAGTTCACATTCACATCTGGGCAGTATGATTTCAGAGTCTAAGTTCGTATTCACTGAGCTCTGTCACCTCTCTTGTCCTGTCTTTGCCAGTTTGGGAAACTTGTATAACTCATTTTCACTCTTTGAGCCTCAGCTTCCTCATCTGTTAACTGGAAATATTACGTGCTTGGGTTTTTAAATGCATTGTCCCCTTCAAGGTTCACAGTCTTTGCAAAGGGTTAAGCACTATGAGGAATTGCTGTCGCAGGCTTCGGACTCTGACTATAATACTTCATTTTCTTTTCAGTGTTTTTTATAGAGTTGCTTTTTACACTGAAGTCTAGATGTAGAATTAGTTCACCAATTTTACAAAAAGAAAATATTCTTTCTCAGCTAGAAATCCTAACTAAAATCTCAGTGCCAGACAGAGAACTCTGAGTATCTTTATTTATGAACTGTTTCCCCCTCATTCCGCTTAGAAAAATGGAAAAAGTCCTGATTGGAAGCCAAGAGGCAATTTGTAATCGATATCAAGTTCTAACAACCTTTGTAACCCTAAGTAAGTTCTCTTCCTGGATTTTCTCATTTGTGCAAATGAAGGCATTAAATGAAAATACTCTCCTTCAATTTCCCATAGGGATGAGTTGATACTTGTGCTCCAGCCTTTAGAGTGAACGCTACAAAATTTTGAATCATTTCATGTTTTTTTCTGAAGGTTAAATATAAGTCTCCCAGATCCAAAAAGTATTTCCTTCTAAACATTTTACATTAAACATTGTCAGCATTTTCAAATTTCTGCAAGTTTTCACAAATTTTATTAAAGCATACAAGCTTAAGGGTGACTATTTAAAGCAATAATGTTTTATTATCAAAGGTTGTTGTTGTTGTTAAGTGCCGTCAAGTTGGTTCCGATTCTTAGCAATCCTGTATAGGGTTTCCAAGGAGCAGCTGATGAATTAGAACCACTGACCGCGTGGTTCAAACCAACCTTGCAGTCCAGTTTGTTACCCCACAATCCACATCAGGACTCCTATATGCTCAATTGGAAAAATGTGGAAAACATTAGGAAACCCAAGAAAGAAAATCTAAAATACCTGTAAAATCTACGCTCCAAGATAACCCAGTCATCATCTTGACAAATTTGATTGTTATTGTTGTTGTTGTTGTTATGTGCCGTGGAATCGACTCATAGTGACCCTGTACAGGGTTTCCGAGGCTGTAAATCTTGACGGGAGCAGAAAGCCTCATCTTTCTCCCATGGAACAGCTGGTAGTTTTGAACTGCTGACCTTAAGGTTTGCAGATTTGTCTCTTGTAATTCATGTAAATCTATTTTAATGGGATTCTACAACATATGGTGATGTTGTTGTGAAGTGCCTTCGAGTCAGTTTCGACCCATAGTGACCCTGTATAGGGTTTCTGAGGAGCAGCTGGTGAGCTCGAACCGCCGATCTTGCAGTTCAAACGGAGTTGCAATCTGGTGCATTAACCCACAGTGCCACACCAGGACTCCTACACAGCATATACTTTCTCTAATTTATTATTTACAAAATGTTGTATCTTTAGCTTATTTTTCCTTGTCTTGCTTAATCGTAGCCCAGCATGCTTGTACAGAATACATAACTCAGATTCACCCTCACAATTGTACTCTTAGACTGTTTAAACTATTTTTATTAATGGAGAATACAATGACAGTCCCTAAAATTTAGTGTGAATTCTTAGAAAGTTTTGAATCATTTCATACTTCTCTGAAGGTTCAATATAAATCCCCCAGATCCAAAAGGAATTTTTCTTTGAAACAGTTTCAACATTTTCAGATTTTCACACATTCCTCATTTCTCAATAGCTAATTTTCAAGGGGAAAAGAAGTTGAAATATGTCTAGAAAAATGTGAGTTTGGGCTTATTAAAAAAAACAAATTCTAGATACTTCTTTAACAAATGGTAACTGACTTGCCCTGTGAAGTTCGTGGACTTCCTTCTGCATGCTAAAGCTCTGGGACTCACATCTGTATACTGAAGTTTCAGCTCTTTTGATCCATCTTTAAAGTACTTACTGAGCAGATTTGGTGTGCCAGCTACTGTGTTAGGGCCCAGGTATATGAACATGGAAGTCACAATTTCTGCTTATAATAATCTCACAGTCTAATAAAAATTGTTGTAAGATGTCATAGAGTCGGCCCCTGTCTCATGGTGACACCACACACAACAGAACACAATTCTGTCTGGTCCCACATCAGATCCCTTGCCTCTATATGACCAGTTGTGGATTAGACCATTGTGATCCATACAGTTTTCACTGGCTAATATTCAAAAGCAGTTGTTCTTTCTTCTTAGTCTGTCTGTCTCAGTCTGGAAGTTACCCTAAAGCCTGTTCACTATCGTGTTGTTGTAATTACAGTGAACCTGTATAGAGTTTCCGAAGAGAGGCTGGTGGATTTGAACCTCCAGTCTTGCAGTTAGAAGTCCAGTGCTTATCCTACAACACCACACCAGGACTCTGTTCAGTATCACAACAATGTACAAACTACCACTGACTGAAGGGTACTTAGTGAACATGAGAAGTGTTGGCCTAGAACTGAAATTGGGTCTCCTGCATGGGAGATTAAATTTAAATGACTTGAGTTAAATGTGGTGTTAGATAAGGACCAACAGAGGAGCCCCAAACCCAGGCCAGAGGTAGAAGTGCTCCGTTAAACACTGTAACTGCTGGATTATAGTTGGACCGGCTTCCTCCTGTCCCCTATAGGATTCCGTGAAGTAGCTCCAGTTGAAGATGTGTGAAGAAGAGGACAGCACTGCCCTGGTGTGTGACAATGGCTCTGGACTCTGTAAGGCTGGCTTTGCAGGGGATGATGCTCCCAGGGCTGTTTTCCCATCCATTGTGGGCCGTCCCCGACATCAGGTGAGCAAACTTCTGAAGGAACAGAGAGAGCAGGGCTATAGATTTAGTGTCTCTGTGTCTGTGGTAGCCACAGATTGCTTATCACTCTGCCCAGTGGTGATGTAACCTTGTTAAAAACACATTTTAAAGATCTGATGACCGGGATAAATGCCAGTTCCATATGTCAATATGTAATGTAGCTAGCTTGTCCTATAGGTTTCTATTCCATATACAGTCTGCTCCTTTTTCATGTCCTTTTTTTTTAATAGAATCATTGTCTAAATCATTACAATCAGAAATCCTTATGATATACTGTGATATATACTATAGCTAGTCTTTGGGGAAAAAAATGAAAATAAAGACCCATGTCCCTCACCTTCATAGATCTTAATGTTAGATCAAAGTAAACATTTTTACCAAATGTAATTTTTCATAATGTTACCTATCAACAAATATATCTGGACAGCATGCTAATTTGTATAATCTTACACAATGTATACAAAAAATGTTGGCATCCATATGACAAAATTTAACTTCAGAAATTTCTATTTGCATCAGAAATGTAATTTATGCATTCAGTTGATCTGATTGATGTGTATGACCCTCAGATAGGCAAACATTTACCAATGAGTGATTTCGTCTCTTTGTTTTATCTCTGTGCCCTGGAGATATTTGTGACAAGCAGTCTTTTATGGATATATGAGAACTTTGGCAATTCTAAAACAGTCCTTCTGATGCAATTTAAAATCAAGCTTTGAGATTTCTCTTTCTTTTTTTTAAGCTTTGCCTTAATGATTTTTTTTTTTTTAATGCAGCTGACTAGCTTAGGCAAATATCTCATGACTGATTGATATAGATTAATCTATTAGCAATCACATAGTCAGCTGTAGACTTTTGCTTCTAATGGTTGTTGTTGTTGTTGTTAAGTGCCGTCGAGTCGGTTTCCACCCATAGCGACCCTGAATAGGGTTTCCGAGGCTGTAAATCTTTACGGGAGCAGATCGCCTCATCTTTCTCCCGCGGAGCAGCTGGTAGTTTCGAACTGCTGACCTTCCGTTTCGCAGCCCGATTCGTAACCACTACGCTACCAGAGCTCCTTTAGAAACCAGTAGTTATATAATCTTGGAGTAAGTGACAACTTCAAAGTGCAGTTTGAAGGATTTATAAGACACAAATGTCATTTAATTAAATGTAAATTTTTATGTTCATTCAACAAAAAATTATTAAGTGTCAAATATGTGCCAGGCAATTTGATAAAGTGTTGAACAAGACACTTTGTTTGCCCTTATAGATCCCAAGGAGCATAGAAGATAGAAAAAGTAGAAAGTGCCCTTCTCCACAGGGTTCCTTGTTTTTAGGAGACAGTTTCAAGCCACTTTCAATCAGTAAGGGATGTTGCTTAAGAGCAAAGTGATGCTAAGTCTCAATGTGCTGTTGCTGCTATCAGAACAGGAGCTTTCAAGATCAACAGTTTAACCCTTGGTAATTTGACTGTATGAAGTCACACGTTTTGGGAGAGGCTGACTTGTAACCTGTTGAATCCTTTTAGGGGGTGATGGTGGGAATGGGTCAAAAAGACAGCTATGTGGGCGATGAAGCACAAAGCAAAAGAGGAATCCTGACCTTGAAGTATCCAATAGAACACGGCATCATCACCAACTGGGATGACATGGAAAAGGTACTGGAGGCTTCGTTGTGGTTTAGCATTCAGATCCAAAACATCATGCTCCTGCTGGGGAAACAAATTGTTCTTTTACTGGCAAGCATTGATTCTGAATTATTTTTATTAACTAAAAAAAGGCAGAAATGTTTCTTTGGGGGAAAAAAATGTCCATGCTTAACAAAGATTAGGAACTAGCTGTCATTGTTGATTGGTGCCACCGAGTCAGTTCCGAGTCATAGGGACCCTGCATAGGTTTCCAAAGAGCAGCTAGTTGATTTGAACTACCAACCTATCAGTTCAAACCAAACTTGCGATCCAGTACTTATCTTACAGTGCCACACCAGGACTCCATGAACTAATTGTTGTTGTTGTTAAGTGCCTTTGAGTCAGTTCTGATACATAGTGACCCTATATAGGTTTCTGAAGAGTGGCTGGTGAGTTTGAACCGCTGACCTTTTGCCTCAAACCAACCTTGCAGTCCAGTGCATTATCCGGCAGTGCCACATCAGAGGGGAACATTTCTGCAGATTAAGACAACAGCTCCTTGCCAGTGGTGGGAATTAATCGTCTACTGCTGCTGTCCGCTAGATTACCCTCCCAGGAGAAGCATTGTCTCTGCAGAGAATGTGTGGCTATGTCTTGCAGAACAACATTACTAAAGAGGCGCTGAGGTGATAGGAATACTTTATCTCCCCCATTCTTGAAAGATTTTCATTAACACACTGAATTAAAAAAAATTTTTTTTGTTATTTTGAGTTCCCACTATAGAAAAAGGAGCTCTGGTAGCGTAGTGGTTATGAATCAGACTATAAACCTTAAGGTCAACAGTTTGAAATTACCCACTGTTCTGCAGGAGAAAGATGAGGCTTTCTACTCCCATAAAGACTTACAGCCTCGGAAACCCTGTACAGGGTCGCTATGAGTTGGAACCGACTCCATGGCACATAACCACCACCACAGAACAGGGAACTGTTGAAATTACAGATTTAGTGCATTCCTAAATGCCTCTTAAAATATTGAAGCATAATAGTAGCTGACAAAATTTAAAGGACATTAAAAAAAGTATCTCTTCTGTGTTGAATAAAAATGAGGTCTTTATCTCCCCCAAACCAGTTACCTTCAGGTGGGTTCTGACTCATGGCAGCCTCTGTGTGTTAGAGTAGAACTGTGCTCCAGAGGGGTCACAATGGGTTTGGTTTTGCTCAGATACTTACTGAATGTGATTTCTTGAGTGAGTTACTCATGTTCTTTGAGCTTCACTCTCTGCCTCTATAAATATGGAAACAGGGAATGAGTACCTGTAACATTTCACTTGGGTCTGGTTTCCCTTAGATCATTCTGGTCCCTTTTCAAGGTCTGCAGTGCCCCAGGATGTCACATCTTTGTGTTTTTCCTCTTCTTCCCACCCCCACACTCCAGATATGGCACCACTCTTTCTACAATGAGCTTCGTGTTGCCCCTGAAGAGCATCCAACCCTGCTCACCGAGGCACCTCTGAACCCCAAGGCGAATCGGGAGAAAATGACCCAGGTAAACACCCACCCCAGGGCTCAGCGGTGAAATGATGGTGGCTGGTGGTGCTTTTGTGTTTGAGGAAAGGCCAGTAGTGAGAAGGTCCAAAGTTGCCATGTACTAATGGATTGGCCACTCTCCAGGAACTTATGGATTCTAAGCAGCAGGAACATAAATAATGTCAAGAACATAAATAATGTTCATTTCTGAGTCTTAGTGTCTATGAATTGGGTATAAAAATATTATCATTATTTGTCAAAGGATTGAAGTAAAGCTTAATAAAACAAAAGGATAAATGTTTATCATGGAGCTGATGTAGTAAACATTCAATAACTAGAAGCCATAGTTATTATGATCGAAACTACCAGCTGTTCCACGGTAGAAAGATGAGGCGTTCTGCTCCTGTAAAGATTTACAGCCTCAGAAACCCTGCACAGGGTCGCTATGAGTCAGAACCGACTCCACGGCACATCACAACAACAACATAGTTATTATAAGTATTGTTATTTTTCTGATGTTCAAAAGTACTTACAGTTTTCCAGACAGAGTAGGTTTCTAGTTTGTGTGAGTTATTAAATACCATCTAACAGCGATTATGCTTGCTACGGTCAAGCACTGTTGTGTCCTTGATTCCTAACAATAGCTGTTTAAGGCAGAGCCCATTATTATCCTGATCATCTATAATCATTCCTTGGTATCCAAGGGGTATTGGATCTGGAAAGCCCCAGATAGCAAAACTCAAAGATGCTTGAATCTCTTACATAAAATGACAAAGTATTTGCATATAATCTACATATACCCTCCTGTATATGTATAAAGTGACTCCTGTATACTTTAAATCTGCTCCACGGGAGAAAGATGAGGTTTTTCTTCTCCCGTAAAGATTTACACCCTCGGAAACCCTGTACAGGGTCACTATGAGTTGGAACTGACTTCTCGGCACATAACAACAACAACATACTTTAAATGATCTCTAGATTACTTATGATGACACCGAATACAATGTAAATGCTATGTGAATAACACTTTATATTCTTTCTTAACTTTTGAAGGATTGCTTTGATCACTTAGTTGTTTCCCCTTCTTTCAATATTTTCAATCCATGATTGGTTGAACTTTTGGCTGTATGGAGAGCTGACTGTAAAGGAAGAAATCTAGGTTCAGGTGTTCTGATTGTCTCACAGATAGAAGTGGCAAGACTTGGAACTGTCCCATGATCTCTCAGCTTTGGAGAAAAACAAATGCAACTACTGTTGGGACCAACACATTAGCACCTATCCAGGAAATACGTGTGGGCCTGGAATGTTGTTCCTAAAGAGAATTGTTCCTGGGGATGGGATGAATGCAGAACAAGGGTTGGGAAGTGCAAATGCTGTAAAACTTTATAGTTACTAGAGGTCTTACAGATGGGAAAATAAGTCCAGGGGCATCTTCTGATGCACAAACTTCACAAGAATGACCTGGAGGTCTTTGGGGCCCTAGTATCACCCCTGGACTGCTGACGCAGAGGTTGGTATTCAAATATTGCTGGCAGGCAGTTTCGGTAGTCCAGGAATCTGAGCCTCTCCCCAGGCAGTTAGAATGGCCTGTGGCTCTGGGCCTGACATTGAGAGAGCAACTATATTGAAAAGTTAAACAAGAGACCAGAACTGGGACTAAGTCCAACCAGTCTAAGCTCCATGTTCCAAAGGTCTCCCTCCGGGACACCTGGAAGATGTCTTATATGTCCCTTAGGGCTTAGAGAGTTAGTAAGTCGTACATTGTCCATGCAACTACCAGCTGTCCCACAGGAGAAAGACGAGGCTTTCTGCTCCCATAAAGATTTGCAGCCTCAGGAACCCTGTACAAGGTCATTGTGAGTCGGAGCCGACTCCACGGCACACAACCACCAGACTGTCCAAGCAGGAAGAGCCTTAAAGTTTGGGTCTGCAAACTCTCACACCTGAATGACACTAGTCAGCAATTAATGAATTCTCCCAGGTCACATTCAAATCAAAGCGAAAGCCGACTCTAGAGCTAGGCCTTCCTGACCCCTGGCTAGGACCACCCTTTCCCACTTCATCAGGGCACCCATGTGATGGTCTCTCTATTCACTTCATTTCTTCTGTTCCAGTGACCAGCACTGCCTTGGCCCTCCTTTAGTTTGGTTTCCTCTGCTCAGAACATGGCAGGCACATCTGCATGCTCTCTAGAACATTCTTTCTTTATAGGATTGGAAGCACCACTAACTGAGCTCTTTGGGTTGCTTTACAGATCATGTTTGAGACCTTCAATGTCCCAGCCATGTATGTAGCTATTCAGGCTGTGCTGTCCCTGTACGCCTCTGGACGTACAACTGGTAGGTGGTTGGGAGGAGTGGGAGCCTTGCTTGAATACACTGCCGGGTCTGAGATTTGAGGGTTGTAAACTTGTGGGCTATAATGGATTGGGGCGCTGTTCACGCTAACAGTGAGAATACTTTTCCTAAAAGATCATTTTACCTTTAAAAATAGGCCCTTGACCACGTATTTCTGGCAGAACTCTCTATTGTTTTCTTCTTTCTACTATTCCTTTTATTATCTGTCTCAAGCCCTACCCCACCCACCTCTCCAATTAAATGCCTTCTTTCTTCCCTCTCAATTATGAGGATTAGAAATTCTCTCTCCCCCAAGCCTTCCTTCTACTAAACCCAGTGAACACACACCAGCTGCTGTGGTGACTTTTATCATTCCCAACTGTCACCCAGGCATTGTGCTCGACTCTGGAGATGGTGTCACCCACAACGTGCCCATCTACGAAGGCTATGCCCTGCCCCACGCCATCATGCGTCTGGACCTGGCTGGCCGAGATCTCACCGACTACCTCATGAAGATCCTGACCGAGCGTGGCTATTCCTTTGTGACTACTGGTAAGACCATAAGAGAGGAAGGGCAGAGGGTGCAGACACAGTGTGCTCTTCATAGTAATTTAGGTGCTATGGTAACTATGGTGTGTGCTCTTCATAGTAACTTAGAGACTATGGTAACTATGGTGTGTGCTCTTCACAGCAACTTAGAGACTATGGTAACTATGGTGTGTGCTCTTCATAGTAACTTAGGAACTGTGATAACTATGGTGTGTGCTCTTCATGATAACTTAAGGACTGTGGTAACTATGGTGGGGGTCTTATGAAGACGCAGTGTGTTCTTCATAGTAACTTAGGGACTATGGTAACTATGGTGTGTGCTCTTCGTAGTAAATTAGGGATTGTGGTAACTATGGTGAGAGTCTTGTGCAGACGCAGTGTGCTCTTAATAGTAACTTAGGGACTGTGGTAACTGTGGTGTGTACTCTTCATAGTAACTTAGGTGCTATGGTAACTATGGTGGGGGTCTTGTGAAGGGCAAGCCTGTTTCTGATGCAGCACAGGGTAAAACACAACATTTCTCGTTAAGCAAAATTGCAAAATGATCATATTTGAGGAGAGCAGGTCCATTGTCTAATATGAGACAATCCCTTCTGTTCACAGAGCAGAGACTGATGATGATAGTGTGGTGTGCTGGTTGGCAGTCTTTGGAGACAGCTGGAGAGGACTTGGCTTCCAATTCTGCTACTCACTAGCTCTGTGACCTTGAACAAATTCTCCTTCTCTCATGGATACACCAGGCTCTTCACCTGTAAAATGGGGAATAATAGCCCCTACCTCACATGGTTGTTGTATTAACTAGGATGGTGCATATGACATGCCTGGACACAATGAAAATTCAGTAATTGTCAGCTATTAGTTATAAATACCAGTTTGTTGGCATTACTAATTAGTTATTAATGATCAATTAATTGCTATTATTAATATCTGCCAAGCCAGGCTAAGCCTACGGCTGTCCAGTCAATTCCTGCTCAAAACTACCCAATAGAACTGAGTAGATCGTTACTTTACAGGACACTATAGAGTAGAACTGTCCAGTGAGTTGCCAACATGGAAAATCTTTATAGAAGCTGACTGCTACATCTTTCTCTTGAGGAGCAACTGGTAGGTTAGAACCACTGGCTTTTAGGTTAGCAGCTGAGTGTTTTAACTACATGCTAGCAGGACTTCTTAATACCAACCCAGTAATCAAAAAAAATCTAAACCAATTGCATGGAGCTGAGTCCAACTTCCTTCAACCACATGTGCTATAGAACAGAGCTGCACTTTGTAGGGTTTTCAAGGCTGTGGCCTATTGAAGCAGACTGCCAGAACTTTCTTACAAGGCACTGCAGAGTGTCCTTAACTGCCAGCCTTTGCAATTAGTACTCAGGTGCTTTACTGTTTGCACCACCATGAAATGTCTTGACGCTAAGTAGATTCCACCAACCCTCATTCCCTAAGAGAATAGCGTCAGACATTACTAGAAACTGAGAGGTCCTAAGTGTCTGTGGCTCTAGCTGTTTGCCTCCCCGTCACCATTTTGGTGTTGTTCTAAAGTTTACTTCTGCACATGCCTGAGACTTACTCTGGATTCTAGACTTATTCTGGAGACTTAATCTGATGATATTGACATTTTGGGGGGTAAAGAGTTGCTTAATTCCATTCCTACTCGACTCTTCACAGAAAATGCCAAGATACCTCCAAAAGGTTCCCAGAGGCCCATATGCAGGCAATGGCTTAGACTTTAAGAGTGCAGGAGTCTGAAATGCCCAGTCTTCCATTGCTCCATCATACATTGCTGGAACATTCTGGACCAGGAGTGGTCCTGGAAGGTGGTGGATGTCACAAGGGCTCAAGCTGGAACTTGCCTGTGTTGGGCAATATGAATCCCTGAGGATGTTTGAAACTTGTGGATCCCTAATGAGAGGAGTCATCGTAAGACTTCCTGGCCAACTGACAATCATATGCGTTGTTGTTAAGTGCCACCGAGTGCATTCTGACTCACAGAAACCCCGTATAGGGTTTCCTGGTGCTTTTGAACTGCTACCTTGCAATTCAAATCAATTTTGCAGTCCAGTGCTAATCCTATAACACCACATCAGGATAACAAACTATTATAAAGCAGTTATTACAGAGGTGATTGTATCTGCAAAATAGCTACTGTACAAGAGTTTGTACTCACTTTATTCCTGTTATGCATTTTTCAGATAATATTTATTAAAAGGAGTCCTGGTGTGATCCTGTGGGATAAACACTAGACTGCTAACTGAAAGGTCAGTGGTTCAAACATGCCAGCTGCTCCTTGGAAACCCTACACAAGGTCGCTATAAGTTGGAACAGACTGGGTGACACGTAACAACGACAATGTGTGTGAGGCACTATGCTAGGAACAGGTGTCTTCCTTAGTGGACCTACGGTTAAGTACTGTCATGGGTTTGGGTTGCAGAGTATTGAACTTCCACACTGCTTGAAGGTAGTAAGTGAAACAAGGCAAGTGGATCTTTAATGCCTGTGCAAACCCTGTTATTTACCATAATGTTTGCATCTTGTTTGCAGCTGAGCGTGAGATTGTCCGAGACATCAAGGAAAAACTATGCTATGTGGCTCTGGACTTCGAAAATGAGATGGCCACTGCCGCGTCCTCCTCCTCTCTGGAGAAGAGCTACGAGCTGCCTGATGGTCAAGTGATCACAATCGGGAATGAACGCTTCCGTTGTCCTGAGACCCTGTTCCAGCCATCCTTCATTGGTAGGTAACAAACATCCTTGCCTTGGAAAGGGGTGGTCTCCATTTTCTTCCATATCTAGCCAGCCCTTAGCTACCAGATTCATTCTGCCCCTGGAGCACACAACAGTGTCCACAGATCAAAACATTTCTAAACCAGAGCAAGGCAAAGAGTAGCACGTTTTTAAGGCAACCAGAAAGGAAGTTTTCTATTTAGGAAAACACTAATGTTCTGTGCGGTTGTCAAGTTAACAGCATTCCTAGTGTATGATGAAAGAATCAGATATTGTCTGTAGGACACAGGAGAGCTTGGGGGGTGGATGAGGGTGGGAGGGTTGCTGAGTGTTTGGAACTGGCAGCGGGTAGAGAAATGAAAAAGCAACCAGAATGAGCCTATGATATCATTAGTGGTGACTTTGGGAGACAGAATAGCACAGCTGTTTACAGAGTGCAAGAGGCTGGATTTGGAGAGAGAAGTCCTAGTGTGGTGCTGTAGGATAAGCAAGATTGGTTTGAACCACAAGGTCGGTGGTTCAAACTCACCAGTCATTCCTCGGAAACCCTATACAGGATTGCTATGAGTCAGAACTGACTTGAAGGCACTTAACAACAACAGCAATGATAATATTGGAATTGGATCTTAGTTCTACCCCATTCTATTGTTCTCACCTTGGGAAAGTCACTTAACCCCGCCCCCCCCCCCCCCCCCCCCCCCAAGCCTCAGACTCTTCATCTCTAAAATGGGGATCCACATAATGCCTATGCCATAGGGTAGTTGTGGGAATTACATGTGCTGGTAATTCTAGTGACTGGCAAACAAGAAGAACTGGGGAGTTGTGAATTATTACTACTGGAGTCTGTGGGTGGGACAAGCAGTCCATGTGCTCGGCTGCTGACCAAAAGCTTAGAAATTCATGGTCACCCAGAGATGATGCAGAAGAAAGCCCTGCTGGGCTACTTCTGAAAAACAACAGCCATTAAAACCACATATTTAGGACAAGATTTTGATTAAGAAAATAATAATAATAGCATGCAATGATGATTATGAGGAGACAGGAAGGAACAAGATTCACTGGTAGAGGGTGGTGATAGTCATGGTTGTGCGCCACCGAGTCGGTTCCAACTCATAACGACTGTGTATGGGGTTTCTGAGGCTGTACGTCTTTAAAGGAGTCCTGAATCATGAGCTGAGCTGTCAGCAGTTCAAATCTACCAGTCGGTGCAGGGGAGCAGTTAGAGGGTAGACACCTGCTAACCTGGGTGACAGAGCAGTAATATACAACAAGTGGGAGGTTGGCAGAGAGAAAACAAAGGTAGCAGGAGACACGGAGAGGAGTACAAGAGTTCACGTGAGTAGAGGTAAATGCTGATGGTACATGCAGGGGATTGTAATGAAGCAAAGTACATGGCTGTTGAATGCAAAACTGATGATCATCTGTTCTATAAACCTTCACTTCATTCACACTAAATGTTAAAAACAACAACAACAACAAAACCATATTGAGGACAGTTCTACTCTGACACTTGTGGGGTGGCCATGAGTTGACTTGAAGGCAATTGGTTTTGTTTTATTATCATTATTATAATTATCATCGTATCCTAGCCCTGCAAAATGTTAAGGGCCACCTAGAAATGTTTTTCAAAAGGCCCACATCAAATATTTTTTATAAGTTTAGATAAATAAACACTGCTAAGTTTGAAGAAAGATGAGTTTGTCCATTAGGATGAGACATCTTTCTGATGATGCAGCACCATTGGCTCTTGGTGTGAACACAAGGAAGCAGCTGAGGAGGTGCTGGTAGAACAGTGGCTGTGCCTTTGGCTCAGCGTGGAACCTTCTGCAGGGAGTCAAAGGCGTTGTCCTTTGTTTGAATCATGCATGGCAGTATATCCCTTATAAGTCAGCAGTTTTTGTGTTTGCCCCTCTGTGGAGATGCTGCTGCAGAGCTTTCTTATTAGGTAAAAAATGAACCAAAGCAAAGACCTTTGGTTTTTCAGATGGATGGTTCCTGGGTTATTATGCCCGCCTAGCTTCCAGGACCTGGAGTCCTGGCGTGGTGCTGTGGGCCAATGCGCTGGACTACGAAGTCAGTTTGAACTACAAGATCGGAGGTTCAGTCTCACTAGCTGCTCCTCTGAAACCCTAAATAGGGTCACTGTGGGTCAGAATTGACTCACGGCACTTAACAACAACAACAGTTTCACTCCTGGTGTGGCACTATAGTATAAGCACTGGACCAAAAGGTTGGTTTGAACTGCAAGGACAGTGGTTCAGACTCACCAGCCATTCCTTGGAAACCCTATAGAGGGTTGTTATGAGTCCGAATCGACTCGACGGCACTTCACGACAACAGATTCAGTCCAAAAGATGTCCTGCTGGTGCAATGGTTAAGCACTCAACTGTGAACTGAAAGGTCAGTGGTTTGTCCAGAGAAAAGAGACGTCCATCTGCACCCATAAAGATTAGAGACTAGGGAACCCCATTGGGTAGTTCTAGGCTGTCTGGTAGGATTGCTATGAGTTGGAAAGGACTTAACCACACGCAACAATTAAAACAACAACAGTTTCAGTCAGCGTAAGGTCACTCAGTCATTCAAGTCCAGTCTTCTATATCTAAGTTATGCTTATCCCCCATCCAATGACCATGGTCTATTGCTTTTCCAGGGATGGAATCTGCTGGTATCCATGAAACCACATACAACAGCATCATGAAGTGTGATATCGACATCCGAAAGGATCTCTATGCTAACAATGTCCTCTCAGGGGGCACTACCATGTACCCTGGCATTGCTGACCGGATGCAGAAGGAGATCACAGCCCTAGCACCGAGCACCATGAAGATCAAGGTATAGCTCAGGCTCCATGGTTAGGCCACCAGTGGGGCCAAGCGTAGCCACAGCTTGGTTTAATGCGCTCATAGATTCCAGGGGTAGGCAGTGCGTAAATGTCAGCCCAGTTCACAAATCAAGTTGAATAATTTTGCACAAAATTCAATCTATACTCACCTTTGTCCATAAGCAGGTGTAATAAGGCTCACATCATTAAAAAATGTACATTTTATTGGTTTTCCTTCTTTCAAATATAGTGCATTTTCACATGTATAAAATGCAGACTTTTCTGAAGCAGTGTAAGCCCTGTAGACTTAGCAGACTGTATTATCTTTGCAACTTTTCTCTAAGTCTAAATTTATTAAAAACAAACAAAAAATACCTGGGGCACACCCTGGGTTAAATATTGGATCTGACACTATCCGATACAACCAGTGTGGCCTGTACTCAGCCTCCATTTCTCCATCTATAAAATGGAAATAATTTAAGACTCACTCTTTAAGATGATTGTGAGAATTAAATGGAATAAATAAGGGGGCTTCAAAAAGTTCATGGGAAAATGGAGTTTCAAGATAACGGAATTTCCCCACTAACTTTTTGGAATGCCCTAGTACATGTAAAATGGTTAGCATAATGCCTGGCTTATAGTAAGTGTTTAAGAATTGTTAGCTCTCTTTATTAAAAATGAACTCTAAACCAGAGTCAACCATGGTTAAATATTTTGCCTGTTGCCCCAAAGTGTCCATATTCATGTTTACCCAAGATTCCAAGAGTAAAACAGAACATAGAATTTCTTGACTCTAGTTGTTTTCATGATGCTACATGTTGACAAGATCGCTGGCTCGATTCCCAGCTCTCTCTGCCATGCAGCCATGACATCTTTGAGCCCAAATCATGTTAAGAAACACTCCATGCCCTTGCATGGCAGGCTGTGCTGTGGGCAAGACCAGCAGAATGCTTAACTGCAATCTATCCCAGGGCACATTCATCTAATACAGGACCTGGAACCTATGGAATTCCAGAGTACAGGAATTGACTTTATCAGGTGCAGGAACACGTGTGTAATAAGTTAGACTGCTTCCTTTGGAGACGCTGGTGTTTGTTTGTACACTAAGGGTTTACCCTACTGAATCCTGAGGTACAGCACATGGAAATCAGAGACATTGCCAAGGCGCTCAAGTGGAGGCCACCACAGTCTTTGAGGCCAACTTTCAGGTTGCCAAATAGAGCAAAGGCAGTAGAAGTATGTCGAAGGCTTTGAATGGATTGTGTGAAGGGATTTGCTCCTTGAAGCAGGTCTACATTCATAACCTACTCTCACCCTCTTGATATCTAATATGGAGGCTTGGTGGCACAGCGGTTAAATGCTCAACTGTTTACTGAAAGGTCCAGTGTTGGAACTCACCAGCAGCTTCGAGGGAGAAAGATGTGGCAGTCTGCTTCAGTAATGATGTTTAGCCCTGGAAACCCATGGGCAATTCTACTCTGTCTTACAGGGCGTCTGTGAGTCATAATCCACTTGATGCAATGGATTTGGTCTAGGCTGCATACGGACTTGCTAACAACCAAGTCCATGAAAAGTGGGCCAGAGCAGAATGCCCAGATCTCATCCTAGAGCGCTAAATGACCTTTCTTTTTCATCCTGATCCATAGATTATTGCCCCTCCCGAGCGCAAATACTCTGTCTGGATCGGTGGCTCCATCCTGGCTTCGTTGTCCACCTTCCAGCAGATGTGGATCAGCAAACAGGAGTATGATGAAGCCGGGCCCTCTATTGTCCATCGCAAATGCTTCTAAAACATGCCTCTGCTCTGTCTGTCTGTAGCACATAACTGTGAAGGTTTTGTGGAATACTGTCTTAGCTCCTTTCCAAATCATTCCTAGCCAAAGCTCTGACTGGTTGGTTACCTATGTGTTTTTTAAATAAACCTGAAATTTGCCTTCTGTAAAATACTGATTAACAGTCCTCTTGTTATTGGGTGGCTCCCTCTAGTGGTCCAGCAAGGATATAGCACAACGTGGATGGATTTGTTTCTCCTGCAATCAAGTCAATTCTGACTCAAAGGAATTCTATATTCGCAAAGTAGATTTGCGCCATAGGGTTTTCAAGGTTGTGACCTTTTAGAGGAGCATCAGATCTTTGTTCTGAGGCATCCCTAAGTGGGTTTGAATGGCCAACCTTTCAGCTAATAGTTGCTCCTTTAACTGTGTGCTCCTGAGGAGTGAAGGCTGATGTTAGGTGTGAGTTCATTTCAACTTATAACTCAATGTGACAACGTGGAACTGTACTATGGGGTTTCCTAACCTGTAATCATCACAAAAGCAGATAGTAGGTCTTCCATCCATGAAAAGCCAAAATCACTGCTATTGAGTCAATTCTGACACAAAGCGACCTTGTAGGACAGGGCCGAACTGATCCCGAGGCTGTCAATCTTTAAGGGAGCAGAAAGTCTCATCTTTCTCCCAAGGCGAATCCCATTGTTGAGTTTTGCAGGGATTGACAGAGGAAATAAAGTGCTGTCAAATCAGCTCCAACTCATAGCAAATCTGTACAGTTTCTGAGGAGCCGCTGGTGAGCTTGAACTGTCGACCTTGAGGTTCGAACCAACTTTGTAGTTGAAAGCATTAACATGCACCAGGACTCCAACGTAACGGTTGGTTGGTTATGTGCCGTGGAGTTGGTTCTGACTCATAACAACCATGTACAGGTTTTCTGAGGCTGTAAATCTTCATGGGAGCAGAAAGCCTCAGCTTTCTCCTGCGGAACAGCTGGTAATAGAGGGCATCAAAAAGTTTATGGGAAAAAAATAAATGAAAAGATAATGGAAATTTTCCACAAACTTTTTGAAGCCCCTTTGTACAGGCCAAACATGTGGACGAGTCAGTTCCAAACATTAACAATCCTGTAGGGTACAGCAGAATTGCTCTGTAGTCCATAGGGTTTCCAAGGCCCTAAATCTTTACTGTGGGGGTGGGGGGTGTTCCAGCAAAATTGCCGACCATTCAGTTAGTTGCTGAGTGCTTTATCCACTGTTCCATCAGAGCTCCTAACAATAACACACCAGAAAGGACAAGGCAGCCCTTCCTCCTTCATGACCCCAGCTTACCTTTGACAGTATTGCATAACGGTTGACATTAACCCACATATCAGCAGGCTTGTGCCATGAGTGAGTAAGTAGGAAAAGACATTATTTATTTCTAAATAAACAAATAATTCTCTGTGGTCAGTGTGGCGTTTTGTGCACCCAGGCTGAACTTGAGACCGTGTGACAGAAATTTCCCACCCAGAACCAGCTGGACAATTTCTGACTCGAGTGTCTGGGTCAACACACATTCAGTCCAACCAGAACTCATTGCTGGGTTGCTGTTGTTGAGTGCCGACGAGTGGGCTTTGACTCATAGGACACTGTATATGGTTTCCGAGGGGCAGCTGATGGGTTTGAACCTCTACTTTGCAGTTTACATTGGCCTTGTAATTCCGTGCTGATCCTCAGTGTTACCCCAGGGCTGGGCTTATTTCAAAAGCTACGCTGTTAAAGGAGTCAGGGTGTGCTGCTATAGGATAAGCACTGGGCTTCTTGCTGCAAGGTTGGTGATTCAAACCCACTAGCTACTCTTCAGAAAACCAGTACAGTGTTGCTATGAATTGGAACCGACTAGGTGGCACTTAACAACAGACTGTTAGAAAAGGAACTGGGCAGTCAGGCACATGGACTCTTCCATATCAGAATCTGAAAAATGGATGTTCACAATAATAGCATGAAATTATTATTTATTTATTTTCCTAGAGATCCAAGTCAATTCAACTAATGCTTAAGAGCACTTACCATGAGCTAGGGCAGGGATAGGGATGAAAGATGTAAAGAGAACAAGTCAAAACTCTTCCTGGATGGAGCTTCCAGTCTAGTGAGGAAGGCAGACATAAACAAGCAGATACCGTACACTGCAAAGATTCCAGCAGGGGAGAGGTGAAGGAAAGTCAAAAAGTATTGCTTCTACTGTGTCGGTTCATACATATATGGGCTTGTTCCAATCAAATACACTTAAACATGTCTCTGAGATTAGTGAATGGCTGCAGACAAGTACTCTCAATAATATACTTGTTTTAGTCTCTTTAGGGTGCCTTCAAAAGAAAAAAAGACTTTTTTTTTTAATGTTTTATTGTGAACTATGTGATAGTTTACGTGGGAGAACATTCGTTTTACATTCATCCTATCGTATATTGTTTCATTGCTATGGTTACAATCCCCTCCATGCCTCATCAAACAACCAAAGGGTATACCCTACAAGCCTGCCTCCCAGTCATCAGCACACAGCCCCTTTCCCTCTCTGGGTCTAGAGTCCCTAGCCGCTCCATCTCTCCATGTCATCATCTCTTCCTCCATATCAGGCATCCCTGCTTCTCTGGGTAGGGTCCCGCTCTCGGCTCTTCTTGCTTGATCATCCCAGGGTCTTCTGCTCCTGGACTGCAAAGTTAATCACTCCCCTCCTTGCTAAAAAAATATCTACCTTTACATTTCCAACCCTCACAATCAGTCCTGATAACAATTATTCACTATTGTATCACAAGAGACCTATCCGCATTTCATTTCATTAGCCCCGCCTAGACAGATTGGATATTACTCAGTGGCGATTCTACCTTCTTCCATGCCCTCTGGATCTAGGTTCCCTCTTGAAAGCTTGTAAGACAGTCACTTCTTGCCTGTGTAGCATCCCCATTTTGGATAGCCAATGTCCAAGTTGCCCATCCCTGTCTACTCTGTATATGGAGGGGGTGGAATGATCCTTGCTGTAAAGATTTGTTCCCTCTTTTGAGCTACTGCATTCATAGGTGTAGGTCAAGTTCATCAAATTGTATCAGATTACTCTTTTTTTCCTCTTCTTTTTATTTCTGTTTTAGCTCTGATCATCGAGTCATTGAAGCCAGGTTAAGTGGGTATTATCTTCAAGTGTGGGTGTTCTTGTGCATATGGCCTCTCTTCTTATCAGCTGGATACTTCACTCTCCACTCTAGTCCTCTGTGGCTATGTCACTGACTCTGGGCCAAAGAGTCCCCATGTCTTGCCACAATGCTGGTCAACCAGGTCTACACCCGGGTTCACAGGAGTCTATTGAACATCGTAGGGCTTAGCTTGCAGCTTCATTGCTGTTTTTCCCTCACTTCCCCTTATCAGTGACGAATGTGGTCACCAATCAGAATGTGTATTTCCATTGAAGGGGGTTGTACTGAGGGGACCCGACCACTTGCCTTGATGTCTCCTGGACAAGCAATTTGCTTGTTCTTATAGTAACAGTCGGTCTGCCTATATTGTTTTGTATTTTTCCTGTAAGTCTTTCTTTCAAGAAGTATCTTCTGTTCTTCTAGCCACTCCAGGTTGGTCTGCTTGTCCTTTCAAGTGGAAATTTCCTGTCTCTAAAGATCTGGATGTGGTTCAGGCTTTCACCTATAGTCTTATGTAATACAGAGACTCCATAGGAAGCCTCCTTCACTGGGCACGTTGTAGCCCCATTTTAGGTATTCCAATCAGTTATAGGCAAAAGTCGGACTTACAAGCTTTCTATGGTGATGTTTTTGGCTATTCCTTTCTCTCCCCCGCCAGTGTCTATTTTATAATATAATGTCAGGAAAACCAAGATTCAAAAGACAGCCAAACATCTTAACATTATTCCCCCCTTTTCTCCAAAGAGAGACTTTTGTGTCATTGAAAAATACAACTTTGAAGTCAGGGCTAATATAAAAATTTTAACAAAACTCAAGCGAATATCTTCTCACATAAAACAACACTTTTTAGATGGATCAAGCATTTTAAGGAAGGCATGCACAAAGAGAAGCCAAGAGATAGAAGACAGTCAACTTGATGAATGAAGAAACTGGATGAAGTCCAGAAACTGGGGGAGAAGACCGTGATAGCTGCTAAAGTTGGGATCGCTCATGGTTTGTCGATTTCAATTTTCAATGAATGTTTTGTCCTCAGCAAGCTTTTGGTGTTGTGAAAAGATAAGCTAGCTCAGAGTTGATTTTTCCGTAAGTTTTTTAACCAAAATTGAGGCTAACAAAGACAATTTTATGAAATAAATCATAATTGAGGATGACTCTTCACCAATACACTATAGAGCGTAAGGTCCAATTCAGAGTAAGGTCCAATACAGAGTGAGGTCCAATAGAGAGTGAGGTCCAATAAAGCATGAGGTCTCGTAGAGCCTGAGGTACAGCAGAGCATGAGGTCCAGTAAAGCGTGAGGTCCAACAGAGAGTGAGGTCCAATAGAGAGAGAGGTCCAATAGAGAGAGAGGTCCAATAGAGAATAAGGTCCAATAGAGAGTAAGGTCCAATAGAGAGAAAGTTCCAGTAGAGAGAACGATGGAACCTATGGGGGTATACAGCTACATACAGGATTGCAGATTCATAAAAATCTGCTTTTAACACTTGCCTTTTGATAATTGAACAAAACAGTCTACTTGAATATCAGAATGATAAACATCAAAGAACGACTGAGCCATATGTTTGTCAGCTCACCCCAAGGACAATGCATTCTTGTCTCACAAGAGCCAATGTACTAGGAAAGGAAACCAGTTTCTTAAAGGGTCAGAGAGGAGACCTTTGCATACTTCCCACACAAAAATAAATAACTTGAAGTCTTCTAAGAAAAGTTTCCATTCAGTGTCAGATTATTCCAGAAAGACGGTAAGCCCAGGTTTATTTGTGCTGCTAACTAACTTGCAGTGAACAATTCACATATTTTTAGCCACATCAAAGATACTGATTCAAGGCATGGCTGGCATCTCTCCCCCCAGCCCCATAGCACCTTCCTACAGAATCAAAGCCGCTTTTCGAATTTACAGTCCCTGAAAGGGATGGTGTATTCAGTAAGCAGGGTAAACACAGGCTTACTTCTGCTTACTTGTTAAGCTGTAGTAAAGAGATGAATATTTTTCACCACATCTTTGAAATCCATGTGTAATTTTCACTATAGATTGTTGTTGTTATTATTAAGTGCTGTTGAGTCAGTTCTGATTCAGTTTCCTAGGAGTAGCTGGTGGTTTTGAACCTTGGACCTGTGGTTCACAATCCAGTGCTTATCCTACAGTGCCACAGCAAGATGACTTGGAGATAGTGGGAGTTTGGTTCCAGACCACTGTAACAAAGTATATATTGCAATAAAATGAGTCACATTTTTAGTTTCCCAGTGCAGATCAAAGGTATATTTACTCTATACATTATAGCGTGTGCAATCGCATTATTGTCGGAATCCTAGAGTGGCACTGTAGGATAAAGCACTGGACTGGTAGGTTGGTTTGAACCTCAAGGTCAGTGGTTCAAACCCACCAGCTAGCTGCTACTTGGAAACCCTATATAGGGTTGCTATGAGTCATAACCAACTCAATGGCACTTAACAACAACTTTGTGGGAATTGCCAAAATGTTACATACAGATAAGAAGTGATCACTTGCTGATGGAAAAATGGTGCCCTACAGACTTGTTTGATATAGGGTCATCAGAAACTTGAAGTTTGTAAAAACAAAACACAGTATCTGTGAAACACAATCAAGTGAGCATGGTGCTGTGGGATAAGTACTGGACTGCTAACCTCAGGTTCAAGGTCAGCTGTTTCAACCCACCAGCTACTGCTTGGAAACTCTATACAGGAGAGCTATCAGCCGGAATTGACTCAACGGCAATTAACAACAACAACAATAATTAAATGAGGTATGTCTGTAAGTGCAAGTTAAGTCTGGGCTTACTTGGCTTATTGGATTATGTGTTCCTGCCTTCTTTCCTTTGTCACTGCCAAATGCATAATAGTCTCAAGAATCCTCTTTACAGAACACATTCTCTTTCTAGATAATTCTGTAAGAAATGCCAGAAGAGAAACATCTGCTTTCCACATGTGGGACCACTTCAGCTGGTTTCACAACAGAAACCTCAGTCTTAGTCCAAAGCATTGTACTAACACTGTCTCCAGCACTACTGAATTAGCTGCAGTGTGGAATGAAGCAGAGGGAAAATATTCTGAACCGAGTCTAGTATGCGGCCTCAGCTGACATGTGGCATTTTTCATTTGGAAAGTGCCCACATAAATAACTCACACCCATACAACTCACAAAGCACACATGGCAGGCTAATGAGTGAGAGGGGTGTGGTCTGCAAAGAATGGTTTTCATAATAAGATGGTAAATTGGGCCCTTATATTGCAAATAATTTTCTCTAAGCTCATTGTTAAGTGCCATCAAGACCCTGTAGTGTTTCCAAGGAATGGCTGGTGGGTTCGAACTGCAAACCTTGTAGTTAGCAGTCCTGTGCATATTCTATAGCCCCCACCAGGACTCCTTTTGCAAGCTAAACCATACTAAAATGACTCCAGGAACCATTTCAGTGATTGAGAAGAATCCACATTCTGCAGTGCTTTTCCATAGTCAACATGGGATATAAAGAAGAGACTGATTTTTTAACGCAATAACAGTGCTCCATGACAACAAATAAGGCAATTTCCAGTTTAGTCTGAATAAATATTTACTGAGCACTAACTAGGTGCCAGGCATTGTACAAACACACACATGAAAAGCCAAAGGAACTCTTCTTTAAACCAAACAACAGTTTAACTTAATTAATAAAGAACTTCTCCCTTGACCCTGTGTTCTTTTACAAACTATGTGCAAGGAATCAGATTGTATCTCAGAATGCTAAAGTTCAAATTGGAAGTTTAGAAGCAGTGAATTTATGAGAATGGTTGTACAACTTAAAGAATGTAATTAATGCCAATGAATTGTACACATAGAAATTGTTGACTTGATATGTGTTTTGGTGTGTACATTTTAAACAACAGAATTATAAAATAAATTACAAAAAGACAAAAGAAAAACTGCTAAGGGAAGTTCACACTTAATTGATTCATTCTCTAAGGAAATACAAATCTGAAAAGAAGTTAAGGACAATCTTTGCCTTAGGAGGTAAATGGGGCTTTGGGAATTATTCTCATTCAAAAGAAGTAGTAGTTCTTCAGTACCTGCAGTGACTGACAACTTCCAAAGGAAGTCCATCCAAAGAACACTCTGGTTTCAGACACATGCATTGGTATGAACTCTCCTTCCTGGCTAGCCCATTTCCCAATGGCGTGTACATGCCCCTGAGTCATCCTGCTTCTTCTGTCAGAGAGGAAGCACTGTAGGCCTCTGGGAATCACTCTGACAAGGGTGGGGCACTGGTTTGCTGCCTACAAAGTTACTGAATACTGTGACAAGGTCCTTCTGGGAAGTCTGGTTAATTGGGCTTGTACTTGGCAATAATGAAAGCACAGCTCCTTTAAAAACAACCTTCATACTTCCCCTCACAGCTCAGGTTTTGCTTCCCATTGTAAGGAAATGAAAGAGTCAAGAGTGCCCCCACTCCTCCAGGGGATATAACACACCTTTTAGTGAAAAAATGATTCTCTTCTAATTTGCTATTCATAAGGGACATAATTAGATTTGCTTTCCCTTGGCCTCTCTTTCTGGAAATCTAAGAGGCTGAGTGTTCTTGGTTTCCAAATGAATCCTTTCTGTATGTAGGCATCATTCAATATCCATAGCTTCTTCATTAGCTCCCTCTCATTTTATAATCTCTTGGTTGACTATTGTAGCTTTGAAGTCTACCCTGAGACTCTCACTCATTTCTCAAACATCTTGAGTCATTTTTACTTGAATAAATTATCTAATCTGTTCCCTTTCTCAAGTAAAGATACCGTGGTGTCTTTAAGTACTAAGAAGATGGGGACAGCTTGACACAGCTTTGCAGAATTAACGAGTCCTTATCTCTATAGTGGTATTAGTCTCAAGGCTCCAGACAGGACAAGCCAAGTTCTACTTCTGGAGCGTGGGTCCTGAACTTTCCCAGACTATAAGTTGAGACGAGTCAGAAACAAGCCACTGAGCTATACATAGTAGACTCTTCATGAGTGAGATGTGGAGCAGAATTTTGTTAGCATGATATCAGTATCTAGGATAGATGAGTGGAGAGGGATGTTAACCCATCCTTCACAGAGTACAGGAAACCCTTGCTTGCCATACAGAAATAATGAAACTGAAAAGTAAATCCTAGAATATGCACCACTTGTCTGTCAGTGTGCTGTACTGTGGTGGCTTCTGTGTAGCTTAAAGTTTTACTACCGGAAGTTTTCATTCTAGGAGGGTAACCTATGGTGGACAGGTTTTGGGGGAACTTCCAGATAGGGACAGATAAGGAAAAAGAAGAATGGTTACTTTCTGAAAACCTTATGAATAGCAGTGGAACATTATCAGATATAGTATCAAAAGATGAAAATATTATGAATAGCAGCATAACATTGCCAGATTTTGTGCCAGAACATGAGCCATTCAGATTGGAAGGCACTCAAAATATGGTTGGAGAAGGATTGCCTCCTCAAAGTTGTTGTTAGGGGCCATCAAGTTGGTACCAACTTGTAGCAATCCTAAGTACAATAAAATGAACCACTGCCTGATCCTGTGCCAACCTCACAACTGTTGCTACTTTTAAGCTCATTGCTGCTGCAACTGTGCCAATTCATCTCATTGGGGGTCTTCCTCTCTTTCTCCAACTCTCCACTTTACCAAACGTGATATCCTTCTCCAAGGACTGATACCTCCTGATAGTATGTCTGAAGTATGAGAAATGAAGTCTGGCCATCCTGGCTTCTAATAAGCATTCTGACTGTATTTCTTCCAACACAGACTGGTTTATTCATTTGGCAGTCCATGGTACTTTTAATATTCTCCTCCAACACCATGACTTTAATGCATCAATTTTTCTACAGTCTCCTTATTCACTACCCAACTTTCACATGCATATGAGGTTATTGAAAACAGCATGGCTTGGGTAAGGCGCAACTCAGTCCTCAAGCTTACATCTTTGCTCTTGAACACTTTAACAAGGTCTTGTGAAGCAGATTTGCCTAAAACAATACATCATTTGATTTCTTGACTGCCACTTCCATGAGTATTGATAGTTGATCAGAGCAAAATGAAGTCTTTGACAACTTCAGTCTTTTCTCCACTTGTTGTTATGTGCCGTCGAGTCGGTTCTGACTCATAGCGACCCTGTACAGGGTTTCTGAGGCTGTAAATCTTATGAGAGCAGAAAGCCTCATCTTTCTCCCACAGAAGAGCTGGTAGTTTTGAACTGCTGACCCTGAAGTTCTCAGCCTGATTTGCAACCACTACACTACCAGAGCTCCACTTACAACGATGTCATTTATTGGTCCAGTGGTGAGGATTTCTGTTTTCTTTACATTGAGGTTTAACCCACACCAAAGGCTGTGCTCTTTGAGCCTCATCAGTATTTTAAGTCCTTTTCCATTTCAGCAAGCACAGTTGTATCGCTTGTGTATTGCAGGTTGTTAATGAGTCTTCCTTCCAGACTGATGCCATGTTTTTCTTAATATAATCTAGTTTATTGAATTATTTGCTCAGCATACAGATTGAATATGTATGGTGAAACAATACAACCTTGACACACACTCTCCTAATTTTAAACCATTTGGTATTTCCTTGTTCTCTTCGAACAACTGCCTCTTGGCTTATGTACAAATTCCTCATGAGCACAATTAAGAGTTCTGAAACACTAATTCTCCACAATGCTGTCCATAGCTTGTCACGATCCACACAACTGAAAGCCTTTGTATAGTCAATAAAGCACAGATAAACATCTTTCTGGTATTCTCTGCTTTCAGCCAAGATCCAGCTGATGTAAGCAATGATTTCCCTGTTCCATGTCATCTTCTGAATCCAGCTTGAACCTTTGGAAGTTCTCATTTAATATATTCTGAGAGGGCTATATAATTTCTGTAGTGTTCTTGCCTAAAATGTACAAGCAGAATCATGAAGAAACATGAACCTACCAAACTGAGGAAACTTCTACCAAAACAAACAAACAAACAAACAAACACCTGAATTTACTCAAATATGGCATGGTAAATTTTAAGAAAAGAAAGACTAATGGACTTTTCTGGATTGAAAAAGACTAACAGGATATGGCAGCTAAATGTGATGTGTAATTTACCAAACATGCAATCAAGATGCATTGATAAGTACGAGGGATTGGAATACAGAAGTTGGAGACAAAGAGGAAGGATCCTTGGAAATATGGCCTTGGAGATCGTAACCATGCTGGAGATCTCATGATACAATGTTGTAAGATGAACGACTCATTTATTGCATATACCTGATGTGTAATTCTAGACTAGATCCTGCTCAGGAAGAAAACCAGCAAAAAGGGACATTAGAATAACAGATGGAAATTATATATGAATTTTAGATTACATAATAATTCAGTCATTCAAACCCACCAGTTGCTCCTTGGAAACCTTATTCAGGGTCGCTATGAGTCGGAACTGACTTGATAACACTTAACAATTGTGTCTAGTTTAAATTTCCTGACTTTGATAGTTTTACTACTGCTGTTGAGAGAGAATCTTTGTTCTCCAGAAAATAGACATTGTAATATTTCGTGGTTATTGTTGTTCAGTGCTGTCAAATCAGCTCTAATAACAGCCCTACACACAACAGAATGAAACACTGCCAGGTTCTGTGCCTTCCTCACAATTGTTGTCACACTTCAGCCCATTGCTGCCACCACTGTGCCAATCCATCTTGTTGGAGGTCTTCCTCTTTTATGTTGACCCTCTACTTACCAAGCATGATGTCCTTCTCATGACAAAAATCATGTCATTCTGGCTTAAAAGGAACATTCTGGCTGTACTTCTTCCAATGCAGATTTGTTTGTTTTTCTAGTAGTTCATGGTACTTTTAATGTTCCTTTCTAACACCATAACTCAAATGCATCAATTCTTCTATGGTCTTCCTTATTCACTGTCCAACTTTCACATGCATATGATGCTTTTGAAAATGTCATGACTTGGGTCAGGTGCACCTTAGTCCTCAAACTGACATCTTTGTTCTTGAACACATTAAAGAAGGACTTAGTATGCCCAGCTTACTTAAATAGCTTAGAAAAAAAGTCCATGTGTGTGTATTCACACAGAGAGAGAAAAAAAAAAAGAGGAAGAAAGGCATACACACAGAATATGGATAAAGTAGATGGACCATAATGTAAACACCAGATGATCTAGATAAAAGGTAGATGTGAGTTAGTTCCTTGTACTGTCCTTACAACTTTTCTATAAGTTTGACATCATCTCAGAATAAAAAATTATTTTCAAAGTGCCTGAGCATTCATATCTCAAGAAGGGGAGTTAGCGTAGATAACAGCTACAAAGAGATGAAGTGAGACAAATGACAAGTATGTCTTGTTGCTGTTAAGTGCCATCAAGTTGGTTCCAATTCATAGCTACTCCAGTATTGGGTTTCTAAGGAGTGGGTGGTGGGATTGAACCAACAACCTTTTGGTTAGCGGTCTAGTATAATCCTACAGTACCAAACAATGTTCCACAGTATGACTATGTTTCTATGTTTCTGAACAAGTTTTGTTGAAGTGCTCACTGTATTCTGGCTTTCAAGATGTTATAAAGCATTGTCTTTTATGTGGCAGAGTTGGCTCCATAGCATGAGGTTTTCTTTTTCTCATACTTTTGGAGTTCTGGTGTGGTGCTGTGGGTTAATGCAAAGTCATTTGAACTGCAAGGTTGGCAGTTCAAGCTCACAGCTACTCCTTGGAAACCGTACACAGGGTCGCTATGGGTGAGAACTGACTCGACGGCACTTAACAAATTTTTACTTTATTCATTTGGCACCAAAATATTGAGATTTATTTATGTTGCTTTGGTGCACATCTAGCTCGATTGCTTTTCAATGCTATATAGAGGTTTTGGGTGTGTATTCACACTTCCAGATCAAGTCCAGCACCTTGCTATCACACAGGACACTTCTTTCAATGAAGTTTAATTACAGACCATAATATTTTCATCCCTCTGCTGACTGGCTTCTATGCATGTCTGTCCCATATTCATGATCATAATTCTACCAATTAGAAGCCTTGATGGCACAATGATGAAACTCTTGTCTAATCATTGAAAAGTCTGCAATCCGTACCCACCAGAGACTCCTTAGGAGATAAGGCCTGACCATTTACTCTGGTCAATATTGTTGCTGTTACTTTGCTGTTAGTTCCAACTCATAGTGACCTTATGTGTAACAGAACCAAACATCGCCTGGTCCTGTGCCATCCTCCCAATCACTGTTTGAACCCATTGTCGCAGCCACTGTGTCAATCCATCCCATTGAGGGTCTTTCTCTTTTTTAATGATTCTTTCTCGGTTTTACCAACCATGATGTTTGTTTACAGGGACTTGTGCCTCCTGATAATATGCCCAACGTATAAGAAACGAAGTCTCGTCACCTTTACTTCTAAGGAGCATTTTGGTATTACTGCTTCTAAGGCAGATTTGTTTGTTCTTCTGGCAGTCCCCGGTACTCTCAATATTTCTCACCAACACCATATTTAAATGAATCAATTCTTCTACCTGTCTTTCTTATTCATTGTCCAGTTTTCAGATGCATATAAGTCAACTGAAAATACCATGACTTGGGTCAGGGACATCTTAGTCCTCAAACTGAACTGGTGCTCTTTAACACTTCAAAAATATCTTTGGCAACAGATTTGTCAAATGCAGTGAGTGTTTTTTATCTTTTGACTACTGCTTCTATGAGTGTTTACTGTGGATGCAAGTAAAATAAGATTTTTGACAACTTCAATCTTTTTTCCCTTTATCATAATGTTACTTTTTGGTCCAGTTGTGAGGATCTTTGTTTTCTTTACATTTACATTCTTTACATTACAATCCATACCGAAGGCTGGTTTCTTTGATCCTCACCAGTAAATGCTTCAAGTACTCTTTGCTGCAAGGTTGTGTCATCTGCTTATGACCGGTTGTTAATGAGCCTTCCTCCAATCTTGATGCCCCATTCTTCTTCATATAGTCCAGTTTCTCAGATTACTTGCTCAGCACAAGGACACAACCATGACACACACCTTTCCTGATTTTAAACCATGCAGCATCCCCTTGTTCTGTTTGAATGACTGCTTCTTGGTCTTGTGGTAAATCCAGGTTCCATAAGAACACAATTAAGCATTCTGGAATTCCCATTCTTCGCAAATGTTATCTATAGTTTGTTTTGATCCACACAGTTGAATGTCTTTGCACTGTCTATAAGGTATCTTTCTGACATTCTCTATTTTCAGCCAAGATCGATCTGACATCAGCAATGATATCTCTCATTCCACGTCCTCTTCTGAATCTGGCTTGAATTTCTGGCAGCTCCCTGATGATGTACTGTTTTAACCATTTTAAAATTATTTTCATCAAAATTTTACTTGCATGCAATATTAATGATATTGTTTGATAATTCCCTATTGTCCTGCATCACCTCTCTTTGGAATGGGTACAAATATAGATCTCTTACAATGGGTTGGTCACATAGCTGTCTTGCAAACTTGGCATTTCAGTTTGTAATCTTTCATTTCCTGGAATCTTAGCTGCTTTGATTGAGTACAGTGTGGACTTCTTCTTTCAACACCATCAGTTCTTGATCATTTGCTCCCTCTTGAAATGGTTAAATATCGATCAGTTCTTTTTGGCACAGTGAATCTGTGCATCCTTTCCACTTTCTTTTGATGTTTCCTGTGTCATTCAATAATGGTAAAGATTAGAGACTAGAAAACCCTATGGGCAGTTCTATTTTGTCATGTAGGAAGTTGTTATGAGTCGAATTGACTTTATGGCTCACAACATTAATGTGTTATAAATTATTGCAGAAAATCTATACTGACTACTTGTCAAACCTGTTCTTTTCTAGTTGCCAACTTTTATCCATCTCTTTAAGAACTGTTCTTGGACTCAGTGTCTAGGTTTTATACAGACTCCTTGCAACTTGAACAGATAAGGAAGTTTGTTGTTTTTTATGTTGCCTTTTCTATGTTGATGTCATTGGAAATATTTATGGCACCTTAGCAGGCATTTGGATTTCTTAGGGACTTCCCTACATGTTTTAGGCATTAATCCTCTTAAAAATATCCATAATAGAATCATTGGAACTGTTGACTTATAAGTTGAATTCCCTTATTTATAAACATAAATTCACTTTCTTCCAAAGTTTCTCTCAATTCAACATTCATTAAGACTTTTCCTTATTGCTTAAAATTCAAACCCTCTAAACTGAGACCTGGTGATACTATAGGATAAACACTGCGCCACAAGGTAAGTTTGAATGACAAGGTCAGTGGTTCAAACTCATCAGCCACTCCTCGGATGCCCTATACAGAGTCACTAGCAGTCGGAACCGACTTGCAGCAGTTAACAACATCAACAACACTGGACTCCTGGTGTGGAGCTGTAGGATCAGCACTGGACTGTAAACAACAGGGTTGATGCTTCAAACCCACCAGCTACTCATCAGAAACTCTAAACAGGGTCGCAATGAGTCAGAACCAACTCAACAGCACTTCACAACAACATTGAAATTAATCAGATTTTTGGACACTGAAGACTTCGCTTTCATCACTGTTTCAGATCACCTGACAGGCGGCTATAGGTTGTCAGATAGAAGGTGTCACCCATACCTGCCTTCAAGCTGGGAGGGCTAGACTTTGCTCCTTCAACACTATGTATGTCATTTCTCCTTCTATTTGTAGTTAAGTTTTCTCCAAAACGTTTCCAAGCTCAGGTTTTTTAAAGTTCAAATTGACACTATATTACATATATTTCTCATTCCTTCTTTTTCATCTGTATCTTTTGATGCAGGTAAATGTATTTGTTATCTGCATACTAATCACAGTACCATTTAACCAAGCCTTGAAAATACCATAACATAATGCTAACCGATTATTTGTATTTATATATGTATTTTGTATTTTATGTTATCCTGTTCTCTGTTAGGCATTGAGTTGCTAACTGCAAGATTGTCAGTTCAAATCCACCATCAGCTGGCACAGGAAAGATGAGGTTATCTGCTCCCATAAAGATTTACGGACTTGGGAACCCGATACAGGGTTGCTATGAGTCAAAACCAACTCGATAGCAGCAGGATTGGTTTGCAATTTGTTCAATTTCATTTTTTTCTTACCTATTCTTTATGTGTCCTGGTGTGGCACTGTGGGCTAATGCACTGGTCTGCAACATTGGTTGGAACCTCAAAGTAGGCACTTCAAGCTTACTAGCCACTCCTCGGAAACCCTATACAAGGTTGCTATGAATCAGAACTGACTTGATAGTACTTAACAACAACATTCTTTGTGCAAGGCGTTCTGGTAGTGGCCTGTTATGTACTGCTCTGTTGACCATAGTGTCAGCAGCTCAAAACTATCAGCCGTTCTACAGGAGAAAGAGCAAGCTGGCTGCTCCTGTAAATATTTGATGTCTCAAGAACCACAAAAGGCTGCCCTACTCTGATCTCTAGGGTCATGATGAGCTGGAATTCACTCAATGACACTGGGCTTGGTTTTGGTTTCTTTCTTGTGCATTCGTCTATATGCCCATACAGGGGCCTACAGAAAGTTAGTGGACAATTGAATTAAAAGACAATGGAGAGCCAAGTGGAGGCAGCGACCCAGTTCTAGAAGCCACCGCAGAGCAGTGCATATGAAGGGACAAGTGTGACTAATTTTTCATCGTTCACTTTTCATTTTTCACATATCTCTCATCTTCACCCTGATTGCATCCTTACTGCACAGCCCAGATGCCTTCAGGCAGGTGGGAGCACACCCCCAAAAGGGTTCAGCATTGCACTCACAGTTTTCCAATGGCACAGACAGGAAACCCGCAGGCTGCTTCTTATGACGTTTCGACCCTGGGAACCTGCCCCATAGTTTACCTGGGTGGGACCCTTTGCACAGCAAAGGTCAGTGGACAGTGTCCATCACAATTTTATTTTTACTTTTGATTGGTGGTTTCTGTCACCAATCAACAGGTGGCAACACCACCTGGAACTCGGTCGATGGATAGCAGAATTCAGAATGGAACAAAATTACAGCAATGAATTCAGAGGACCTGTGAGGCCAACCAAAGCTAAAAACATTAACAATATTAAAGAAAAGAAAAATATAGGAACAGAGATCCAGGTGGTGAGGAGGTCGAGTAGATGGCAGGATACAATAGACTGTCTTAAACTCAGGGAAAACTTAACAGACTATAGGGTAACCCCAAAGAAAATTAATACTTCACAATTTACCATGAAAATGAAGACCCAAGCAGAACAAGGAAACATTGAAACAAAGAAGAAACCGACAAGAAATAGCACAAAAAAACATGAATGCAACATAAGAAGGCATGCAGAACAAAGGAACAAACGGCACCACAAAAAACTAACATAATGACAGCAGTTAATCCATACCTATCGATAATTACACTGAATGTCAATGGATTAAATGCACCAGTGAAGAGACAGAGAGTGGCTGAATGGATAACAAAACAAGACCCTTCAATATGCTGCCTGCAAGATAGAGACACACCTTCCAAACAAAGACAAAAACAGACTAAAAGTTAAAGGATGGAAAAAAAATATACCAAACTAACAGCAATAAAAAACAAGCATGAGTGGCAATATTAATCTCTGGTAAAATAAACTTTAAGGCAAAAACCACCATAAGAGATAAGGAAGGACACTATCTCATGATTAAAGGGTCAATTGAGCAAGATAACATAACCATAATTAACATCTACGTTGCAAATGAAAAAGCACCAAGATATGTAAAGCAACCCCTACTAAAATTTAAGAAAGAAATAGACAAATCTACAATTATAATGGGGGATTTTAATATGCCACATTCAAAAAGGGATAGAACAACCAGAAAGAAACTCAACAAAGCTACAGGGGAACTAAACAGCACTATCAACCAACTTGACCTCATAGACATATACAGAGCATTCAACCCAACAACAGTACAATATACATTCTTTTCCACTGCACATGGGACATTCTCCAGAGTTGACCATGTGTTAGGTCACAAGGCAAGCCTCCATAAATTTACAAACATCAAAATACTACAAAGCATCTTTCAGACCACAATGCCATAAAATTAGATATCAACAATAAGAAGACCAAGGAAATAAAGTTAAATACATGGAGACTGAATAACACCGTGCTGAAGAGCGACTGGATAATAGAATAAATTAATTGTGAACTCAGAAAGCTCCTAGAAACAAATGAGAATGAAAACACAACATACCAAAATCTTTGGGACACGGCAAAAGTGGTACTGAGAGGACAATTTATTGCATTAAATGCACACATTCAAAAAGAAGAAAGAATCAAAATTAATACATTAACACAACATCTCCAGCAACTAGAAACAGACCAACAGAGGGAACCTACAGTCACCAAGAGAAAAGAAATAGTAAAGATCAGAGCAGAAATAAATGAGATAGAAAAACTATAGAAAGAATCAACTGGACAAGAAGCTGGTTCTTTGAAAGGATTAATAAAATTGACAAACCATTGGCAAACCTAACTAAAGAAAAGAGGGAGAAGACACAAATAACATGCATTAGAAACCACATGGGCGATGTCACAACGGAACGAAAGGAAATCAAAAGGTTAATAACAGAATACTATGAAGAGTTGTACTCCAACAAATTTGAAAACTTAGGATAGATACATTTTTAGAAAAACACAACCTACCTAAACTCACAAAGAGTGAAGTTGAAGACTTAAACAGACTCATCATAGAAGAAATTGATCAAGTCATCAAAAAACTCCCAACCAAAAGAAGTCCATGCCCAGATGGCTTCATTAGTGAGTTATACCAGACATTCAGGAAGAGTTGTCACCAATTCTACTCAAATTATTCCAGAATATACAGGAGGATGGAAAACTTCCTAATACATTTTATGAAGCAAGCATACATAACCTTCCACCAAAACAAGGGAAGGACATCACTAAGAAACAAAATTATAGACCAATATCCCTCATGAACTTAGATGCAAAAATTCTTACCAAAATCCTAGCCAACAGAATCCAGCAACACATCAAAAAGATAATACATCATGA
>NW_006408521.1:13373708-13375399 GCF_000296735.1 Chrysochloris asiatica | reverse complement strand
ATGGAACATACTAGCAGGCATATGGTTCTGCAGCTGACCATGTTGGTCACCAATAAGGGGAAGAGGGGGATAAATAGCAATGAAGTTGTGAACTAAATCCGACCACATCCAATAGACTCCTGTTAACCTGGATTAACCTGGTTAACCAGCAGTATGATAAGACCTGGGGACTCCTGTGCCCAGGGGCAGGGACATGGCGCCAGAGGACTAGAACAGAGTGTGAAGCATCTAGCTGATATAAAGTGAGTGGAGATGCACAAGAACACCCACACTTGCAGATAGTGCCCATTTGACCTGGCATCAATGGCTGGAGGATCAGAACATGACTAGAGGAAGAAAGACGAGGGAAGAGGAAAAAAAAAAAAAGAAGCAACCCACTGTAAGTGGATGATCTTGACCTATGCTTGTGGATGCAGTATGACAAAGGAGCGGACAAATCTCTACAGTGAGGATCATTCCCACACCCTTGGTACACAGGGTCGACAGGGAAGGGGAACTTAGACATTGGCTACCCAATCTGGGGGAACTACAAAGGCAAGAAGTGACTGGATTACAAGCTTTCAATAGTGAACCTAGCTCCAGAGGATACAGGGAAAGGTAGAACCTCCACTGCATTGTTTCCACCCTGTCTGGATGGGGTTGAAAAAAGGTGAGGGGAAAGAACTGTGGTTCAATAGGGAATGATTGATATCAGGTCTGACAGTGAGTGTTGGAAAGGTAAATGTAAATGTTAATGTTTGGTAACAAAAGGAGGGGAGTGGCTGATTTTGCAGTTGAGGAGTGAAGATACCTGGAACTATCAAGGGAGAAAAGCAAAGTGCAAGACCGTGTCTGGAGAGGCAGTGACACTAGGGGCGGAGGCAGATGCAATGATGTGGACAGAAGGAGCGGCTGGGGACTCTGGACTCAGGGAGGGAGAAGGGTTGTGTGCTGACAGCTGGGGGGGTGGGGGCGGGCTTGCAGGGTGTACACTGTGGTTTTTTGATGATGCATGAAGGGGATTATAATTATTGCAATGAAACGAAATACAGCAGGATGAATGTAAAGCTGATGTTCTCCCATATAAACTATCATTCAATTCAGAATAAAAACTTTAAAAAAACAAACAAACCCAGATTAATACACACACACACACACACACACAAAAAAATGTAGGGAACAGTGGAGGATGGGGGCTGAACTCCACCACCTTCCAAACCCCTTACATATTGTCACATAGACTTTGAATCTCATCTTTGAAGTAACTGCCAGGGTTTGGGTCACAAAGGAAATAAATGATAATCTTTTTTTATAAGTAATCTTTGCTAAGAGTTTGATGATCAAACAGATCAGCACACAATATTTCATATGTCGAATTATCTGGTTTATTATTTATCAGATAGAGTCTACAATTTTCCTAATCAAATATGATGTTTCTACACCCTTCTTTAATGTAGAGTCATAGATCTGTTAAGAAGGCATCTATCTTCCTCCTGTGTTTTGCAAAAGAAGATTAATTTATAGATATAAAATGAAAGAATTTCATGATACAATACTTGATAACAAAAAATACACCTTGTATGCTTGGAATCCTTTCATCCACGGGACTAATAGACCATGTGAACATCAGTCTCCAAAACTCTGAGACCAGATGTATTAGATGGTGCCCAGCTACCACTACCAGCTGCTCCAAAAGGGATCAAATGAGAAGG
>NW_006408521.1:13353492-13372614 GCF_000296735.1 Chrysochloris asiatica | reverse complement strand
ATTCATAATAAAAAGTTCCAAAAAAAAGACAATGTAATTTTTCCATGAACATTTTGAAGCTCCCTCACCGTTTTTTAATCACAAGTACTGTTTCAAAATAGTTTCTTTTATTTGTTCCTTTTGGCTGATAATTATCTGTTATTTCCTGCGCCATGTTTCTTCTCTTTGTTATCCTTCCTGATCTCACAGGAACAAGCTTTGCATTTTTATCTGATCCTTTTTCCTTCTCTCTCTTAAACTTTTAGTCCTCTTATTCAAATTAATGAGTCATCCACTAAGCCAAGCCTTCTGACCTCTTCTAAGAGGAGAAGATGCTGTTCTGGTATTTGATGCCATGATTCACTATAAACACATCTTGGAGGCTGGAACTAAATGAAACTGAAAACACAAGTGGTCTCTGCTGTTGGCAAAAACGGTCCTTTTCATGTGGGTAAACTGCTCACCTTCTTCTACTACAGGGAAATGTTGCAGAAATTGATGCAGTATTTAACAGATGAACTACTCAGAATTGCTTTGTTTGGAATTATATGAATGAAAAAAAATACAACAAAACAACTAAAGCTCTAAAAATCATATCAAAGACTTTTATAAATATGGGCCATCTTGTTGTTTGCAGTACAATTTATTATCAAGGCATAGTACTGGGGCACAGGAATAGGTATTTATTTAACAACTTTATGACCTCCCTTGAGACAGAGCAACTCAAAATGAAAACGTCAAAATGTGTAAGAGCAATAAATATTAAACTTTCTGATTTAAAATGTATAAATATAAAATCTCAGTCATTTCTGGAAACACCTTAAGAAAATCCAGCAACCACGTGTCCACAGGTAGGCATCTAGAACTGGTGGTGTTAATCTTCCAAGCATATCACCTGAGATCCAGCACAATTATTTTTATGTCTTTTATGAGCACATGTTTGCACATCTAGGAAAGAAAAAAATGCGGTTTTATTTTACACCACAATATTTAACTTCTGATTCTATTTAGGGAGGGAATATAAATTTCCTAATTTAAAAAATATTTCTCCAATTAGAACAATTAAATCAGGGTTGTTCATTTCAAAAATTATGTATTTACGTAAGCTGCAAAGTGATTCTCATTTTGAATGAATTTTAACTTCAAAATAATGTTTCTCTGATGTTATAAGTCACAGAACTGCCAAGGGAAATTGCTATTCTTTTTAAAAGATGTAGCTAAATCCTGTTTCTGTTGAGTTATCCTAAGGTAATCAAGAAATACGATCAGTGTTGACTGAATCATTGTGACTAAACATAGTTGGCTATAACATGCAGAAATAATTTATTAGGTATTTTATGTAACTTTCTTCAATGATTGCTTGCCTGCTTAGACTGAAGAAAGCATTACACATCACGCAGATACACAAATGGAAAGGCAACTTTATGTGTAATCATTTCTGCTACAGTAATACCTACATTTTCATATAAATAAAAGCACAGTAAGCTATCATAAATCGAGAAAGCATACAGATGGATTACTTTCCAGAGATAAATTCCTGATTAGGTAGCATAGTGTTCCATCCTGTGTTCTATTGCTACCATTTCTAGCCTTAAGAAAAAGAAAAGGATTTGAAAACTAAATATCTGCAGAAAACAACTAATGTTGTCTACTCACACTGAACAGCCTGGGGTCCTTGGTGTGTGGATGAAAGCCCTTCTTTTTACAAGCAGAAACCTCAAGCATGCCAGCATTGGTGAGCCTGAAGATGCCAGTGCTAAATCCAGGATAAAAGAGAGGCATCAACATTTAGCATCATTTAGGTTTTCTGGATGCTTGATTGGAATGGCAGAAACAAACATTGTCTTCAAATGGGTTGAAAACGACACCACAAAATCGTGATTCCACAGTGTTTATTTAACCTCGCTTGTGAAGACTCCTAGTGGCATAGGAGCCCTAGGGGCACAGTGGTTAAGAATTCAGTTTCCAGCCAAAACGTCAGTGGATCAAACCCACCAGCTGCTCCATAGAAGAAAGATGTGGAAGTCAATTTCTGTACAGATTACAACCTTGGAACGCCTCTGAGGCACTTCTACTCTGTTCTGTAGGATCACTATGACTGGCCTGTAACAGGTTTATTCATTTGCTTGTTTGGGGGTTTTGATGATGGTGATGACAGACCTCAGGAAGAATTCCAGGGTAAGATAATACTGTCTCCCAGCACCTGGAGAACGTGGGAGCGGCAGCAGTGCTGCTCTATGAGCCATAAGGCACAGGGAAGAAATCACAGGTGGCAGGTAGCGTAATGGTTACAAATCAGGTTGCTAACCTCACAGTCAGCAGTTCGAAACTACCAGCTGTTCTGCGAGAGAAAGATGAGGCTTTCTGCTCCCAAAAAGATTTACAGCCTCGGGAACCCTGTACAGGGTTGCTCTGAGTCGGAACCAACTCCACGGCACTTAACAACAACAAGATTTTGATACTGTTTATAATAACAGTAAAGGAGCTCTGGTAGCATAGCAATTACAAGTCAGGCTGCTAACCTCTAGGTTAGCAGTTCGAAACTACCAGTGGTTCCACTGGAGGAAGATGAAGCTTTCTGCTCCCATAAATATTTCATGGAAATCTTTGGTTTCATTGGTAACCCTATGCAGGGTTGCTATGAGTCGGAACCAACTCCATGGCACACAGCCACCACCACCACCACCACAACAACAAATGATGATTGAGTGCTTGCTATGGTACTAGGAAGTATGCTAAGCACTTTATATAGAGTAAGTAGTCTCTGTTGTTGTTGTTAAGTGCCATGGAGTCAGTTCTGACTCATAGCAACACTGAATAGGATTTCCGAGTTGCAGCTGATGGGTTCAAACCACCAACCTTGTAGGTTAGTAGTCCAGTGCTTATCCTATAATGGCACATCAGGACTCCATGAAGTCTCTAGTTGGTAATTAAAAAATTAAGCGCTCAACTACTAATGGAAATACTGGTGGTTCCAACCCACCAGGAAGCACCTTAGAAGAAAGGCCTGTTTGTAAAAAGTCACAGCTTTGAAAACCCTGTGGAGCATAGTCTACTCTGCAACACACAGGATTGGCATGAGTCAGAGTCAATTTGAGGGCAACTGGTTCCATCCACACAGGTATGGACAGGTATTAGGGATGTAGAAGCTGAGGCTCACAATGGTCAGCTATCCTCCTAAAGAATATGTCACTTATAAGCAGCGCTGTGAATTTCAATCTCAGTTGGATGCTTACGTGCATTGTGCTAAGTAAGAATTTATAAGAATCATTGTTTCACAAAACTAAAACGGTTTTGAAGGTAATTAATCTGAGGCTAGAAAATACTTTACAACAGGGAATAATCAATAGAATGAGCATCTCAAAAGGCAAATTGGAATGATTTCTCTCCTAAATTTTATCAGCGTCTAGGTTATGCTAACTGAAGAATGAGAAGCAGTGATTTTACCATTGAGTCCTAGGACTTTGTAAAAGAAGACTGCAGAGATGCTGGTACAGGGCTTCTGGCTGGCCCCAATCTCTTTTCCTACGGGCACTGTGTGTCTGTCCATCCAAGTGCCAATACCTGGCGTGTGGGCACGCTTGAACCTTCCCTTAGATTCCCCTCAAGAGTTATACTTACTCCTTATGCTTTGGCGAACAAACAATGGCAACAGCCTCTGGTAACATGAGTTGATAGGAACAGTGAGTGTGAAGATCAACACTGGATAAGAATGCAGTTTGGGTGGGATGTGTCTATGAAAAAAAAAAAGAGGACAATTTTATTAGGGTAACTGAGGCTTAGTCAAAGTCCAAGACCATTTTTAAGAGAGAGAAAAAAAATGTATTTACTTTTAAAAGTCTAATTTATTAAATAAGAAGCATTCAAAATATTTTGCTAACATAATCCATCCCTTCCAACATTCTGATGATTTGCTTCTTTGGAGTAACTATGACTTTAAGAAGAGGATCCTGGGAATTTTAAGATGAATGTAACTCTCTTGTTGGAAAAGAGGTGGAAATTCATTTGCCAGAGACTTCAAGTAGATTGTCATTTCATTATCCCAAGTGATCTATGAGTTTTGCAGAAGATCCTAAGGCTTAGGGAGTTTAAGTAACTTGCCCTCAGGCACACAGCTGATCACCAGCAGAGCTGTAATAGGAAACTGAGGAACAGAGATATGCATATGTAATACTATGGATATGAAAGGAAAGTTTCCACAAAATGTGTCACATGTTCTTGTGAACCATTTTGTGGATCGCTGTTCCTTCCAACTGGGAGACTAGAAATCTCCGAGTTGTTGAAGGTGTTTGGGACTCAACTTGCACAGCAACTAAATACCTAGATAAGAAAGAAGGTGAGATTCCAGGCTTGGGGCCATAAACAAGCTTGTGCTTATTAGATACAAATGAGAGGTTCAGATCTGAATATGAGAAATGCATGTATTCATAATGACTTAAAATTCATATTAGATCCTACTTAAGTTTGAAAAAGGAGTGACCATTTGGTCATGAAGCCAAAGTCCTGGAGATGCAATCTCTCGGCATGTATCCTGGCTCCATCACTCACTCACCAGCTGTATGACTTTGTGAAGTTACTTAACCTCCTTCTGCTGGTTTCATCACTTTTTTATGAGTCAAGATAGCAACTCTCTGAACAACAGAACAAAACACTCCCCCGTCCTGTGTCATCCTTACAACTGTTATGTTTGAGCCCATTGTTGCAGCCACTGGTTCAGTCCATCTCCTTGGGGTGTCTTGCTTTTTTTCACTGACTCTCTCCTTTGCCTAGCACCATGTCCATCTCCAGGGATGTGTCCCTCCTGAAAACATCTCCAAAGTACATGAGATGAGGTCTCGACATCCTCATTTCCAAGGAGGATTCTGGCTGAACTTCTTCCAAGATTTGTTTGTTCTCCAAGTCCATGGTATCTTCAATAGACTTGCTCAATACCACAATTTAAATGCTTCAGTTCTTTTCCTTATTCACTGCCAAGCTTTCACATGCCTATGAACTCACCATAGCTTGAGTCAGGCTCACCTTAGCCCTCAAAGTGACGTCTTTGCCTTTAACCTTTAAAGAGGTCTTGTGTAGCAGATTCGCCAAATGCAGTATGTGGTTTGAATTCTTGACTGTTGTTTCGATGGGTACTGACTGTAGAACCAAATAAAATGAAATTCTTCACAACTTGAATATTTTCTCTGTTTATCATGGTGTTGTCTGCTGGTCCAGTAGTGAGGATTTTTGTTTTCTGTACATTGAGTTGCAATTCATACTTCACCAGCAAGTGCCTTAAATCCTTTTCACTTCCAGCAAGCAAGACTGTATCAACTGTATGTTATGTTAACGAACCTTCCTCTACTTCTGATATAATCCAGGTTTTCAAATTACTTGCTCAGTATACAGATTAAATAAGTATGGTGAAAGAATACAATCATAACACATTCCTTTCCTGATTTTAAATCATGCAGTATCCCCTTGTTATTTTAAGACTGCCTCTTGCACTATGCACAGGTACCTCATGAGTACAATATCTGGAGTTCCCATTCTTTGCAATGTTATCTATAGTTTGTTATCCACATAGTTGAATGCCTTTGCGTAGTCAATAAAACACAAGTAAACATCTTTCTGGTATCCTTTGATTTCAGCCAAGATCCATCTGACATCAGCAATAATATACCTCATTCCAAGTTCTCTTCTGAATTCAGCTTGAATTTCTGGCAGCTCCCTATAGTACTGCTATGACCATTTTTAAGTTATCTATAAGGTCAGCAGTTCGAAACTACCAGCCGCTCCGCGGGAGAAAGATGAGGCTTTCTACTCCCGTAAAGATTTACACCCTTGGAAACCTTGTACAGGGTCGCTATGGGTCGGAACCGACTCGACGGCACTTCACAACAACAACATAGCAAAATTTTACTTACATGTGATATTAATGATACCATTCAATGATTTCTGCATTCTGTTGGGTCACCTGTCTTTGGAACAGATACAAATATGGATCTCTTCCAGTCAGTTGTCCAAGTAGCTATCTTCCAAATTTCTTGGCATAGACTACTGAGTGTTTCCAGTGTTGAATGAGTTAGTTGAAACATACCAATTTGTATTCCACCAATACCTTTCCTGGAACCATGTTTTAAGCTAATGCCTTCAGTGCAGCTTGGACTTCTTCCTTCAAGACAATTGATTCTTGATCATATGCTACCTCTTGAAATGACTGAATGTCAATCAATTCTTTTGGGTACAGTGACTCTGTATTCCTTCCATCTTCTTTTGATGCTTCCTATAGCGTTCAATATTTTGGCCATAGAATCCTTCAGTATTTATGTCCAGGCTTAAATTTTTTCTTCAGTTATTTCAGCTTGAGAAAGGCTGAGCAAGCTCTTTTGATTTTCTAATTCCAGGTCTTTGCACATTTCCTTATAACACTTTATCTTTTTGAGCTGCCCTTTGAAATTTTGGGGTCTGCTCTATTGCTTCATCATTTCTTTCATTTGCTTTAGCTATTCTATGTTCAGGAGTCCTGGTGTAGTGCTGTAGGATATGCATTTGACTGAAACGTCAGTTTGAACTGCTAGGTCTGAGGTTCAAACTCAACAGCTACTCCCCGGAAACCCTATACAGGGTCACTATGGGTCAGAACCAACTAGACAGCAGTTAACAACAGTAATTCTATGTTCAAGAGCAAGTTTCAGAGTCAAGCTTTGCATTTTCTTCTTTCTTGTCTTTTCAGTGATCTTTTGCTTAGTTCATGTGTGATGTTCTTGATGTCATTCCTTAATTCCTCTGGACTTCAGTCACTTGTGTTCAATGTGTCTGATCTGTTTTTTGAGATGGGCTCTAACTTGAGGTGGGATATACTCAAGGTTGAACCCCTGGTGTGGTGTTGTAGGATCACCACTGGACTGAGAACCACCAGCTGCTCTTCAGAAACCTTATCCAGGGTGGTTATGAGTCAGAACCAACTCAATGGCACTTAGCAACAACAACATACTCAAGGTTATATTTTGACTCTCATGGACTTGTTTTAATTTTCTTCAGCTTAAGCCTGAACTTGCATATGGGCACCTGATGGTCTTATCCTTCAGTCAGTGCCTGACCTTGTTTTGGCTGATGGTATTTTCCCCGTTGTCTGTTCCTACTGATGTACTCAAATTTGATTCCTGTGTATACCAACTGGTGATGTCCAAGTGTTTAGTCATTATAAGAAACAGGTATTTGCAATGAATTATTGGTTGATCTTGCAAAATTCTATCATGCCATATTTTCCAACTCCCAATTCCTTCTTTTTGTTTCCAACTTTTGCATCCAATCACCAGTAATTATCAATGCATCTTGATTGCATGTTTGATCAGTTTCAGATTGAAGAAGTTGGTAGAATTCTTCAGTTTCTTCAACATTGGCTTTGGTGGTTGGTGACTAAATTTGAATAGTTGTATTAACTGGTTTTCCTTGTTAGGAGCACAGATATTATACTATCACAGATAGCATTGTATTTCAAGATACATCTTGAAATGTTCTTTTTAAATTTGCCATTCTATTCCTCTTGAATTTATCATTCCAGGTATAGTAAACCATTGTTGTTGCAGTTAAGTGCCGTCGAGTCAGTTCAGACTCATATTGACCTTGCATAGGGTTTCCAGGGAGCAGCTAGTGAGTATGAACTTCAGATCTTGTGGTTCAAACTGACCTTTCAGTTCCAATGTTTTATGCCACAGCACCATACCAGGACTCCTAATAAACAATAGGATTGTCCGATTCAGAACAGCTAATACCAGTCCATTTCAGCTCTCTAACGTCTAGGATATCAATCTTTATGCATTCATTCTTGCTGACTTCCAATTTACCTAGATTCATACTCTGTACATTTCATGTCACGATTAACAATGGATATTTGCGGTTGTTTTTTTAAATTTTATTTTGAATTGTGCCCCATTCGCACATGAAGGGCCCAAAAGCTTTGCTCCATCATATCATTAAGATCAACTACACTTTGAGGAGGCAGCTCTTCCTTAGTTGTATTTTGAGTGTCTTTAAACTCAAGGGACTCATCCTTAGGCACTATAGCAAATAATGTTTTGCTGCTATTCAAAAGGTTTTCAGTGGCTAATCCTTCAGAACTGGAGTGCCTATTCCTTCTTCCTATTCTGCTCTTACTCTGGAAATTCCAATGAAGCTTGTTCATCATGGGTGATCCTGCTGGTATTTAAAAAACCAGCGGCACACTAGCCACACAGTAGGACAAACTGACAATGAATTACTAGTAATGATCATTTTCTTCATAGGACAATTATAAAGATTTAATGGGTTAACCCATGCAAAGGTCTTAAAATAGTGCTTAGAACTTTATAGAAAGGAGTCAAAATTGCTAGTTGTTTTATAATTGCTTCATTGCCATTAGTATTATTTTAACGTTGTCATTATTCACTAAGGGGCATAGGTCCATGCTGCTGCTGTTGCCATGGAGTCAGCTGTGACTCATGATGACCTTATGTAGAATAGAACGAAATGCTGCCCAGTCCTGGTGCCCTGTCCATGCTTCTTAGTATATCTGAGTTCATTGTTGTGGCTATTGTGTCAGTCCATGACACTAAGGGCTTCTGGCAGAGATAATGAAATGCTTTTGCATACAACTGTGGTCTGTTGAAAAAATGCAAGATCTTTAAAATTCTCGTATACTTTTTATTATGGGACAAAGGTAAAGTTAGCTGATTTCTACCTCCAGAAAGATACACATTCCACAAGGAAAAATAACTCTTGGTCTATATAAAGACTTTAGGTCAATTGAGGAATACAAATTATCCTAATTTTTAAAATATAGACTCAGTGAGGGTTTGAGTTGGAATGCCTGACTGCATATACCATCTGGCTCATTGAACATCACTATAGAAATAGAAGCTTCCATGTCTTGGTAAGACATTAAATGTATCATTGGGGTTTAAAAAATGAAGTTAAAGAGCCAAATAAAAAATTGAAAAGGACAGCTCAAGAAGACAAAAACAACAACAACAAACAAACAAAATGTATTTCACTATTGGTATATAGTCAATGGACTAAATTATCAAGTCACTTGAAATAATTGTTTTCTCGTGTGCTATATGTCACAATTTTGCCATAGGTTAAGTTCATTTCATTTTATTCCATTTATGTTTAAAACCTTAAATTCCCTAATAAGTTAAGAAATCAGAAAATGTAATTTGTGATTTAACTGTAGAACATTGTTTTCTTTCAAATATTAATTTACTTCTCAAAAAAGTGTCACCGGGGCTCTGGTGTTGTTGTTGTTAAGTTCTGTTGAGTCAGTTCCAACTCATAGTAAACTTGTTTAGGATTTCTGAGGAGCAGCTAGTAGGTTTGAACTTCTGAACTTGTGGTTAGCAGTCATGGGCTTATCCTACAGCACCACGGCAAGACTCCTATAGTTCTGTGGCTAAAACTAGCAACCTGACCACATAAATAAACAAGTCACACTCACTCTAGATTGAATGCAAATCACATGACATCCTGAGTCCTTCATTTCTGCTAGGGGCAGTTGTTTCTAGTCTCAGAGGAGAGGCTAGCTCTCCATGGAAACTGGTGCTCCCATGCCCTCATGCTAAAGAAATAATGAGAGGATGATGATGGCAGTCTTTGTAAATGAATAAGGAGCCAGGCACTCTCCATGAATGACTTCATCTCAATCTCACCAAAAACTGTTATTTTTGCCTCAAGTTTATAGTTGAGGGAACTGAGCTAAGCAGAAAATGAAGTAACTTGCTTAAAGTTATATAGCTAGATAAGTAGAAAAGACTAGATTTAAAAGAAAAGGTCATTAAAAGTCCAGGAAAGTAAGAAAAGACCAAAATGGAAGTTAGAAGAGATTCTGAAATTTGCTCTTGAATGTAAAGAAGCTAAAGTGACTGGAAGAAATTATAAAGCAAAAACTGAATAGAAAATTTCAAAGGGCAGTTTGAGAAGACAAAGTAAGCTATTATAATGAAATGTGCAATGACCTGGATTTAGAAAACTAAAATGGAAAAACATGCTCAGCAATTCTCAAACTGAAAGAAATGAAGAAAAAAATTCAAGCCTTGACTTGAAATACTGAAGGACTCTATAGGCAAACTATTGAATGATAGAGAAAGCATCAAAAGAAGATAGAAGGAATATACAGTCACTATACCAAAATGAACGTATCAATGGTCAACCATTTTAAGAGGCAGCATATGATCAAGAAGAGACAATAATGAAGGAAGAAGTAGAAGCTGCTCTGAAGAAGAGGCATTGGTGAAAAATGAGGATCCAGGAATTGATGGAATACCTTTTAACTGTTTCAATAAACTGATGCAGCATTAAGGGCATTCACTAGTCTATGCCAAGAAATTTGGAAGCCAGTTTTCTTATCAACTGATTGGAAGAGATCCATATTTGTGCCCATTCCAAAGAAAGGTGATCCAATGGAATGTGGAAGTCAATGAATAATATCATTAATATCACATGCAAGTAAGGAGTCCTAGTGTGACACTGTAGGATAAATATTGGACTAGTGACTACTCTGTGGAGTTCTGGTGTGGTTAATGTGCTGGGGGTTAATGTGCTGGACTGCAAAGTCTGTTTGAACCACAAGGTCAGTGGTTTAAGCTCACCAGCTGCTCCTTGGAAACCCTATACAGCGTTGCTATGGGCCGGAACTGACTCAAAGGCACTTAACAACACTAACTACTCTATTTTTTTTTTTTATATGATAGAAAAAGTACACATCTCTAAATTCATACTTGATAGGTTCAGATGTCACCTAATATTGACTGAACATTTTAATATTAGGACACTAGTACCTTACTGACTATGCAAAGGCATTCAACTATAAAGATCACAACAAATTATTAATAATAATGCAAAGAATGGGAATTTCAGAATAGTTAATTATGAGGAACCTGTACAAAGACCAAGATGCAGTCATTGGAACAGAACAAAGGGATACTGCATGATTTTAAATGAGGAAGGGTGTGAGTCAGGGCTGAATACTTTCACCATTTACTCAATCTGTATGCTGAGCATATAATCCAAACTGGATTATATGAAGAAGAACCTGACATCAGGATTGGCGGAAGACTCATCAACGACCTTTGATATGCAGATGACACAACTTTGACTGTGAGAAGCAAAGATAACTAGAAGCACTTACCGATGAAGATCAAAGAAAAGACTACAGCCTTTAGTATGGATTGCACTTCAATGTAAAGAACACTAAAAATCTCACAACTGGATCCAATAAATAACATCATGATAAATGGAGAAAATATTGAAGTTGTCAAAGATTTCACTTTACTTGGATCCACAATCAACACTCAAAGGACACAAGAAATCGAAGGTTGTATTGCATTAAGCAAATCTATTGCCAAAGACCTCTTTGTGCTAAAGAGTACAGATAATACTTTGAAGGCTAAGGCGTGCCTTACCCAAGTCATGACATTTCAATAGTCTCACCCAAGGTTGGCAGTTCAAACCCACCAGCTGCTCCTCAGAAACCCTATACAGGGTTTCTGTGAGTTGAAACTGACTAGATGGCACTTGCATGAACACCAACATACGCATGTGAAAGTCGGGCAGTGAATAAACAAGACAGGAAAAGCTTTGTGGCATTTGAGTTATGTTGGTAAAGAATATAGAAAGCAACACGGACTGACAGAAGAACAAACAAATCTGTCTTGGAAGAAGAACAGCCAGAGTGTTGCTTAGAATTCTAGTAAGGATGGTTAAGACCTTCTCTGGTACTTTGGACATGTTGCCAAGAAGGGCCAGTTCCTGGAGAAGGACATTATGCTTGGTAAAGTGGAGAGTCAGTGGAAAAGAGGAAGATCCTCAATGAGATGGACTGACACAGTGCAGTAGCAACGGGCTCAAATATAAAATTAGTGAAGCTGACTGAGGTCCAGACAATGGTTTTAGTCTGGTGTGCAAATGGCCCCTATGAGTCGGAGTGGACTAGATAGCACCTAAGAACAACAACAACACATACCTTGGCCTCTACAGGAGGCAGATGGAGTCCATAGGTCCTCCTTATTTGATAAATCCAACCACCTATTTAAAAAATGTTTTTTCAGGAATTTTCTTAAAAGAATCTAATTTAGACCCATAGTAAAGGGTAAGAGAACATTGTTGTTGTTAAGTGCCATTGAGTCAGTTCCAACTCATAGCAACCCTATATATAAGCTTTCCAAGGAGCAATTGATGGGTTTAAACTGCCACTGTCTAATCAAATTGGTTAAAATAGCAGGACTATGTAAAATATTCAAAACTAGCAACTTAACTTCCAAATGTTTCTTTCTCCCTCTCTGTTTTTTCAGATGATAGAAAAAGCACCTCTCTATAAAATTTGTATTTGACAGGCTTAGATATCACCTAATATTGACCAAAATGTTTCATTATGATGATATTAATTACACTTAAGCATGATAAAAATCAGCAACAATTTAAATTAAGCTAAATTTCCTTATGAGGGAAAACAACACATCATACCTCAACATTAATTATTTAAATAGTCTGAAAATGAAAAGGCCAAACATACATGAATCCATCCCAAAGTCAGGAGATCGTGTTGATCTTGAACATTGAATAGTTCTTCTACGTTCTCTACGTCACAATAATCAGGTCCTGCAGACTGCTTTGGTACTATTACGTGGGTGATAGTAAATTCATTATGTGTCTAAAAGAATAACAAATGTATTATTAAAAAGAAAAAAACCTCAACAGGAAATGCTCAGGTCAGTTTTGCTATGAGAGTATAATATGTCCCCTCCAATTGCTCATCATGTCCCTTTCTCCATTACAGTTCAAAAGTAGTGTTCCAAACATGAATATGGATTCTTTGAGAATCTGTTGTGTGGAACTTAAAATACATTTTCTCACAAGAAACATATCATAAACAGGAATTAGCATTCTAGACTGGTCCTTGAAAATATATTAATCAATAAGGTCTTGAGATGGAAAACTCAGAACAAAACATCCTTAGGCTTATTTGGAGGTGGAGATACTAGTTAATCAACATTTCTAAGGATTGTGTAAACTGATGATCTAGCTTTTGTTTTGCTAATTATATTTAATTTCATATCAAGACTTAAGACTTTCTTTCCTTCTAATATGGACTGGTCTCATTAGAATGTCCCATAATTGCAGTGGAAATACTATTTCAGAAATCTACATGGATTTTTAAATTTGAAGACCCATAATATATCATGACTCTAATAAAAAGTAATGTGCAGGCTTTGATTAATCACTTAAAGCAAACTTTTATATTATCTGTGAAATTATATAGTCTATTTTCCAGATAGATACTCCCATTAATAATGACAGCAGTTTTATGAGATTCATCTATGCAAAGTCAGTATCATAAGATTTACAATTCTTAACATGCTTCTATTCTGCTATCCTTATAATAACGCCCGTATTATTAAAAGTATCCCGTCCGCAGAAAGGGTGAAACAAAGGCCATACCAGTTTTCCACATAGGATTCCACAGGTCTCTATCCCTCTTACTGTATTAGACTCTGCCAGCAGCAGAAATTTGTGGCAAAGATCTCTGGGTAAGACTGCGCATCTTAGTCCTTCTACCACTAAATCTAAGAAACAGAAAATGTACGAGCAGCTAAAGCACACATTTTATATCCCATCCGCCAAAACTTATTTATAGTAATTGCTGTTAAAATATATTTCAAAGATAACATCACTGTGTGCCTCACTTTCCACATTTTATTTGAAAGGTTTCACGGTAAACATTGACTAGAAGGAGGATAAAATTACATTTTGCATACACTTTATTAGAAAGGTGGGAAGATGTAAGCATGTTTACATTTCTGCAGTCCAAATCAACTATATGTGTGTGTATGTGTTTTCTTTTGGCAAATATATTGCTAAATGCATAGGTTGCATGTTGTTGTTGTTGTGAAGTGCTACTGAATCGGTTCTAACCCATAGCAACCCTGTATAAGGTTTCTGAGGAGCAGCTGGTGAGCTTGAACCTTGCAGTTCAAATGGCTTTGCAGTCTGGCGCATTAACCCACAGTGCCGGATGTACTTACCCCATGTTATATAAGACATAATCTTTTTGTATTTACCATATGTCACTCATGTTTTTATGGAAGCTGGTGATCGGTAGGTATAATCACAAAGTTTTCACAAATAAACAACTATAGAGTAACTTGTAAAATGCTCACCTATTATAACTTTTTAAAAAAATAAAGTGGGAATACTAGCTCCACCTGACAGTGTCTGCTGGGAAGAATTCTTCCTTTGCTTTTGGAAACTTCCCAGGACTGATCTAGCTCTACCAAGCAGCACTAATTGTTGACAGAAAAATGTAATCCATTAGGAAATTAACTACGTGTGTGGATGGGAACCTTCTGGGCCAGAGATAATGCTAAACAGGCTGTGCACAGGAGTCCTGTAGGATAAGCCCTGGATGGCTAATTGCAAGGTTGGCAGTTCAAACCCACCAGCTGCTCCTCGGAAACCCTATCCAGGGTCACTATGAATTGGAACCCACTCAACGGCACTTAACAACAACAACATGTTGTGTATGAGCATTTCATAACTGAGCAAAGATCTGGACCAATGATTTTCTCAGCATCTCCTTTCCTTTCCAGTCATGTACCCTTGGTTAAAATACATGGATAAAAAAGTGCTTGGGTTTCCTCTTTTTTCAAAACTCTGTGCAATGATAAAATACAGTCCTGCTATTATAGGGTCTCAGCTCTACCATCAGGGACAAATCAGGCTTTTGAAGTTTAATGTTACATATATAGACAGTCCCTGGGATATGAACATCCTAGTTACAAACAATCTGTAGTTACAAGCCAACTCCTATCAAGCCTCGATATTCAAATTTTGAGGTACAAGCTATGGTTTGTAATAACAAATGGGAAGTACTTTGGGACACGCACCAAAACATTATGACTATGTCATGTTAAAAATATATCTGGAAGAGCATCCAAATTTTTTTATATACATAGAAAAGTACACTATGTACCATATAATAAGACAAACTTTTGACTAATGGACATTAGATATGAAACATATCTAAATGTTCTGATTTATGTTCAAGTTTGACCTAAAGATAGATTTAGGACTGAACTACTTCATAATCCAGGGATTATCTGTAGTAAAAGCCGAAATCCTGGGAGGTGCAAATGGTTAACACGTTTAGCGTCAAAAAGTTGAAGGTTTGATCCCACCCAGAGGTGCCTTGGAAGAAAAGTGTGGCAACCTACTCCCAAAAAATCAGCACAACAGCTCTACTTTGAACACATCGGGTCGCCATAAGTCATGATTAACTCAAGGACAACTGGTTACAGATTAAAGTAAAGCCAAACAGTACTGACACAAAGAAATGAGAAGAACCCTCCCAGCTGTACAGAAATGCGGCGCATTAGAAGAGCCTCCGTGCACTCACGGTAGTAGAGCACGCCACACTTACTCTGCGTAGCACTCACAGTGGCAGCTGGCTTTAAGGCCCTGTTCACAGGAGGCGAGTGACTAGCGGAACTGGGTGCATCACTTTTATTAGGTTGCTCCACAAATACGTTCAGCAAAGAGTTGTTCTGATGAGTGGAAAAGCAGGACAAAGCACTTCCATCAATCTGCTGAGACAGCTCAGGCGTTTCGGCACTGTGCATCTGACCTCGGGCTAATTCTTGCTTCTTGAGTTGATCTTCAAAAAACAGAAACTGCTCGGATTCTAGCTGCTGCTGGCGCATCTGAGCAATCCGCTTCCTCTCCGCCTCTATCAGTTTCTGATGCTCCAACTTTTTAAGAATTTCTGCTTTATATTTGTTCTGAAAAAAGGTGGTTGCCAGAATAATAGATTAGTTTCTAAAGAAAAAGCATCAAGCTGGAATTAGACACGCTCTCACCTCCTAGCAGAGAGACATAGCTAGATATTATGACAAGTCCTCAGGGATACTCATGAAACACTGAGGAAAATAGACATCATCATCCAAAAGCCCCTTGATCTGATTCAGACAGCAGTTCCAGGTCCACTCATAGGTTACCAGAGATAAACTATGACAATCAAGTTCCCTCCATTCCACTACACTTCTAACTCCTGGAAACTCAATGGCAGTGTTGTCTGCTCAGCCTAACTGTCTAGACCATCTGGAACCAAATATCTCAGAAATAATTGTATCACCCTAGACTATACATGCCAATTGAATGGTAGAGTGACTACTAAACATATGTGGTTTTAAATTAAATTTTAAATGAATTAAAACTATATAAAATATTTCATAAGTTATCCTGCTATTGTTGCTGTAAAGTGACGTCACATTGGTTCCAACTCATAGTGACTCTGTATAGGGTTTCAGAGGCTGTATATATTTGCAGGAACAGAAAGCCTCAAATTTCTTCCTTGGAGTGGCTGGTGGACTCGAACTGCTGACCTTGTGGTTCTGCTGTCCAATGCTTATCCTACAGAGCCACCACACTCCCCTTAGTCATACTAGTCACATTTTAAACACTCAATAGCTACATCAGACAGAGGCTACCACATTGGACAGTGTCATAGAAATGGCTTATCACAGAAAGTGTGATTGGGCATTGCTACCCTCGAGCCTCTAGTGCTCATATTGCTGGAGCTTTAAGGAGTGGAGGAGATGCCTGCATAGAATCACTAACAATCAGCTTTCAAAATGTGGCTCTGTCAGAATCAACAGAGATTTTCGTTAAAGACGCAGGTTCCCAAGCTCCCCAGTCCTAACAAAATATCCAGGGATTAGACCAAAGAATATAATATTTTAAATAAGCTCTTCCAATGACTTTGATGGAAATTAAATTTTGAGAGGTGCTGTAAGATGGGAATGGAGTGGGTAAGGCTGTTGACAATACCACTTCCATACATGAGTTACCCTGGAAATCTTTTTAGTTAAAATGAAGATGCTGATGAAGCAGGTTTGGGGTGGGGCCTGAGTTTCTGTATTTTGAACAAGCTCCCAGATGCCCATGTTGCTGGTAGCCAGGGTTCCCAGGCATCTCTGTTCATCTGTGCGAGGCTCAATGCTGCATTATTCCCCACAAGAGATTTCTATATGCTATACACTCAGAATAAACATGGTGGACTCTGAAGTAATTGGCGTCACCAGAGGCAGCCTGGCCATGCACAGAACATGGACTAGGTAACAAGGTTGTTCCTGCCAGGTGACTGTGGAAGGTATGATTATTCACATTGCTGAACATGGAAGAAACACCTGGACATGGGCTTTGTCCTTCATTCCTGTTGCTTTGCCTTTGCCTCCAAGATCATTTTATTCTAAACCTACTTGTCAATATCCACACTTGAGGGAAACTTCTGGTTTCAACATTCCCTCTGCCATTTGGTTAACTACCTCACTCAGCCCAGTCTTTTGATCATGCCCATAGGAAGTCTTGGTGTGGCACTGTGGGTTAATGCGCCAGACTGCAAAGCCGTTTGAACTGTAAGGTCGGTGGTTCAAGCTCACCAGCTGCTCTGTGATCATCTTCAAAGTTAATGAATTGATCTGAAATGACAGTCATTGAAGGTAACAACATCCAAAGCAAATAACCAAATAACAAACCTAAATAACTACATGAACCCTTTCTAATACTACTATAAAAATTAAGGATGAATGTTTTGAATTTGTTGTTGTTGTTGTTAAGTGCCGCTGAGTCAGTTCCAACTCATAGAGATCCTGTATAGGTTTCTGAGGAGCAGCTGGTGGGTGGGTTTGAACTATCGACCTTGTGGTTCGCCGTCCTGTGCTGATCCTACAGTGCCACCCCAGGAGTACCCCATAAACTGAAAGGCCAGTTTCTTGTTCCGTGCCTTTCTGTTTTGTAGAAATTATTATCATGTTCGCTCTTTACCAACAATCCAGAAGTCATCATTTCTTGGTAACAAAATTACATTTTTCCAATATGATCAGCTATTCATCCATCCCAATGTAACACTGACTAAATTTACAATGTGTTCACATTTCCCAGGCCTACATAATTAATACATCAGAAACCATAAACTGCTCTCCCTACCTCCTACTGTCTCTGTTCATCTGGCAAAAGGGTAGCCATCTGGCTCTATGTTACATTGGCGAAAGTTAGGCAAAAAGCTCAATTTCAATCACTGTAGGAAATCTATTTTCTAATTTTTCACTTTATGAGCTATTGTGGAGAAATAATAAGACCACATCTTTGGTGCAAGTGCTTAACCTAGACATTATGAATTTTTTATTGGTTTTACATCACTGCATCTTTAATTTTTAATTTAAATGCATATGACATTTGGAAAGCTCATCATGGGAAAATTAAACTAAAAAAATATTTGCACAGAAAACAGTCATGAAATAAAGGTACCAATTGAAACTTACTTTGCTTTGCAAATATTCTTGGAATTCTAGGTTATATTTCTTTAAAAGGTCCTTTTTCAATTCATCTGTCCTTGGGAATGCAATCTCCTTCAGTTTCTTTTAAAAATATATACACATATTGATTAGTGGGGATTTTCAGTATACTCTTTCAGATCATCAACTGAGAAAGAAAAGCAGCTGGTAGGTGTATTAGAAATCAAGTCACACGAGGAACCAAAGGTAATGGTAGAACAACAAACCTCTCCTTTCTAGGACTCCAAAATATGATTTTCTGACAAGGAAGGGGGAAAAAATCCTTCTGGTAAACTATCATTGGCTCCACTAGTTGGATAAGCATTTTATTTAGCCAGGTTCCCCATTTTGAGATAGTGGGTTTGTAAGTACACCTTCTACTGTATGTAAATCAATATAGCAATAGAGGCAGATTATAAAAATCAGTTGGAGTACTTTATAGAAATACAGTTCCCCAGGAAACCTGATGTTCAACTATTCCTTCCCACCACCTGGTTTTTTTTTTAGAGATGAGGAAAAAAGGGCCTAAAGAGACCAAAAGACTTGTCTAGTGTCATACTAGACATCTAGGGTATCCGTCAGAACTAGAACTCAGGTCTCCTAAACTCTAACCAGGGCTCTTCCACTAAAATTTCTGTTCTCTTCATCCATTCTCATTCATTCATTCATTCTACCCACTAATCCAACAAACATACAATAATATATATATATATATAAAGGAGCTCTGGTAGCGTAGTGGTTACGAATCGGGCTGCGAACCTTAAGGTCAGCGGTTCGAAACTACCAGCCGCTCCGCGGGAGA
>NW_006408521.1:13343501-13353392 GCF_000296735.1 Chrysochloris asiatica | reverse complement strand
TTTTTCTTATAAATAAAAATAAAAATAACTCTAATTAGAGTGAAAAAAAAAAAATCACCTTAGCAGCCTGGAAGCCTGGAGCCTTTGTTTTTCAAACAGAAAGTTTCTGAAGTTGAATGGGCATGAAAATACTGGGGAAATGCTATGTAAAAGCATGAAAATGAAAGACACTTCAAATAAGAGAAATCAAATAGTACAGAGGACTATTTGACAAATTCTGAATTCTAGTGACAGGCAGCTTAGGGGGTTACACAGGTAGAAAAGCCTTCATTCCATTATATGGTTAAATACCTGTGACAGGCTTTGTTTTCTCTTTCTCCATCTAGCATAGATGATCAAGCCATACTATTCAAAGGGAAAATGTTTTTTTTTTTAAAACATTTATTCTGAATGTTTATATTTTTATGCTAAAGATATTTGATATTATATATATTGTGTATGTTTATACATATGAAAATACATTTCAAAAATCTTCATTTTCATTGAGACTACTCCAGGCCACCCCTCCAAACACCTTACTCTCTATTAGACTAGAACCATAAGAGGAAAATAACTAGAATCTTGTGCTGTCTTAATAGTTAACATCAATTTTCAAATAGTTGTTGAGTTCCAGAATGCCTGGAATAATCAACAACAACCCAAGTAGCTACCTCAAACAAGTACAGGGCAGTAAGAAATCATTCTTTTCAATCTGGAAAGGATTAATAAATAATTCCTTCACACCATAAGGTGGTGGACCAAATGGTTGATGTTTTCTTTTCTTTTTTTTTTTTTGCAGTTTCAATTAGATACCCTACAATGGCTTAATAATGATGATTAAACATCTAAGAAAGAATTGAAACAATGGCGCTAATGGAATGAATTTCTGTGCTTAAACTCTCAAGAGGATGAGAGAGAGGAGGAAAGGAAGAGGGAATGAATCAATAATGGATACTTGAGGAACACAGGATCCCATAGGGGAGAATCAATCCCACAATACCTTCATAATATCTTGCTTTTCGGGGACTGCACATTGCTGGTAATCTCGATGATTAGGAAGCTTTTCTACAAACAAGCTACAGAGCAACAAAAACACAGCATTAGCGTCAAATGACAAAGAGGTCAAAATTGTTTCTAATATAAAGCATCCATTTTTAAAATGGTATGGTTAAGGACCTATTATTTTACATATTCTTCTCTCCAGCCTTGGCTGAGAAGCAGCAGGAGTATTGGCATTAAAAACCCCAAACCTGTTGTCATAAAGTTGATTTGAACTCATGCGTTACAGAGCAGAACTCCTCCACAGAGTTTTCTTGATTATAACTTCTACGGACATAGACTTCTAGGCTTTTATTCCATGGCACCACTGAGTGGGTTTAAATGGCCAGCCTTTAGGTTGGTAGTTGAGCACACACCATTTGTGCCACCTAGAGACCTATTTTGGCATTAAAAAACCAAAATTGTTGAGTCGATTCTAACTCATAGCAACCCATTAGGACAGAGGAGAAACTGCTCCCTAGGCTTCCAAGATTAAGTCTTTAGGGAAGCAAACTGCGTCAGCTTTCTCCTACAGAGCAGTGGTGGGTGGTGGTAGTGATCGTGCGCTGTGAAGTTCTGACTCACAGCGACCCTGTATATGGTTCACAAGGCTGTAAATCTTTACAGGAGCAGAAAGCCTCATCTTTTTCCCACGTAACAGTTGGTAGTTTTAAACTGATCTTGAGATTAACCACTACGCTACCAGAGCTCCTTTGCCAGCCGTTTGGTTAGCAGCCCACCAGTGCGCCTTTATTTATGCATTACAAGGCAGAAAATTGCAGCAAACTGAGAACTGATACTAACCTCGGTTCAGGTCAGGGATCCGCCTAAAGAAAAAAGTCACCTTATCTTGTCTCAAGGGAGCTCTGGTAGCGTGGTTACGATTCGGGCTGCAAACCTCAGGTTCAGCAGTTCGAAACTACCAGCTGTTGCGCGGGTGAAAGATGAGGCTTTCTGCTCCCATAAAGATTTACAGCCTCAGAAATCCTGTACAGGGTCGCTATGAGTCGGAACCGACTCCATGGCACATAACAACAACAACCCTGTCTCAGGTTCTGCATTACAACCTTAACCCTCGCCCCGCCCCACCCCCAGTCTCTTATCTTCCTACTTCCTACTTGTCTGTGCTGCTGGCCCCTGAAGAGTTTATGTAAAAATGGAAGAGTTTGGAAAGATCAGTGTAGTCCCTTCTCACACTTGAAGAACCAATCCTGCATCAGTAGCACTTCTTTTGTGTATAACAAAATCTCGGAACTGAAAGTTTGTAACTAAGAGACAAGACGGCAGGGTTTCTAGTGGATTCGAAGGTGTTTTAGCCAATGCTAGAGAGAGTTCTTATTTCATTGCCTTTTTGAAGAACAAGGGGCAGCAGAACTGAAAGGAAGTCTCTACAGCTAACTAGGTACATGACTTCTAGACAAAGGGAACCCTGTCATTTTTGTCACGATGTTTCCCCATCCTGTAGAATAGTTCTCGGCTCATAATTAATGTTCAAGAAATATTTGCCAAACAAATGAAGAGTCCTCCCTTGATGGATTATCAAGGGCTATAAATGTTATTTTTAATCAATATGCAATATCTCATCATTACTTGAAGTTCCATTGTTTACGAAGCACGCATTCTTTTAATCCAAATGCCATGATACGTGTGAACAGTAAGTACCACAAGTCACATTTCTCAAATGAGAAAATCCAGGCATATTACATGACAAGTGTCATAAAACCAGGGGTATTTAGGGTTGAAAAGTCCTCAGGCGTCATCTCTCACCAGTCTTTCATTTACAGATGGGGAACTGAGACTCAAATCGTCACATTCTAATAATAAAAGATAATTCAAATACTCAGTGGATTCAAGAACTCAGAGTACCAGTGAGCTTTTGCCTTAATTCCATGTCTATACAAGTGTGTGCAAAACTCAAATAGAAGGTTAAAAACAGATCGCATCAACAATTATCCTGGATACGTTAAGTTCAGGGTCCTGGCGTGCTGTTGTAGGATAAGCATTCGACCATAGCACAAGGTTGGCTGTTTAAACTCACCAGCTGCTCCTTGGAAACCCCATATAGCATCAGGATGAGCTGGAACCAACTCGACGGTACTTAACAACAACAACATGTTAATGTTCAGACACAACAAATTTCTGTCAATGCGATTGAAAGTCCCAGATTCATGTTGCGGAGCTTTCTAGAAACAAGTGATTTTCCCAGATAGGGTGACTGTTGCCAACCATTCTCTAAGTTCCCAAGAAGTCAAGTTACCATGAATAAAATGCAGATACCAATTTGGATACTTTGTAAAGTGTTTTTAATTGTCCCCTGGCAGAATCATGGATTGCAATTTTAAAAATAGCTTCTCTTCTCAATTTTTCAAATTTTCTCAGTTTACAAATTCCCAAATGAGACTAGTGAAGCCAATGTTGATAACTGAAGACCTTTCCAACCAGAAACTGGCAAATTAGTAGGGAAAACAAAATTCTATTTCTGTTAACTCATAAACTAGAAGATGTTAATAATGAATATGTATCTAATGTTGTTGTTTAGTGCTGTCAAGGTGGTTCCAACTCATACTGACCCTGTATAGTGTTTCCGAGAAGCGGCTGGTGGATTTGAACCATCAACTGTGCTAATAGGGAGTCTAATTTTACATGGTTGTCATGATGTAGCCTCTTTCACTCAGTATTTTGTAACTTTTTTTGTCCATAGCCTTCTTACCCAGCCAAGTAAATTGCCTTTTAAAAACATGATTACATACCATGTGACCTCAGGAGCCCCTGTCTGGTGTAAAGAGTTCACACGCTCCATTGGTAACTGAAAGACTGGAGATCTGAGTCCACCAAGAGGCACTGCAGAATTCAAAGACCTGCTACTTTTGAAAAATCCATCACTGGAAATCCCGTGATATACATGCACTGCCATGAGTCACAGTCAATTCAATGACAACTATTATCTGTTTTTGTTGTTTTTATGTGAGTCTGACTCCTACACCCTCACCTTAAGTCCTCTCTATGATCCCCAGCCTGTCCCCAAGTCTCACCCCACCAAATCAAACTTTTAAAATGTTGATCGCATGTTCGAGGTGCTTTAAACAAAGCTGCTATTTAGCTCATAAAGCTGGCATCCCTGTGAGGGAGAAAAGCATCAAACAAGAAATATTTGTGAAGAATGGGATAGAAAGAGACATGGGAGGTGAATTATGCTCGTCTATGAAGAGGGGCTTTGACCTCCGTAAGCCTCATCCTATCCCTGAATTTACTCAGTCCCTAAGCCTTAGAGATGGTATGAGGGATGCCTTTGAACACATTACTTGATAATTTAAAGACATAAAACTTAACATTTTTGGAGATTTCTAAAATTTGTCTGAGTGCCAAAATGTTCCTGCCAAGTAAACAGCACCACCAAAATATCAAGTAAGTATTGTTACAATTTTCTCATTTCAAAGTATTTCAAAATGAAAGACTCACGTGATAAATTTATTATAAAGAACAAAGGCATTTTCCAAATTTCCTTCTTCCAAATACACAGATGCCATCCTCTCCATTTCTACTCCAGATCTAAAGTAGCGGCGCGGAGTGATGTCTTCGTTGATTGTAATATTACAACCAAGCTTGCTTAGGGCTCGGACTCGCTCCTCTGGGCTTAAGGAAACATCCGTGTGGTCTGGCATAGCCGCCAACTTTTTCTGCAAAGCAAAATTTGAATCTCTGGTTATAATAAGGAAAAGCTATATAACCACAGGACTCCTGGTGTGGTGCCATAGGATCAGCACTGGACTTCGAACCACAAGGTTGGCAGTTCAAACCCACCAACATCTCCTCAGAAACCTTATATAGGGTCGCTATGAGTTGGAACTGACTCAACATAACAACAACAATGTAATCACAAGGTGAACGGTTCAAATCCACCAGTTGCTCCTTGAAAATCCTATACAGAGTTACGGCAACTCACAACCAACTAGATAGCACTAAACAACAATAGCATGGCTGAAATAATAGATGTATTTTCTGTGCTTGGCATTAATACTTAAATCTTTTCAGATGACTTCATGATATGATGAAAGTTGAGTATTTTTTTGGTTGTTTGTTAAAGGTCAAAGACATGGTCTCCATACCAAACAAGTATACACCTCCATGGTAGGCATGTGTTTCAGAGTATAATTATGTGGCAGTCATGGGTATTCAAATGTCTTAGATTGTTTTAGGTCAATAGCATTGACCTTTAATTCCCCATAAGGAGCCATGGTGGTGCGGTGTGAATTTAGCATTAGGCTGCTAACCAACAGGTGGGCGGTTCAAATCTACTTACTGCTTGGAGAAAGAAAGATGAAACTACCTGCTTCCTTAACATTTACAGTCTTAGAAACCCTGTGGAGCAGTTCTCTACCCTCCAGGGACAGAGGTAGAATTGTCTGGATGGGAGTGTGTTTATATCCCCATGGATGCCTTCATCCTGGGTCATGGGTAGCAGGCCAAGTAATGGCTGCTTCCCAAGGTGTGGCTCATGCCATTCTACCTTGAATGAGCGATGAGAAGTAGCTGGGCTTCAGTCACCATAAAGATTCCATTCTTTTCTGGATACATTTTCTTGAGTAAGAAGTATTCAGGGCCTCCATGAATCTTCTCTGAGTCACCTATAAAACCTGGAGAAGTCTTTTTAAGCCTAAGGGAACCTCTCCCACCACCTCCCCGCAAAAGACTCTTGGTTATTGTTGTTATGTGCCGTGGAGTGGATTCCAACTCATAGCAACCCTGTACAGGGTTTCCAAGGCTGTAAATCTTTATGAGAGCAGAAAGCCTCATCTTTCTCCTGCGGAACAGCTGGTAGCTTTGAACTGCTGATCCTGAGGTTTGCAGTCTGATTTGTAACCACTACACTACTAGAGCTCCTTTGTTGTTAGACCTCTACATAATAGCAATCACACTTCTAACCATGCCCTGATGAGAACATGATACAAAATTCCAAAGAAAAAGTCAGCAGTATCATTAATAAATTTATATTTTATTAATGCAAACAGCATCTATATACATTTGGAAATGTACAAGGCATATGCTTTCAGGATAACTACTCAAATGGTCAATAAAGAGTCCTTCCCTTAGATAGCTGTTATTGTTTTTAAGTACCATTGAGTTGGTTCTTACTCATAGTGACCGTGTATAGGATTTCTGAGGTACAGCTGGTGAGTTTGAACCGCCGACCTTGACGTTCAAGACAACCTTGCGGTCCAGCACATTAACCCCCAGCACCATACCAAAACTTTAGATAGTTGTTGTTAAGTAGGTTTAATTCATAGCAACCCTGTATAGGGTTTCCAAGAAGCCTCTGATGAGTCTGAACCGCTGATCTTGTGGTTCAAACTGATTTTGCAGTCCAGCACATTAGCCCACAGCGCTACACCAGGGCTTTAGATTAGATATCTATAATTTTATTTATCTGTAAATGGCGTGTTGATAAATATTTTAGGTTTTATAAGACATGTGGTCTCTGTCACATCTACTCAGCTCTGCTGGTGTGGACACAGCCATAAACATTATGTAAATGAATGAGCATGACTATGTTCCAGGCTATATTTTATTTGTTTGTTTGTTTGTTTGTTGTTTTTATTACGTGCCATCCAGTCGGTATCAACTTATAGCGACCCTATGCACAACAGAATGAAACACTGCCTAGTCCTGGGCCAACCTCACAATTGTTGCCATGCTTGAGCCCATTGATGCTGCCACTTTGCCAATCCATCTTGTTGAGGGTCTTCTTTTTCTCTGACCCTCAATCTTACCAAACATAATATCCTTCTCCAGCAACTGGTCCCTTCTGACTATATGTCCGAAGTTATGAGAGATAAAGTTTGGCCATCCTGGCTTCCAAGGAGTACTCTGGCTGCACTTCTTCAAACACAGATCTGTTGGTTCTTTTGGCAGCCATGGCACTTTCAATATTCTCCTCCAACACCATAACTCAAATGCATCAATTCTTCTATGGTCTTCCTTATTCCCTGCTTAGCTTTTGCATGCATATGAGGTAATTGAAAATATCATGGCTTGGGTCAGGTGCACCTTAGTCCTCGAGCTGACATCTTTGCTCTTCAACACTTTAAAAAGGTCTTGTGCAGCAAATTTGCCTAACGCAATATGTTGTTTGATTTGACAGCTGCTTCCATGAGTATTGATGGTTGTTGATACAAGAAGAATGAAGTCCTTGACAACTTCAATCTTTTCTCTGGTGATAAGAATGTTGTTGATTGGTCCAGTGGTGAGTATTTTTGTTTACTTTACATTGAGATATAATCCATACTGAAACCTGTGGTCTTTGATCTTCATCAGCAAATATTTTAAGTCCTCTTCACTTTCAGAAAGCAAGGTTGTATCATCTGCATATCGCAGGTTGTTAATGAGTCTTCCTCCAATCCTGATGCCACGTTTTTCTTCATAGAACCCAGCTTCTCAGACTATTTGCTCAGCATACAGCTTAAATAAGTATGGTGAAAGAATACAACCCTGACACACACATTTCCCAATTTCAAACCATTCAGTGTTCCCATGTTCAGTTTGAACAACTGCCTCTTGGTCTAGTTACAGATTCCTCATGAGCACAATTAAGTGTTCCGGAATACTCATACTTCGCAATGTCATCCATAGCTTGTCATGATCCACCCAATCAAAACCCTTTGTGTAGCCAACAAAGCACAGGTAAACATTTTTCTGGTATTCTCTGCTTTCAGCCAAGATCCACCGGACATCAGCAATGATATCCCTCATTCCACATCCTCTTCTGAATCCGGCTTGAACCTCTAGAAGTTCTCTATCAATGTATGTTTGCAGCCGTTTCTGTATCATCTGAGGAGTCCCTAGGTGGTATATCTGCTTCTGAAAGGTCACAGTCTTGTGAAACTCACAGAGTAGCTCCATTCTATACACATGGGGTCACCATGAGTCAGGATCCATTCCACAGGACGTAACAACAATCATCACTGATACTCCCAGAATGAAATTAATTAGTCCAGAACTAAGCTAGCTTCCTGAGTCGTACTCCATGAGTTAAAGACATGTTGCAAGCATACTAACGGGTGAACAGGTAACTTGATTAAGGTCTGTAGAAAGTTATAGAAGCAATCAAGGTAGTAACTGCTGTAGCTGGCCATAATTTATTGAGTCAACCTTCAGGGACAGGGTATAATGAATTGAATTTTTGGAGTTAACACCAATGCCATCTCGTTTACTGTGATGGGAATTTTATAGCCAATAAAGAGGTCTGAGTTGACTGTCACTCCTAAAAGCTTACTGTATAACCAGGAAGCACTGTGCGTGTTTCTGAAGACAGCATTGGGTCAGAAGCAGGCTATCCTCTTGCATCTTCTCATTCTCTTTTGACGTGGCCTTGAGCTAAGTCGTTGAGTCTTCCTACATATCTTCCTTCACTTGGAAGCTCACAGTGCCTGCACTTCCTTGTCCTCAAGATCTTGAGTTATTTCCCCTGTCACTGGGCAGGACATGAATTCACAAAGGTTTTGTTGTATTTATTTTTAACACAATAACAACAATAATAAAAGCCCATCTGATCCCAAGGTTATTTCCTCTGTACCACACAGTTTCTTCTAAGCTATAGTTGGAGAAATGGGCATAGTCTTGGGCAGCATAAGGGAAAATATGAGCACAAGAGTTCCAAGTATGTACATATTTACTACAAGCATCCCAAAGCAATATGAAGGTATTTGATAAATGTTGTCCTCAGTCCTTACCACATAAAGTAAGCTTCCAATTTTCATCTGTTGAGAAAATGAGGTAATCATAGCACTACATGCCTGGAATCTAGCCAAATAAAAACTTAATACTTTTGTGGGAAAAAATCCCCACTTATTTTTAATTTTAGTAAAGATGGCTTTATTAGTCACTTCCTGAAAGGAGACAGCCGTGCAGATGTATGAACAACTACAAATGCTAAGCTTCTTGAAGTAATTATGACTCATTTGACACTTTGTATGTTTCTGTTCTTCTTTTGGGGTTTTTTTCCCCCCATAATATTTAAAATATCAGTTGGTGCTACCTACCAGAGAATTCACAGTAAATGGCTGATCCATGTTTTCCTGTCCAAAAATGAAAATCTTCACTGCTTCTTCTCAATCACTTCATCTGTTTCAAAGAGAAAAAGCAGAGCTCGGGTTAGAATCCAAGTTATTTCTGCCTCAGATGAATATGAACAAATTAAAGTAACATATATTTCATCCTGAGATTTTAAAGCAACTGTTGGAAATCTCTTTCTGAAAATACAACACTGCAGATAATTTTGACTTCTTGAAGTAGAACTTTAAAAGTAGAGGCAGGGATGGAATTATTCTTTGACTAACAGCCAATGTGAATGTGTTGGAGAGGCATACCGCTTAGAACTCTACATAGGTTATAAAGTAGGTTTGAGTCCTGGTGTGGCGCTGTGGGATAAAGCACTGGACTGCAAGGTCGGTTTGGACTGGGTCGGAACCCACTTCATGGCACTTAACAATAACAACTATCTTCTAAAGTATAAACAATATCATGGTGGTTCAGAACATGGACTAGTAGCAAGATAGTCTAGATTTAAACTAAGTTTTAACATGTATTTGCATGGTAGGTAAAATTCTAAGATGGTCCCTGTGACTCCCACCTCTTGAATGTATCCATGTTGTTGTTGTTGCTGTTAAGTGCCATTGAGTTGGTTCTGACCCATAGCGACCCTGTATAGGGTTTCCAAGGAGCAGCTGGTAAGCTTAAACTGCCAACCTTGCAGTCCAAAGGACTTTGCAGTCTGACGCACTAACCCACAGCACCACACCAGGACTCCTCAGATGGATCCATAGTTTGATGTAATTCCACATCCCCTTGAATGTGGGTGGAAGCTGTAACTTGTTTCTA
>NW_006408521.1:13299801-13343076 GCF_000296735.1 Chrysochloris asiatica | reverse complement strand
AGATAGATAGATAGATAGATAGTACATAGCCAATGTTATATGCTCATTGACCTTGACCTCTATTGTGACTTATGGTGAGCCCTGTTTTCTATAAGGCTTTCAATGGCTGCAATATTATAGAAGCAGATCACCAGGTGTTATTGTAGCACCTGTGAGTGGATTTGTACTGCCAACTTTTCATTTGATAGCTAAGCACAAACCCTTTTTGCCATTTTGGAACCTTCAAGGTTATGTCAATATTAATCATTATTAGAATGTTGGTAGATTCCTGGTGTGGCACTGTAGGATCAGCACTGGACTGCAAACCACAAGGTCAGCAGCTCAAATCCACCAGCTGCTCCTTGGAAACCCTATACAAGGTCACTATGAGTCAGAACCGACTTGATGGCACTTAACAACACCAATGACATTAGAATGCTTATTCTGCAACTGAGGAAACTAAGGTTCAAAGAAGTTACGTCAATGTGCTCAAAGTCAGTCACTCAATAAAAGCTGGTCTCCTTCCTTTTTGTGCTAGGGTGGGCCACACTCTGTATCACCACTCCTCGTTTCCAGATTGATTTTGGTCTGTTACCACACTCATTAGTTATGTGCTGTGGATATGTATCTTCTCTCTGCTCTTTATTTGAGAAAGGAGGGGGCTAAGTGACATTCATTCCAGACCTTCTGTAATTTTAGAAATCTCAGAAGTAAATTTTGGTGTTATAAGAATTGTTCTAATAGACATGGTCTTGTAACCCCACCCCCAAAATGATTGGCTGGGACTATGCAAATAATCCAAGACTTCAGTATGGATTATATCTCAACATTAAAAAAAAAAAAAAAACCTCACAATATCACGATAAACAGAGAAAATACTGATGACATCAGGGATTTCATTTTACTTAGACTCATAATCAAATTCCCCAGGAATGGCAGTTAAAAAAAAAAAACACACCAAAATAAAAAAAGCCCCCCAGAAATCAAAGATGTCACTTTGAGGGCAGAGGTGCACCTGACCCAAACCACGGTATTTCCAATCACCTCATATGTATGTGGAAACTGGGCACTGATGATGGATAACCAAAGAAGATTTGATGCCTTTGAATTATGACATTGACAAAGAATATTAAATATACCATAGATTACTAAAAGAATGAATAAATCTGTATCAGAAAAAGTCTGGTAGGAATGCTTCTTAGAAGGGAGGATGATAAGACTTCATTTCATGTACTTTGGTCAGTTCCCGGAAAAGGACATTGGGTTTGGTAAAGCACAGGGTCAGTGAAAAAGAGGAAGACCCTTTATGACGTGGGTTAACACCGTGACCACAATGGGCTCAAACATAGTAAAGACTGTGAGGTTGGTGCAGAACCGGACAATGTTTTGTTCTGTTGTACATATGGTCGCCATGATAAGACCTAACAACATCATACAGATAAAGTGTGTAAAAATTATTGCAGGAATAAGGCAGTGACTATGCAAATAATGTGCCTATGGTCTACTAAGGTGATTGGCCAGTTTTGCCATCCCCCTAGGTTTAAAACAGAGTCCTGGCATGGTGTTGTAGGACCAGAACTGGACTGCTAACTATAAAGTTAGTGGTTCAAACTCACCAGCTGCTCCTTGGAAACCCTATACAGGGTCACTATGAGTCAGAACTGACTCAATGATACTTAACCACAACAACTAGGCTTAAAGTTAAATTGGGGGTATTTCTCTAACATCACGAGTAAGACTTGAGTGGAGTGAACCCTTTGGACCAAGGGCCTGGGAGCTTTGTGATGAGAACCTACTAGTTCCAAAAGAGTGACCGCTGAAGACATGAAAACACAACAACAATGATCTGCCCGGCCCATGGGGCCAGTGCTGAGTGCTTTCAAGTGCTTCAAGTAGAAGGCTTGCTGGCAGAGCTAAAAGGGCTTATAACAGATGCTTCCGCAGAGCAAAGCCCTTGAATATCCACCATGCGGGGTTTGCCTTGGAGGATCCTGTGCAGGGAGCTTCCTACTGCAGGGTGGAGCTAGACACCTCCGGGCAGGAAGCTTGCCAGGGAAAATAAAAGAGTAGGGACACTTGATTGTGTGGAGTAAGAGAGGCATGAGTGTGCCCTGTGCAAGGGTTGTACCCCTCCCCCTGGCCATCAGGAGCTAGGGTAGCATGGCGACAAGAGAACCCTGCAGGCCCAGGTAGCTGACAGCAGAGAATTATTAGCTGGACTCATCAGTAGGGACTCAAGAGATCCTGGGCAAGGGTCTTCCAGCCAGCTGAGTCCTAGCTGCAGAGCAGAAGCCTCCAGAGCCATGCAGGTCACTTACCCACCCACCCACCAGCAGTGTGGTGGTAACCAGAGATAGCAGTGATGGAACACTGAGCCACAGTGCACCTGCGCAGTCATATAAGAATGGTAATGTGGGGAAGAGTAAGTGTCTCCCCTTTGGGAATGTGTTGTTATAGTTTAGTGTTTGCTTTCTGTAAGTAATAAGAATGATTTTCATTTTGACAATACTGTGTAAATGTCTCAAGTGGCCGACTAGGTCACAGAGGAACGTAGCACTCACTGAAAGTCTTAGCCAATGGGTGTCTGTGTCTCACTCCTAGCTGTGTAACGGTTGCCTGGACGTTTAAGACACAGCCTGCCTGTATGTGCAATGCAGACACACAGCCATGAACGTACACAAATCAAGTCCACCCTTCCTTGCCATTTTCTGGCCTGAATCTTGGCTGGGAAACTCTTCAAGGCAAGGCACCCAGGGTGTTCCAGTTCCTGGACTGGAACTGTGATCCCAGAAATCTCTAGAAAGTAAAAACCTCAAGAAAGCTTCCAATACAGTGTAGCTTAAACCCAGTAACAGTTCTGATACCACTGCATGGAAGCAATCCCTTCAATGAATTACAATATTTCAGTGAAAAGACATAAACATGCCCCCGCAAAAAAAAGGCTTTAAAAGAGTTGATGAAACAGAACAAAGTTTTATGGCAAGAATGAAGGAGGAGCCGGGAAACAAGGAAATATGAGATAGTCATTTATTAAACCACTGCCCTTGTGATTCTGATTCAGAGAGACGCAGTAAGACACAGTAGAACTGCTCCAGCTGGTTCTAAGACTGTAAATTTTTACAGGAGCAGACAGCTTCATCTTTTTCCTGTGGAGAGAGAGTCATTTATTAAGGTCTTGAAAAAAACTAGAATCATTTCTTTTAGTGGTTACTCAAATCCCTATACAAATAGCAAATAACTTCAAAAGCTGAGAATGTAAAAAAAAAAAAAAAAAAAAATGGTTCTTAAAGTTTACTGTATAGAAAAAAAAAAATCATAGACATCTGAGACTTGCTTAAAATGCAGATTCTTGGGCCATACAAAGATTCTGAGACATGATGCTTCCAAACAATTCTTGGAGAGACACAGCTTTTAGAAACAACATTTGGGATGTACCAAGCAGGATTCTTGGTTGCAAGTAAATGTACTCACTCTTGAAATTCACAGAAGGATATTGAAAAGAACACCAGTTTCAATGAGGGTCTAGAAAAATCAGGTCTATATATCGAGCAACATCATCCAAAATCACATAGCAACACTAGTCTGGTAAAGACAGCACTGCTGTTACTGAGGAAAAGTCTGTAGCTTCCAAGCCCAACACCAGCAATAGCAGCAAACATGCTGAAAACTGCGTGTTACTAGCTTCTATTGCAAAGTATACAAGGGACATGTTTGACTGGCAGAAGTTAGGTCACATGCCTGCAGCCTGGCTGCAAAAATAAAGACAAAAAAAAAAAGTGGAATGTACAAACATGTAGCACGTTACTCATCTATAGGAGGTAGTGGACTTGGCCTTATAAGGTGTGGTATGTGTAGAGGAGGAAAAGCTGATATAGGGTTATGTAGCCAAAAGCAATGGTAAATGTGCAGCAAAAAGAAAAGAAGATCTCTGTAAAGAGTTTCTAAATACATAAAAATGTTTGATTCAGCATATCCTGAATAGCAGAACTTAGTATATTCTATAGATGAAAACGGATTGCTATAAACTCAGAATAGAAACCAAGTCTCTCTTTACTCCCCAAAGTGTGAAGTGAAATAATTTCATAGACAGATTGGTCAACTTATTTTTTGGATGTTTAATAACTTCATAACAATGGCCCTATCTTATTTCCTTTATTTTTTAATCACCAATCCTAATATATAACATGTTTAACTACATTTATGAAAATCAACACTAGCAGGCTGTGTTCTCTAGACCAGAGACTATCTGTGGGGTTCAGAAGCCCTGAGATGCTTTTAAGGTACTTCCTAAAATTTTCATTTTCATTTTATTTTGGTGAGCTATGTATAACAAAACAATTGCCATTTCAACCGTTTTTATGGGTACAATTCAGTGACATTAATTACATTCACTGTGTCATACCAGTGTCATTAACTATCCATTTTCAAAAATTTTCACCACCCTAATAATCACATAAGGAGCTCTGGTAGTGCAGTGGTTACAAATCAGGCTGCTAACCTCACAGTCAGCAGTTCAAAACTACCAGCTGTTCCGCGGGAGAAAGACGAGGCTTTCTGCTCCTGTAAAGATTTACAGCCTCAGAAACCCTGTACAGGGTCGCTATGAGTCGGAATCGTCTCCACGGCACATAACAACAACAACAACAATAATCACATAAGAAGTCCTGGTGGTAAGCACTGGACTGTGAGACAAAAGTTCAACAGTTTAAGCCCCTCAGCCACACTGCAGGTGAGAGAAAGATGTGTCCGCCAGCTTCTGTAAAGATTATAACCTTAAACATGCCATGGGGCAGTTCTACTCTGAGGTCAAAATCAACTTAACAGCATAGGTCTGGCATTTTTAGTTCGTGAAAGTGTAGACTAGAGTGTCAGACTAGAGGGAGGGCTGTCATCTATTGGATTTTACCATTCCTATGTCATGTTTTCTAGTTCCTCAGTAACTTGATTAACTATGAAAAGCAATTCACCATAGATGCAGCAGACAATTAATAAATGTCCAGTTGTTCTCAGTTTCTCATCATCTGATATACCAAGGAACACATTCTCAGGTATCTGGTTCCTGAGAAGTTTAAAGGAAGCAACGGTTCTAGTACAGGCTGACTTCCTCCTCTCAATCGTCTGAGCATTCCAGATTCTAGTTCCCAAAAGAGGCTGTGTTCACATGGCCTTTCTCAGAAACACGAAGCCCAGAAGGATGGAGGGAAATGCAGACTCAGCTTCTTTCCCACTTTGAAGAGCCTTGGCTTTAGAAGCCCTAATAAAATTTTCCCAGACTAGAAGCCTTGGGCTCCACATGTCGGTCACTTTGCCATACTGTGGTCGTTTGCATGCTGCTGTGATTCTGGAAGCTATGCCATTGTGTATCAGATAGCAGCAGAGTCAGCCATGGAAGATGGGTTTCAGTGAAAGTTACAGACTAAGACCAGACTATTGTTGTTAAGTTGGTTGCGATGCATAGTGACAGAGTTGCTGAGGAGCAGCTGGTGGGCTCAAACTGCCAGCCTTGTGGTTCTCAGTCCAGTGCTGATCCTACATCACCACACCGCATCGAAAGGTAGATTAGGAAGAATAAATTGGCAGTTTGCTTCTAAGGAATTGCCACTGAAAACATTATGAATAGCAGCAAAACAATGCCAGATATAGTGCCAGAGGATAAGTTTGGAAGGTACTCAAAATACAACTAGAAAAAAGCCAATTCCTCAAAGTACAGTTGGCCTTCATGATGTGGAGAGAGCAAAGCTTTCAGTGTCTTCATTTACTGGTGGGGCATAACTCATTATGAGATGGAACAGCTGCAAATATCCATTAATAATCAGAATGTGGAATGTATGAAGTATGAATCTAAGAATCTTGAATGTTGTCAAAAATAGGATGTAAAAAGATTGATATCTTAGGCATCAGTGAGCTGGAATCGACAGTTATTAGCCATTTTTAATTAAACAATCCTGTGGTTTACTACATCAAGAATGACAAAATCAAAAGGAATGGTGCCACGTTCATCATCAAAAAGAATATTTCAATACTCATCTCAAAGTACAATGCTACTTGTGATTAGAATAATATCTATACACCTACAAGGCCAATGATGAAAAAATTAACTATCAACTTTTTTAGGCAGGTAATCAAGATGCATTGATCATTAATGGTGATTGGAATGTGAAAATTGGAAACTAAGAGAAGAGATCACCAACTGATCAAAAATCTGACCTTGATGACAGAAATAACTTATTCACTGCAAATATCTTTTTCAACAACATAAATGGCAACTATAAATAGACTACATCTGTGTGAAGAGAGAATGAAGAAGTTCAGTATCACCAGCCAAAACAAGGCCAGGGGCCAACTGGGGGATGGACCATCAATTGCCCTTACGCTGAAGAAAATGAAAATAAGTCCAAACCCACTGCCACTGAGTAGAATCCAACTGATAGCAACCTGATGTAGGATTCCTGAGGTTGTAAATTTTTACCAGTGCAGAAAACCTCCTCTTTCTACAAGAGCCAAAATGCAACCTTGAGTGTATCCCATTAGAATTTACAGACCATCTCAAGAACAGGTTTAACACATTAACCACTAATGACATAAGACCAGAGTTGTGGGATGAGATCAAGAACATGAAGAAAGTAAAAGTCATTAAAAAGGAAAGAAAGAGAAGCCCAATGTGAATGTCAGAAGTGACTCTGAAACTTGCTCTTGAATGCAGAGTAGCTAAAGCAAACGGAAGAGATGATGAAATAAAAGAGCTGAACAGAAAATTTCAAAGAGCAGTGTGAGAAGACAAAGCCAAGTACTATAATTAAATGTGTAAAGACCTGGAGTTAGAAAATCAAAAGGGAGACCAATGTTCAGCATTTCTCAAGATGAAAAAAATAAGGAAAACCTTCAGTCCAACTTGCAATAGTGAAGGATTCTATGAGAAAAATATTGACTGATGCAGAAAGCACCAAAAGAAGATGGGAGAAATACAAAGAACCATTGTACCAGAAAGAAATGGTTGCTGTTCAACCATTTCAGAAAGTAGTATATGATTAAGAATAGACGATACTGAAGATGAATTAGTAAAAGCTGCTCTGAAGGCATTAGCGAAAAACAAGGATCTAGGAATTGATGGAATACAAATAGAAATGTTTCAATAAACTGATGCAGCACTGGAGGCATTCAGTAGTCTATGCCAAGAAACCTGGAAGACAGATTCCTAGACAATCAATGGGAAGAGGTCCATACTTGTGCCAATTCCAAAGAAATTTGACTCTACAGCAGGGGTGGTGGTGGTTGTGTGCTGTTGAGTCGGTTCTGACTCATAGAGCATGTACATAGGGTTTACGAGGCTGTAAATTTTTACAGACCCACAAAGCCTCTTCTTTCTCCTGTGGAGTGACTGGTAGATATGAACTGCAGCTGACCTTGGAGTTAGCAGCCTGACTTACAACCCACTATGCTATCAGGGATCCTTATAACAGCAGGAGTGGGGAGTCTTTTTTCTGCCAAAATTTATAACATCATTCGTGGGCCATAAGTTTGGTCAAACATTTAATGAATTCACCCCTAATGTGATAGCTGGACTCCTGGTATGAATCTGTAGGAACAGCACTGGACTGTGAACCACAAGGTCGGCAGTCTTCAGCAGTCCCACCAACAGCTCCTCGGAAACCCTATACAGGGTTGCTATAAGTCAGAACTGACTCATAGCACTTAACAACAACAAAAACGTGATGGTTGGAACTGCGGTTGCCTTGGCAGGGCCAGACCAAATGATTTTGCAGGCATTATATAGTTCATAAATAAGGAGCTCTGGTAGCATAGTGGTTATGAATTGGGCTGCCAACCACAAGGTCAGCAGTTCGAAACTACCAGTTGCTCCACGGGAAAAAAATGAGGCTTTCTACTCCCGTAAAGATTTACATCCTTGGAAATCCTGTTCAGCGTAGCTATGGGTCGGAACCGACTTGATGGCACTTAACAGCAACAACAAATAAAGTCCATAAACTGGACATTCTCCACCCCTGAATTTTACCTACAGAATGTATGTGCAAATTCAGTCAACAAATAGGAAATGAGCATGGTGAATATCACTAACATAACATGCAAGTAAAATTTTGCTGAAGAAAATTCAAAAACAGTTGCAGCAACACATCAATAGGGAGCTGCCAGAAATTCAACCCAGATTCAGAAGAGGACATGGACTGAAAGATAGCATTGCTGACATCAGAAGGATTTTGGCTGAAAGCAGAGAATACCAGAAAGACATTGATTTGTGTTTATTGACTGTGCAATGGCATTTGACAGTGTGGATCAAAATAAACTATGGGAAACTTTGGAAAGAGTGGATATTCCAAAACACTTAAGTGTGGCTCATGTAGAATTTGTACACAGACCAAGAGGCAGTCATTTGAACAGAACAAGGGATACTGCATAGTTTAAAATCAGGAAAGGTGAGTGTCAGGGCTATATCCTTTCACCATACTTATTCAATCTGTATGCTGAAGAAGAATGTGGCAGCAGGATTGGAGGAAGGCTTGTTAACAGTTTTTGAAATACAGATGTCACAGCCTTACTTTGCTGATAGCCAAGATGACTTATACTTGCTGAAGAAGATTAAGGAATACAGCCTTCAGTGTGGATTACAACTCAATGTTAAAGAAAACAAAAATTCTCACAACTTGACCAATAAATAACATCATGGTAAATGAAGAAAAGATTGAAGTTGTCAAGGATTTCCTTTTACTAGGATCTACAAACAATGCTCACAGAAGCAGCAGTCAAGATTAAACTATGTACTGCATTGGGCAAATCTGCTGCAAGACACTTATTTAAAGTGTTTAAGAGCAAAGATGCTACTTTGAGGACTAAGGTGCCATGGTAGTTTCATTTGCCTCACATGCACGTGAAAGCTGTACAATGAATAAGAAAGGCCACAGAAGAACGGACACATTTGAATCATGGCGTTGAAGAAGAATATTAAAAGTACCATGAACTGCCAAAAGAACAAACAAAATCTGTCTTGGAAGAAGTACAGCTCAAATGTTCCTTAGAAGTGATGATGGCGAGACTTTGCTTCACACACTTTGGACATGGTATCAGGAGGGTCCAGTCCATGGAAAAGGACATCATACTTGGTAAAGAAGAGGATCAACCAACAACAGAAAGACACTCGAGAAGAAGTGGCTGCAACAATGGATTCAAAACATGACAATAATTGTGAGGATGGTTCAGTGTTTGGTTCTGTTGTGCATGGGGTAGCTACGAGTCAAAACGGACTCAGTGGTACCCTAACAACATCCCCAATTTAAAACAGTGCCTACTACATAGCAGCCACTCAATATATATTTGTTGAGTGAATAAATGCAATGAATGAATGAACAAGAGACAATCTTCTTAAAGTCTACTGCATGTTGTTGTTAAGCGCCTCCGAGTCATTTCTGGTTCATAGCAAACCTGCATAGGGTTTCTGATGAGCAGCTGGTGGATTTCAACTGCCAACCTCATGGTTCACAGACCAGTGCTGATCCACAGCACTATACCAGAGCCTACTGTATTTGCTATTATTGGTGGTGGTGGTTATGTGCCGTGGAGTCGGTTCCGACTCATAGCAACCCTGTACGGGGTTTCCAAGGCTGTAAATCTTTACGGGAGCAGAAAGCCTCATATTTCTCCCACGGAACAGCTGGTAGTTTTGAACTGCTGACCTTGTGGCTTACAGCCCAATTCGTAAACACTACGCTACCAGTGCTATTGTTATTAGGTGCCATCAAGTCGGTGCCAACTCATAGCGACCTTTTGCACAGCAGAATGAAACGCTGCCCGATCCTGGTCCAACCTCACAATTGTTGCCATGCTTGAGCCCATTGATGCTGCCACTTGGCCAATCCATCTCGCTAGGGGTCTTCCTCTTTTTCTCTGACCCTCCACCTTACCAAACATGATATCCTTCTCCAGCGACTGGTCTCTCCTGACAATATGTCCGAAGTATGAGAGACAAAGTTTGGCCATCTTGGCCTCCAAGGAGTACTCTGGCTGCACTTCTTCCAAAACAGATCTACTCCCCATCAAATATAGAAACTTACTAAATACTTGGATCTAGATCTGTATTAAAATGTAGTCCTCAAATGCACTTGGCTTCAAGAACTTAAAAACCAGTTGCCATAAACTGATTCTTATTTATGGCAACCTGATTGATGTGTGTCAAAGAAGCACTGTGCTCTGTAGGGTTTGCAGTGACGGCTTTTTCAAAACAAAATTGCCAGGCCTTTCTGCAGAATCTCCTCTAGGTATACTTGAGTATTCAGCCTTTCAGTTAGCAGCTAAGATTTTTTAGCCATTTTCACCACTCAGTAACTCCCTTTGAGAACTTACATGTAGTTCATTTGATTCTCTCAACATAGATTCATTTAATAATTCAATCAGACATCCAGTCAACAAATAGGAACTGAACATGGAGGACATGCCAGGCACTTTTGTAGGTACATGGGACATATCAGTGAAGACAAAAGGTAAGGATTCCTGCCTTTTGGGAGTATAGTCTAGAAACGAGGGGCAAATAAAAGGATAAGCATAATAAATAAGTAAATCATACAATAAGTTAGAAGGTAAAGTGTGCTTTTGAAAAAAGAAAAAGAGCAAAGTAAGAGGGAAGAGAATTTCTGGGGAGAGGATTTGGTGGGTGTCAGTTGACAGTATTAAGTGGGGTGTTCAAAGTGGGTTTCACTTGGAAACTAAAAATGGGACTTGAAAAAGGGGGGTTGTGAAATCTCTATTGCAACACTGTATGACAGGAGCACATCTGGTGTGTTTCAGGAGAAGTAAGGGGGCACTGTGGCTGGAAGCACATCTGGTGTGTTTCAGGAGAGGTAACGGGGGCACTGTGGCTGGAAGCACATCTGGTGTGTTTCAGGAGAAGTAATGGGGGCACTGTGGCTGGAAGCACATCTGGTGTGTTTCATGAGAGGTAACAGGGGCACTGTGGCTGGAAGCACATCTGGTGTGTTTCAGGAGAGGTAACAGGGGCACTGTGGCTGGAAGCACATCTGGTGTGTTTCAGGAGAGGTAACAGGGGCAATGTGGCTGGAAGCACATCTGGTGTGTTTCAGGAGAGGTAACAGGGGCAATGTGGCTGGAAGCACATCTGGTGTGTTTCAGGAGAGGTAACAGGCAATGTGGCTGGAAGCAGGGTGCTGCGGAAAATGAAGTCAGGGAAGTGAGGAAGAGTAAGATCTTGAGGCGAGTGTACTTTCACTTTTACTTACAGTGACATGAGGACCTATTTAGGGTATTGAACAAAGGAGTGGCATAAATTGCATTATATTTTAAAAGGAGAGCTTGGGGTGTGTGCTGAGAACAGGCAATGAAGGGCCAGGGCGGAAGCAGAGAGATTGGTTAGGTTGCAGAAATCCAGGGCAGTGATCACCGTGTTAGCAGTACAAGTAAGCGGTAACAGCAGAGGATCAAGCAGAAAGCATGCTTAGTCTCTGGAAAAGGGTATTTTCACTGAAGTTCCTCATGTCCGATAGAAGGGACGGCAGACCACTGAAGTGGCATGACCACAAGTAAATGGCTCTCCATGGAACATTAGCTACACAGGAAATCCAGCAAGAAGCTGGCAGGGCTCCTTCTCTATTTCCTTACACTCTATCGATGACTGTGAACAAAACAAGCTAAAGATACTCAAAATAAGATAGTGTAATTTGGAGGTTCAGAAACATACTGAAGCAAGACATCCAGTGGATGCCAAAAGCAGATAGAAACTGTTTAACCTCAGACACAAATGAAACATAAAGTTACCTTACAATGTAAAGACCCAGCGTGCTGTGGAACATACTGTGCAAACGCACCCTTTAGGGTTAGACAAACCTGGGTGGGCGTCCTGGGTCCGTCACCTACGTTCTAGGGCCCTTACTTAGCCCCTTTGGGGTTCACTTTCCTCATTCACAATGGAGGGTCACCACAGCCTCACCTTCTTGTTCTGAGAGTAGCTTACAACCAATTTAAAACATTCAGAGGAATGTCTGATTTAATCTCAGACTGTTCTTTTACCCACCACCTCCTTATGTTGTTGTTGTTATGTGCTATGGAGTCGATTCTGACTCATAGCGACCCTGTACAGGGTTTCCGAGGCTGTAAATCTTTATGGGAGCAGAAAGCCTCATCTTTCTCCCGCGGCGCAGCTGGTAGTTTGGAACTGCTGATCTTGCAGTTCGCAACCCGACTTGTAACCACTACGCTACCAGAGCTCCTCACCTCCACATAGAGCCCACATTCTTGTGGCTTGATAACATCTGAACTACAAGAGTTCTGCTTGCCTGCCTTCTTTCTGGCCTTATCTCTAACCCTTTTTCCTCACTGTGGCCACTGAAGACTACAAACATTTTCCTTCTCAGAGTCTGCAATCTGATAATACTGGTTTACAAAGGCTCGGGCCCTGTGGTGCAGACAAGTCAGACCCATAGATAACAGTGAACACAAAGAGGCCGACCTCGGTCACAGTTGTTCAGAACTCGTAGCACTGTGCCCAGGGTGATGTGGCTAAAATAGAGTCTCACTCATGAAGTTCCTGGGAGGAACAGCCCCCTCACAACTCTGAGTTTATGACCCTTTAGTCTCTCTATGCCCTCATGTTTTTACAACCCAGTGGCTAAATCTTGTTGGCTTTTGGGTCCCAACTCAACGTCTCAAATCTCAGCAACTCCAAGGAAGTATGAAGGAAACCTACGATTCTGTTTCTTAAAATCAGCAGCCAATAGAATCAAGCACTATAAAGCATATGTTTGGCGTGGTATACTGCTGATTTTGTGACTCTTTTCAGCTTTAATGTTGTTAAAACTTTTTTTTTTTTTTTCTTTTCTTTTTTTCCTCTTTGTGGCTAAGTTCAGAATCCTGACCCACTTAAAGTATAAAGCTTAATTTTCCAGAACACAGAAAGGAATCCCAGGCAGCCAACAGCCTCTTTTGAAATCAGCACAGCTGAACACAGAGAAGAGTTAGTGAGACTATCAGCCAACCTGTCATTTTCACCCTGGTTGTGCTTTCACCCTGGGTGTTGTAGAGAGCTGAAGAAGCAGGTATGGACTGCCTGGCAGGAGCGAGAAGGTGGAACACTTCACACCACCTCCTGAAGTCCCATCTCTAATTGGCCCAAACCAACAGCCTTTCTTTTCCCTACTGGGTTAGCGGTCATGTTTTCCAGGAAGCCCAGTGTCCTTAACTTGGTTGAAGCTGTATAAATGAAATTACAGTAACCTAGATTGTGGGCTGCGGTGAACCTAATCTGACTGAGATAAAGAAGGCAAAGGGTCACTCCCACATCTTAAATGCCACAGGCACAAAGAAGGATCTCCTGAGTCACACTCTTTACAAATTGGGACCTGCCTTAAGAAAGCAAAAAACAAAAACGATCTAGGCCTACCTACCCTTGCTGTGCAATTTGAAAGAATTAAACAATTCAGACATTAAAAGCAAACAGTGCTTTGATTTTTGGTAACACTCATCTATAGTTTGACACAGATTATACTCTATCTATTGTTAAGCACAAAGAAGATCAAAATGCAACTTGATCTGAATATCAGCAATATCTTTTACTGTATAGTTTTTCTATACATGTATATATGTGCTGTACATGAATACCTGTTAGGTGCCAGGTATAGCCCAGACTAAGCATACCTCAGCAGTGTGCTTTAGATTAGACCAATCAACAAGATTGCAGTAGGGTTGGAAGTAAAGAGGACTTAAAGTACTTATTGATGAAGATCAAATAACACAGTCTTTGGTATGGATTGCACCTTGATGTAAAGAAAACAAAACTCCTCACCACTGGACCAGTAAATAATATCATGATAAATGAATAAAACACTGAAGTTGTCAAAGACTTCATTTTGCTTGAATCCATCATCAACACTCATGGAAATAGCAGTCAAGAAATAAAAAGACATATTGCATTAGGCAAAAGCTACAAAGGACCTCTTTAAAGTGTTAAAGAGCAAAGATACCAGTTTGAGGACTAAGAAGCACCTGACTCAAACCATGGTATTTTCAATCATCTCATATGCAGAAAGAGTCCTGGAAGCCTAGTGGGTTACATGCTGGGCCGCTAACTACAAGGTTAGCAATTTGAATCCACCAGGCACTCCATGGGAAACAGATGTGACTTTCTGCTCTTGTAAAGAGTCCTGGTCTGGCATTGTGGGCTAATGTGCTAGACTGCAAAGTCAATTTGAACTGCAAGGTCGGTCATTCAAGGTTACCAGTCGCTTCTCGGAAAGCCTACTCGGGTTGCCATGGGTCAGAACCAACTCAATGGCACTTGACAACAACAAAGATTTACAGCCTCAGAAACCCCACACAAGGTTGCTACAGGTCATAGCACATACCAGCAACGGCAGAAGCACATGCATGTGAAAGTTGGACAATGAATAAGGAAGACCAGTGAAGAATTGGTGCATTTGAATTACATTGCTGGAGAAGAATATTAAAAATATCATGGACTTCCAGAAGAACAAACAAATCTGTCTTGGGAAAAGTGCAGCCAGCATGTTCCTTAGAAATCAGGAAGTGAGATTCCGTTTCTCATACTTCAGACATGTTTTATTAAGAGGAATACATCTCTGGAGAAGGACATCATGCTTGACAAAGCAGAGGGTCAGAGAAAAGGACAAAGACCCCCAATTAGATGAATTGACATATTGGGGAGCAGCAACGGGCTCAAACATAACAGCAATTATGAGGCCCAGGCAGTATTTAGTTGTGTTGGACATACGGTTGCTATGAGTCAGAATCAACTTGATGGCATCTAACAACCACCACTACCTTGAGAGGAATTAAATCACACTTTCCGGGGTCATAAAATAACTATTTAACTTAGTACAATACAATTTTTGTCATGATGCCAGACTACTTTTGATTACATTAGGAACTCAGGTTTTGAGACAATATACACTTGTATGAGAATTCAGCATCCAAAACTCATAACTTGTGAGTGTTGCAAGTCTTATTTAACCTTTTTATGGACATTGCGGTCCTCTATGAAATAGGGAAAATGACACTTTTCCAGAAAACTCTAATGAAGATTGTTGTTGTTAAGTGTTGTTGAGTCAGTTCCGACTCAGCAACCCTGTATAGGGTTTCCATGGAGTATCTGTGGGTTTAAACCACCAACCTCGTGGTTCACGGTCAAGTGATTATCCTACAGTGCTACATCAGGAGTGAAGGCTCTGTCATCTTCTTTCTAAGAGTCCTGGTTTGGCACTGTGGGTTAATGAGCTGGACTGCAGGGTTGGTTTGAACTGCAAGGTTGGTTTGAGCCGTAATCTCAGTGGTTCAAGCTCACTAGTCACTCCTAGGAAACCCTACACAGGATTGCTAAGAATCAGTACCGAGTCGACAGAACTTAACAGTAACACCAGTCACAGTTTCTTGAGTCCTGGTATCACGCTGTAGAATATGCAATGGACTGCTAACTAAAAGATGGCAGTTAAAACCCACCAGTAACAATGCAGGAGATCACATGACAGAATTTTGCAAGACCAATGACTTTTCCACTGCAAATACCCTTTAAAACAACATAAAAGATGACTATACACATGGACCTAGCTGGATGGAATACACAGAAGTCAAATTGAATATAGTTGTGGAGAGAGACAGTGGAAAAGATCCATATCATCAGCCAAAACAAGGCCAGGGGCAGACTGTGGAACAGACCATAAGCTGCTCAAATGCATATTCAGACTGAAGCTGAAGAAAATTAAAAAGAGTTAATGAGAGCCAAAATATAATCGTGAATGCATCTCACCTGAATTTAGAGATCATCTGAAGAAAAAGATGTGATGCATTAGATGCTAAAGACCAAAGACCTGAAGAGTTGTGGGACGGCATCAAGAACATCATATAGGAAGAAAGCAAGAGGTCACTGAGAAGACAAGAAAGAAGGAAAAGACCAAGATGGATATCAGAAGAGACTCTGAAACTTGCTCACCAGCATAGAGATGATAATGCAAATGAAAGAAGTGAGGAGGTATAAGAGATGAACAGCAAATGTCAAAGGTTAGTTCAAGAAGACAAAGTCAAAGATTATAATGAAACGTGCAAAGACCTGGAATTAGAAAACCAAAAAGGAAGAACACGCTCAACATTTCTCAAGCTGAGGGAGATGAAGAAAAAATTCAAACCTTGACTTGCGGTATTGAAAGATTCTATGGGCAAAATACTGAATGATGCAGAAAGCAACAATAAAAGGATTGAAGGAATCCAGTGCATCACTGTGCCAAATATAAATGGTCTGTGTTCAATCATTTCAAGAGATAGCATATGGTCAAGAGCCAATGAAACTGAAGGAAGATGTCCAAGGTGCATTGAAGGTATTGGCGAAGAACAAGGCACCGGGAATTGATGGAATACGAACTGAATTCTTTCAACAAACTGATGTGGCACTAGAGGCAAACACTCATCTATGCCAAGAAATTTGGAAGATAAATACCTGGCCAACTGATTGGAAGAGATATGTATTTTTGTGCCAAATCCAAAGAGAGGCGACCCAATGAAATGCAGACATCATCGGATAATATCACTGACACAAGTAAAGTTTTACAAAAGATAATGCAAAATTGACTGCAACCATACATTGACAGAGAATTTCCAGAGGCTCAAGCCGGAGTCAGAAGACGATGGACGTGGAACCAGGGATACCATTGCTGATGTCATATGGATATTGGCTGAAAGCAGAGAATACCAGAAATGTGCTTACCTGTACATTATTGATGACGGACAGGCTTTTGATTATGTGGATCGTGACAAGTTACGGACAAAATTGTGAAGTATGAGTATTCTGGAACACTTAATTGTGCTCATGAGGAGCCTGTATATACACCAATAAGCAGTTGTTCGAACAGAACAAGGAAACATTGAATGGTTTAAAATTAAGAAAGATGTGCGCCAGGGCTATGGTCTTTCTCCATACTTATTTAATCAGAGTATACACTGAGCAAATACTCTGAGAAGTTGGATTACATTAAGAAAAACGTGGCATCAAGAGTTGTAGGAAGAATCATTAACAACCTGCTATATGCAGATGATACAACCTTGCTTGCTGAAAGTGAAGAGGACTTAAAATGTTTACTGAAGAAGATTAAAGAGCACAACCTTCAGATTGGGTCACAGCTCAATATAAAGAAAACCAAAGTCCTTACTACTGGACCAATAAATAGCATCAAGATAAATGGAGAAAAGACTGAAAATTTCAAAGACTTCATTTTTCTCGGATCAATCATCAACACTCATGGAATCCGCAGTCAAAAAAATCAAATGACATACCACATTGGGCAAATCTGCTGCACAAGACCTCTTTAAAGTGTTGAAGAGCAAAGGTGTTATTTGGAAGATTTAGGTGCACCTGACCCAAGCCAGATATTTTCAATAACCTCATATGCATAAAAAAGTTGAACAGTGAATAAGGAAGACCATAGAAGAATTGATGTGCTTGCGTTATGGTGTTGGAGGAGAATATTGAAAGTACCCTGGACTGTCAAAGGAACAAACAAACGGATCTGTGTTGGAAGAAGTACAACCAGAATGTTCCTTGGAAGACTGGATGGCCAGACTTCATCTCTCATACTTCGGAGTATGTCAGTAGATTATCAGGATGGACCAGTCACTGGAGAAGGATATCATGTTTTGTAAAGTGGCGGGTCAGAGAAAAGAGCAAGACCCCCAGAAAGATGCATTGGCACAGTGGCAGCAGTAATGTGCTCAGGCATAGCAACAATTGTGAGGTTGGCCCAGGACCAGGCAGTGTTTCGTTCTGTTGTGCACAGGGTCACTGTGAGTCAGTACCGGGTCATGGTCCCTAACAACAACAACAGAATGTTGATTTTTATTACAAATCTCAGATGTGGTTGGTGTTGAACCACTTGCTTTTCCGTGATTCATTTTTGACTGACCCTATGACACCATCCCACCTTTTTCCTCACCAGCAGTGCCCAGTCCCACTACAAATACTGACTTCTGTAGTCTCTCTTGCAGTCAAGTAACCAACAAATGTTGCCAAGTGACTACATCTTGGGGGAAACCTGTTCAGAGAAGTCTTGGGGAGGCATTCATTTCTAATACAAAATGACATCCTGGAGAATGGGTCTTTTCTTCATCAGCTGGACATTGTTCTTCATGTAAGACTGAAAGGCAGAGACCACCTTCAGGCCAGAAAGCACAATCAAAGAAGCAGGCAGAGGATGTCAGAATGGGAGGGTGGATGGAGCTTGGTTCTGCGCTAACATTGCTGAGCTGCTGAACTAATTCTTGAACCGCCTTCTTCTGAACTTGTTATGGAAGCTAGCACATGGCACAATTCAAGGGATGCCTAACTATTATTTGGAGTCCTGGTGTGTCACTGTGGGTTAATGCTGGACTAGAAAGTCGGTTTGAGCAGCAAGGCTGGTAGTTCAAACTCACCAGTCGCTCCTTGGAAACCCTATACAGGGTCGCTATGGGTCAGAACAGACTCAGCAGCACTTAATAACAACAAGAAGTATTATTTAAGTGCTGCCATTATTTGAATGTTGGATTCGCTGGGTTGTGCAGTTGGTTAACATGTTTGGGTGCTAACTGAAAGGTGGGAGGGTCAAGTCAACTCAGAGGTACATGCATGGTAAGAAAGGGGAGTGAATCCACTTCCAAAAAAATCAACCATTGAAAATCCTTCAGAGCCCAAATCTATTCTGAAACACATGGGGGCGACTCAAAGGCAACGATGAACAGGATTGGTAATGAAATAGACAAGGGAGACAATGCCTGTAAACACACAACACAATGCTTCCTGTGAATGCGCCAAGCCGCCAGTAAGCGAGTAGTCATGTTATGTCCATTTTACAAATGAGAAAACTAGAGCCTAGAAGAATTGCATAACTTAAGGTAGTCATGATTGAATAGGGACTCAAAACCTAAGTGCCTAAAACTTTAGAGTTCTAATCCTTAGTCACACAGCAATACTGGCAATTAATGTTTAATAGTTAACAGCAAAATCCAGAGGAAGGTTAAATCCTTGGACCTTGGACAAGAATGATAGGATTTACTGCAGAAATGAAGAGTTCAGTTCAGCATCACAAATATCTGATTCATAATCTTCTCCTGCCAAAGAAATGGAAGAGCATTTATAATGCTTCACATGTTTCTTAGATGGCTGCCTGGACCCTGATCAACCAGAACGTGTAGTTAAGAAATGCAAATGCATAATTATTCTGCCAAGTCACAGTTCAATTCAAAATATTTTCTGGTTTTTAATAAGAATCCACAATTTTGTGACATCCAAAGGCATTTATATAGTCCTAAATATACTAATTTAGGGTTCCATGGATTTCTTTTTACTTTAAATGAGATGTTCTATTAATATGCTACATAAAGCATTTGGCTAAATGAATTTGGAGGTCAGGGAGAAAGTCATATTTATACACATTGTTTACATCCTAAATCTGTACAAACGTGTCACTTTGGCTCTCTTGCTGTCTAAACAGTAATTCCTGGAAACGATGTGTTCCAAAGATCTATCCAAGTTAAACTCAAATTACATTTTAATAGGTTTTCCTTCTTTACTGCCATTTGATTCTAAGAAAATACTATGCAGATGACGCCTAATTCAATGAATCATAGTGAGTGAGAATTTTTTTTAAGTAACATCATTTTCTTGCCTGCTAGTTGCCTGAAGTTGAGTAGTAGGACCAGCCCTTTGATAGGTCCTTCATCAAATTTATTTAATTCTCAGAAATTTCCTAAAGATAATATGGTTTGAAAGGATTAATTTAGTTCAGCATTAGTATTCAAAAACAAAAGCCAACTTTCCTGAACTACTTCTCATCCCCAAGCATGGACATCTTAACTCTTCAACTCTTTCTATTGATCGACTACACTTTCAGGTTTGAATCTGTACTAGAAAACCCCCTCAATTCAGTGGACAAGAGCAAAAACGGCAGTACTGGTATCCTTATATGACTCCCCTTGTCCATTTAGAAACACTTGAAGAGCTCCTGTAGCTACCAACATTTTTAGAAAGTGGCTGGTCTGTTATTCCTTCTAAGTAACTGACATCACCAGATCTTTAAGGTAATTATCAGAGTATAGTTCCTGGACTACCTGCAATGTTATGACTTGGCAAAGGAGTAGGGAGCTGATTGAAAAAAAAAAAAAGGATTTTTAGGTTCCACTGGGTCCGAATTTCCAGGAAGGATGCCCCAGGGATGTGTGTTTCCTCCCTCTTTCTTTCCCTGCATCTCAACTTTTAATTTTCGGTCTTTTCTCTGAACATAACTTTATTCTGTGGTATAGCAAATACGGCATGCAGGCCAGCCATGTCTGACTTCCTCTGGCTTCACAAAGGGGAAGGAAAATCAAACTCAAAATCAGTCCAAGGCCAATTCCTATGAGACCGAGATCAGACATGCCTCCACCCTTCAACCTTCTATCCTCTTCTGACACCAATGGCCAGTGGTGTTACTTACTAACTTCTCTGTTGGGTTTGATAATCCATTGCAATGGCCAGAAAGAACACACAGACAGAGCTCAGGATTATGGGTTTATTCAGAAAGTACAGAGGGTACACAGTTCAGAATCAGAAACAACTCAGGATGCAGCAGCCGTTCCGTCAAGAACACCTCTTCTCTGCCATTGTGCAGACACACCTCACTCTTGTTTCAGCCTCTCAGCCTAGTGGGCCCTAGGCCTCTGACCAGTTTGGTCAAGTGTTACAAAGTTCCTTTAGAGCTATCTGTCAATGCCCAAAGGGCACATTCTGCAAGCCAGCACCATGTTTCCAACAGATGTGCTCACTTCATCTCTCTGTATCACGTTTTGACATTCTCACAATATTTCAAACTTTCTCATAATGCTGTTACACACTTAATAGAAAACAATATAGTGTAAATATAACTTTTAGATGCACTGGGCAACCAAAAAATTCTTGTGATTCACTTTATTGCAATATTAGCTTTATTGTGGTGGTCTGAAACCAAACCTGCCAATATCTCCAAGGTGTGCCTAAACATAAACTATGAAAAAGTAGGTATTATTTAAAAAATCAAATGTAGTGTATACTTTCATTATAAAAACTCCAAAGCAGCATGATTACGTGAAAATGCCTGAAAATCAGGAGAAATAAATGAACAAAACATAAAAAAGAAACAAGAGTGCAAATATAAACTTGGGTTTTAAACATGAATAGGTTTTTCTCAAAGTGTGGTCAGTTGATCACACCTAAATCAGAAACTCCTGAGAAGATTTTTAACCTGAAGACCTCGATCCCACCCAAGCTTACTGAGTAACTATCGGGTGGAGTGGAAGATATTTTAGTTTTTTGAGACTGCTTTGAAAATCATTTCCCTAGCTTGTTGACTGTTGTTGGTGTTGGTAAGTGCCATCAAGTCGGTTCCAACTCATTGTTATCTGCCATGGAGTCAGTTCCAACTCATAGTGACCCTGTACAGGGTTTCCGAGGCTGTAAATGTTTACAGCAACAGAAAGCCTCATCTTTCTCCCACGGAATGGCTGGTAGTTTCAAATTGCTGACCGTGAGATTAGCAGCCTGATTCATAACCACTATGCTACCAGAGCTCCTTACTCATGGCGACCCTATATAAGTTTTCCGAGGAGTGACTGGTGAGTTTGAACCATAGACATGGTGGTTCAAACTGACCTTGCGGTCTAGTGCTTATCCTACAGTGTCACATCAAGATAGTCAGTTGTATTTCTTCCAAAATCCAATTTAAGTTTTTGAATTTTTTTTATTCATTACAAAAACCAAGTTACATACTCACCAATGAAGTCAACTGATTTTCATTTTTGTTTGTTTGTTTGTTTAAATTACAATATTGATTCAGTAAGCAGTTTTTCTGTCCCTAGTAGCACAGTAATTAACGTGCTCAGCTGCTAACTGAAAGGTCAGTGGTTCAAACCCACCAGATGTGCTCTGGGAGAAAGATGTGGCAGTCTGTGTCTATGAAGACTGATAGCCTTGGAAACCCTATAGGACAACTCACTCTGTTTTGTAGGGTAGCTATGAGTCAGAATTAACTGGACACCCACCAATGGGTTTGGGTTTGGGAACACGACCATGAACATAAGAAGAGCTACTCCAGGCTTCTCTTTAAATCTAATTTTATCACCAAGAAAGTTTGTTTCTAATGTAAAAGAACAGTTGTCTTGTGGATCAATTTATAAATCACCCTTTTAAAGATAAAACAGATTGGGGGAAAACCTAATCAATCCACTAGAAGATTTTAGCAGGAACCACAAACATAAGGACCTCTCTATATTTCTTCTCAATTGAAATGTACATTTCTAGTGTTAAAAGACATGGCCCTAGGTATACAATCACAAGGCCTTCAAAGGAGCCAAATTAAACCATAATGACCACTCCTGACTGCAGGGTTTTGTTTATTTTTTCCTCTTCTTTTTTTTCTGACTTTAATTAAAAAGTGCACATCTAATTCATTTCCAATGCCAGTCAAGTTTGAAATAGAACACTCTCAAAAGACCCTCACTGGAAAGCCTCTAAGTAAAGACAGATGAAAACTATCAGGCAATGTTGCCATGGGAACAGGAATGGTTAAAAATGTGTTGTCTCTGGACTTGTGTTTTCAAATTAATCCAGAGTCATAAAATCAAACAAACGAATGAGTAATTCACGCTAGGTCCTTTAGCACTTATCCCTCGTATAATTTTGCTGAATCCTCTGTTTAATAACAGTGATGCCAATGAAATATTTGTTCTTAGGTGCCACCGAGTCATTTCCAACCCAGAGCAACCCTCTGTACAACAGAACAAAACACGGCCCGGCCCTGTGCCATCCTCACAAATGCTGTTACACCTGAGCCCATTGCTGCTGCCACTGTGCCAATCCAGCTCACTGGGAAGAGGGGAGGTCTCCCTCTTTGAAATGTAAGTACTGTATAAGCAAAAATAAAAATTATAAACAGCAACATCAAAAAGAACCCACCAAATTCCCCAAATCTCAAAATGTGTCATCCTTCACCAAGTTGTGACTGTTGTTTCTGTTAAGTGCTATCAAGTCAGTTCTGACTCATAGCGATTCTGTATAAAATTTCCAAGGACCAGCTAGTAGGATTGAGCTGTCAGCTTTGTGGTTCAAAGTCCAGTGCTGATCCTAATTACACTAGGATTAAAAATTAATGAACTAAAAAAAAAAAAAAAATTCCCTTAAAAGTAATTCAACATTAAATAATTAAATGTGTAATTTACACAAAAGGGGGTAAGTCAAATATATTTAGAATATATTTTAAAGATGAGATTTAAATTTTTTTCCTCAACTAAATACTACATGTTTAGCCGGACACTTTTACAATATCAAGAAAATATTTTGCCTTCTTAGAATAAAGCAATGCTAGTTATCAACTTCCGATAGTTATTTAAGAGAAATTGTAATTAGAGTAAATTCTATCTTTAAGAAGCTCTGGAGGAAATCACAATTTTATATTTTTTGCTGCTACAACAGAGATTTTCTCACCTATAAGTAAAATCTGGCTTTTATATTTATTTCATATCAGTAAGTAAAAGAATGTTGTAGTTGTTGTTGTTAAGTGTTGTTGAGTAGGTTCTAACTCATAGTGACCCTGCATAGGGTTTCCGAGGAGCAACTGGTGGGTTTGAACTGCTGACCTTGTGGTTAGCAGTCCAATGCTTATCCTCCAGAGCCATATCAGGAAGTCAAAGAATAGCTAAAACTTATTCTGCCATTACTCTATAAACATTCAGAATAAAAATGGTTTTGAAAAATCCCCAGTCTACCAAGTTCATGGGTGGGAAGATTTATCAGCATCTTAGAGTGTGAAGAGAGGTGGATGACACAGAAGTTTTTCAGATGACTGATACCTGCCCCAGAATCAGATCAATGATATTAGGGAGACAGATCTTCCTGCTTCCAGCACAGTCTCTGGGTGTAAGGAGAAAGATTACAAATCAATATTTGCTGTATCTGTCAATCGTGTTAGCGGGGAAAACAATCTATTTTTAAAGTATATGTGAAAACACAAATTTTAAAAAACCCTTCTTAATAAATATAAAAACACCATCTATAAAATATCAAAACATCCAAGAAAAATCACAACGTTTTTATGCAATAATGCTGTACTAACTGTACGGAGTTCTGGTGTGGCGCTACACGACAAAGCACTGGACCCCAAGGTCAGTCTGAGCTGCAAGGTTGGCGGTTCAAACCCACCAGTGACTATTTAGAAACCCTATACAGGGTCCTATGAGTTGGAATAGACTTAAGGGCATTTAATACAGTATTATTACACGAATCCCGGGAATTCTTTATTGAGGATGGTACAATCTGCATTGGAGATGATTAGAGGCTGAAGCTTCGTGAGGACATGTCTCCCCACCCTTTCCTTGTTCTTAGTATCCCCAGGACCTAGCATGCAATAGATACCTAGGAGGCAGGGATATACACAAGTTACAAAAGCAGGTTCTGGAGTTAGATTGTCTGGTTCTATCATTTACCAGTCTATAGTCTGAGCAGTTTACCTAATCTCTTTATACCTCAAGTTTTTCAATCTGTGAATGGTACCTATTGCATAATGACTACCAATACCTGTGCCAAATGCTGTTCTAAGCACTTTTCTTTTACACTTATATATTTATTTAATCCTCCCACAAACTCTGAGATAGAAACCAATAGAAAGATGAGAAAGCTTGGTCAAGGACATACAACTGGTAAGTGAAGAAAAGCATTCATGCGCCTACCAATTCCATCACCCTCAGGCTCCCATTTGTTAAGGATTAGTACCATCCCTGGTCTAGAGCACATCCAATAACAAATATTTGTTTATAAATATTTGGCAAATGGCTACACAATTCTCAAGTTGCACCAGAGTTCAACATAAAAGAATGCTGTATTCAACTGATGATGCCTGCTATAGTCATCATGGAATTTGTTTGTGCTACATGCTTGTGTTCCCTCTTCCACATAAAACAAAGCCTCCTGATGTCTGACTGTCTCAGATTTTACCTCTTTACCTCAGCGTGTCTGGGATCCTATTTCAAGCTGTCATTATCTCACACCAGATTGCTGCCTCCACACACTCTCCTTCTACTTAACCCCACCCACCCCCAACTGTACTCGTCCAGAAAGACGCTTTCATCTTTCTAGGAACCCATGATTGTCTACCACACTGAATCAAACTTTCACCCTTCTGGCATTCAAGGACCTTCATAGGAAACAGACCGAACAAGCTTTTATCTCTAATTCAAGTGCTCAAGTACATACTTATTAAATAAATACTTGATATAAATGGCCACATTTTAGTGTCCAAAAAATAGCAGTGTTTGTGCTACTTCAGAATGATGATAAGCAACTTTACTTTCTTCTTTTGACACAGTCCAATAGAGGGAAAATAATGCGTATCTATGTAATTTCATCTTTATTCAGACTGAAACATGATTTTGCAAGTCCTGAAGAGGACAGTAAAAGAAAAAGAAAAAAAAAAAAAAAATCAAAGAGGAAATCTGCATTATTATAACGCACTACAATGTTAACATCCAGGCAGAATGCCGGCAATTATCTAATCTTTCATCCTGAAATTTGATCGAAGTCACAGGAAGAACCTCTAATGACTGAGGATGGAAAATCAGAACTAAAGCAGGGGAAAAAAAAGAATGTGTGTTGTTAGTGGTCATTGAGTGGATGCTGACTCCTGGCAACCATGGCAACCCAGAGTAGAAACTTACTACATGATCTTTCAGAAGATTACCAGGCCTCTGGGTGAGTAAAAACAGCCAACTTTTTGGTTAGAGGGCCGCTCTGACCATTTGTTCCACCCAGGAACTCCATAATACCCGTAATGGTCAAGACCATAAAATGCACCAATTTCTAAGAGTTCCTTGAAAGGCTTAACTAGAACAAATGAAAGGATAGGAATTACTGGTACTTGTATCAGGGAACAACTTTTAATAATTACAAGTTACTAAGTAACCAACAGTCTAAATTAATCTCTCTAATCCAACCATATTAATGGACAAAATGATCACAGAATTACTTTAAAATTTAGAGAGAAAATCAAACAATAGATGCTTTGAAGGCTTAGTAATTTGTCAAATGTTTAACTGACCTCTCCACTTGGCATGATGAAATGCAGGATGATACTAGAAATCCATCTGACTTGCTTACAAATGCAAATAATTTCTAACAAAAGCCACATCCTGACTATTCTGAGTTGAACACTCTAACGTCAACTCAGGTTTTCTCAATGTCTACTCAAACATCCAGTTGAGTGGTTCCCATGTTCAGATAGCTGGATAAGCAAATTAACAGAAACTACTACAGTGATTTATATTTGTTTACTGTATTTTGGAGGAATTAATATTGTTCTTCTTAGTTGAATGTACCATGAACTTGGTAGTCATATGATGTTATGATGTAAAAAAAAAAAATGTTCAGTATTTCAAGAGATGATGTAGGTAGGCTGGAAATTTAAAGACATTCTAGAATTGTTAGTCATGTAACAACGGTTTATCAGGCAGCTGAGATCCATCTGCCCATAAGGATGGAAAGTTGCCTCTGCTATTTTCAAGGATGACCATGAGTAATTTCTGACAGTATCAACTGACCAAAAATTCATTGATTCCAACTCACAGATACCCTAGTGGCAGAATAGAATGGCCCCATAAGATTTCCAAATCTGTAAACCTTTATGGACAAGACTGCCACATATCCCACAGAGGCTGGTGAGTTCAAACCACCAACCTTTAGTTTAGCAACCAAGTGCTTCACCACTGTGCCACCAGGGCTCCTTCAAAGCTCCCTGTTGTTGTTGTTAAGTGCCAGTGAGGCGATTCTGACTCATAGCAACCCTGTATAGAATTTCCAAAGAGCGGTTGGTGAATTTGAACTGCCAACCCTGAGGTTCAAACCAATGTTATGGTCCAGTGCTATATCCCACAGTGCCACACCAGGGCCTCTAGGTTTTGAAAATGGTTTGCGCTCAGTTGCTAACCTGAAGGTTGGTAGTTTGGACCCACCCAGCAGTACTATGAAAGAAAGACCTGGTAATGTTTCTGTTAATACCACATACAAGAAAACGCTGTGGGGCAGTTCTGCTCTGTAACACATGAGGTACCTGTAAGTTGGAACTGATTCAACGACACTTGACAACAGTAATGAATCTTTCACATGGTCAAGAAAAAATGTTAGTGCTAGAAACAATCACAAATTCAGTAGATGAATGAAAATGTTTCTAATTGGTTAAACTTGCAGCAGGAAGTAAAGGCCACTTCCTGGGCTGTAGTAAGTTCTGCAGAGTCCCACTCACAGCCACCCTGTATAGGGTTTCCAAGGAGTGGCTGGTAGAGTTGCACTGCTGACCTTGTGGTCCACAGTGCAGTGCTGATCCTTCCACTCACATCTCTTCTATCACTTACGTTTTCGAGTAAGACTAACAGACTTTTCTTGTCTGTAAAATGCCACACCACTCCCTAGATTGTAGTTATAATGCCTAAGAAGAATCCTGTATTTTCAATCACCTCATACTCATGGGAAAGCTGGGCAATGAATAAGGAAGAATGAAGAAGAATTGATTTCTTTGATTTATGGTGTATTGGTTAAGAATAATGAATTTATCATGGACTTGTGGAAGAACAAACAAATCTGTCTAAGAAGAAGTACAACCGGAATGCTCCCTAGAAGTGAGGATAGTGAGACTGTGTCGCACATTCTTTGAATTTAGTAGCAGGAGAGACTAGTCCCCGGAGAAAGGCAACATTCCTGGTAAAGTAGAGGGTCAGTGAAAAACAGAAAGCTTCTCCGTGACAAAGACTGGCACACTGGCTGCAAGAATGGGTTCAAACACAAGGATTGTGAGGACGCTGGAGGACAGGGTCGTGTTTTATTTTGTTGTATGTAAGGTCTTTATGAGTTGGAACCGCTGAACGGCACTTAACAACAGATTAAACTGAGTTTAAAATCAGTCCTATGTATTAAAATGAAAAGGTAAGCATTGTTAAAGGTAATGGAAGGATTTGGAGATGGCACTGGCGTAACAGGATGGTTAAAATGAATTATACTTTATATGTAAAGAATATTGAAATAGCAAATGTTTTGTTATATACATATTTACCACACACACACAACGATAAGAGGTTATTGTCAACAATTCTTTAACTGCTTTTATCAGTCCCTCTCAGGCACCAAGTCCGTGCAACAGCTGTTGTTTACCTTTCCCCTCCAGAAGGTAAAACTGACTGTACAAATCTCTCTGCTGAGGGCACAATCACAGTACCAGCCAAGGCACCCCACTCTCTGGCTTCCCATAGGCAACTGGAGACGATGAAACAGGGCAAGAGGAGGCCAGAAAGTGGCCTTTAATACCACAATATGGGTAAAGGACTTGAATCTTTTCCTGATAATTTAACAGTGCTTTATTTTTCAAAAAGAGAAGTTCTGGTGTCACCGTTATTTAAGTGCTCAGATGCTAACCGAAAAATCACTAATCTGAAACCACCAGAGGCTCTGTGGCAGAAAGAAGTGGCAGTCTGCTTCTGTAAAGATTTACATCTGAGAAGCCCTATGGGGCAGTTCTACTCTGCCTTACAGGCTTGGTATGAGTCAGAATGGAGTTTCTTCTTAAAATTCCCAAAGACCAGCTGATACGTGCATTATGACTGAACTACATGAAAAAGGTAGATTCCCAAGCGGCAAACAATTTGTTGTATACATCCTTGAACAGAAAGCAAGCTGCCAGTTCATTCCCCAGGCAGATTCCAACAACATTGCATGCCTTTGAATGAAGATGCTATACCAAACAAACAGTAAACAAGAATAGCCTTCTGCTTAGACATTAACTTGTATTTAAATGAACATAGACATTAATGATGCAGCTAGCAAATGCCACTGTAAACTAGCTAGCGAGTAAATGTTTTAAGTTCAAACCAGCATCCATCCAATAAATACAATATTGCTGAATGAAACAGGTCTCTGGGGGAAAAACAGGTTTTAAATATGTGTGTTACACAACAGTAGAAAACTCTCCCCAATATTGAAGAGGAAATCAAACATTGAAATGCAATTTATCTGTTGAACTGATAAGTCTGTCATACTGACCTTGGCAGGGCCTTCAACTATGAGATCATCAATTAGCACCCTAGTAATATTCATTGTATTTTTGTAAGCACCATGAAATCTAAGACTTTATTTTATTTTCAGTGATTGCAGAACGTTCCAAAAACATTGTGTTCACTGGAGCTTACTTTGAAAGATGTATGGTTTACTTAGTACCAAACACTGCTTCCCTGAGACCATCGCTGTCCCCATTTTAAAATCCTTAAGATTTTCTTCAGCCCTCTACATCAGGAGCTCTCTTTTCCATATATGTATGTTTTTGTTTTTGATTCAGTAATTACAGTACCCTAGGCGCTTGGCTATCAGCAGTTTAGAGAAAGTTCTGGAAAATTACATGTTTTAGTGACATTCCACTTCTTGGGGGGCCTTCGGTGAAAGCAGAGATCGTTCAGGGCAAGAGGAAACGTTTTAGGGTTGCTCACAAAAGGCATAACAAGAAACCTGATGTAAATAAAAGGGCGCGCGCCACACACACGTCCAGTTAAGAGTAAAACGTCTATTTTTCCAACACTTGCACCCCTCCTTTCCCACAAAACATGCAACGAACATGTGGAGGCCCCTCTGAAAGTCAGCATCATCTCCAGGGCTGCATCTCCCGTCTGAACCAGAAGAACGCGCGCACCCTCATATAAGTCACCGCCAGAGTCCCGCCCTGCCCTGCCACCAGGAGCCACAGCTTCCTTCCTTCCCTATCTAGGTGAAACAAGTCCTAGAGGCCGGAGCTGGGCGCGCAGAGGCAGCTCAGACGCATGGGGCCCCCTTCCAGACCCGGAGGGAGGAAGCCAGCAGCCAGCCAAGTGCATTTTCTTCCCCGCGGCAAGCCCAGGGACTGGACGGGACGCCGCTGGCGGAAGAGGGGCACAGCCCAGGGCACACACTCGGCGGCACCCTCCCCGGCGCCGGGGCGCGCTCAAACTTACGCACACACACACGCGCGCGCGCGTCTGCTCACCAGCACACCCTGATGTCTGGAGCCCGCGTGGGACGGCGACTGCAGCGGATGCCCCTGCGCCTGACGTGTGGCCTTCGCATCCGTGTGGCCACTGCAGTCCTGACGGCGGTGGCTATACTTCCAGCGGGGTAATCTCGGCACCCAGCGAGAAGGTGCTCACTCCCTTGCCTTGGACGTACCTCCCCTTCTCTCTGCGGACAGATGAAGCTTGGCTAGTCTCACTGGCTCGTGCTGTGTGCTGCTCTCTTGCTCTTCTACCTCCTCCTCGTCTCTGCGGTGGCTTCCTAGCGCCGGGACGGCCAGCGCCCGCCCTCGCAAAGCTACACGCAGACTGTGAGACCCCGAGACTGCAGCACCTTTGGTTGTTGCTGCTGCTGCCGCTACCACCGCCGCAGGAAAAGAAATTGTCACTGCGATGGTCCTGGCCTCCCCGGCCGCGGCCCCTGGGTGCCGCCTCCGCCTCTGCCTCCGCCCCCTCCTCCGCGGGGGCGGCCTCCCGCATGCTGCAGAAAAAAACCTCGCAGGTGGAAGCCTGTCCCTGCAGATGGCCTAGCTCTAGGGTAAAAGGATTGGATGTGCGTCTCTCTGGCCTGGACGATTCATCCTCAACCCTGGGCTCTTCGTTTCTCCAACATTTTCGCTGAAAAGCTTGGAGTGGTCACATCGAATACTGCAGAGTATGCCGTGATGCCCCTGGATTTGACGGTGACAAGACATTGGAGTTAAGGGAAGGATAGGGTTTGGGCAAAAATTCCACGTATATCTTAAAATAGGAATTCGACTTTGAGCTTTAGCTGTAACCTACTCCTATCATCAAATATCCTTGCCCCCTAGCTCAAGAAAATCGAACAATATCTTCCCAACGTTATGATGTTGTTATACCATTATTAGTTGTAGCGTTTACTATGTGCCTGCCGTGTGCCAGGCACTCTATATACGTAGTCTTATTTTATCCTCTTCCGGAACCAAACCCGTGACTGTAGAGTCAGCTTCAACTCATGATGACCCCGTAAGAGCAGAGTAGACCTGTGCTCCCTAGGGTTCTCAAAGCTGTAACAGTTCAGAACGAGGCTTTTATTCAGTGGGGCCTCTGGGTGGGCTGAAACTACCAACCTATCCATTGTTGTTGTTAGGTGCCATCCAGTCGGTACCGACTCATAGTGAACCAATGGACCACAGAACGAAACACTGCTAGGTCCTGGACCAACCTCACCACTGTTACTACCCTTAAGTCCATCGCTCCCACCGCTGTGCCAATACAATTCGTCAGGGGTCTTCCTCTTCTTCTCCGACCCTCCACTTGACCAAACATGGTATCGTTCTCCAGTGACTGGTCTCTCCTGACAATATGTCAGAAGTACAAGAGTCAAAGTGGACCTAGAGGTCCCACTGAAGAAAAGCCTGGTTCTGAAAGGTCACGGCTTTGAATACCCTAGGGAGTACAGTTCTACCTTTCCATTAGCCAATCATTTCACAGTATGTGTCACCCAGGGACATCCTCACAACTGTATAAAAGACAATTAAGGCCCAAGGAGGTAAACTAATTTGTCCTGAATCACCCATGTAGAAAGCTAACTGTTGTTGTAGTTGTTGTTTAACCCTCAAGTCTTTCTGATACAGAGGCCCTGTATAGGGTTTCCAAGGAGCAATTGGTGGGTTTGAACCACTGATCTTGTGGTTAGTAGGCCATTGCTTATCCTACAGTGCCACACTGTGAGTCCAGAAAATTAATAGAATCTAAAATTTAAACTCTGGTCTGACACAAAAAGCTGGTTCTGTTTGCTAGACCAAACCTACTGCTATGGACTTCATTCATACTTACAGTCCTAAAGGTTTCCCAAGGGTTTCTTGCAAACCTCCTATGAGTTTACAAGACAGAAACGTTGTGGATACTTAGGATCCTGCCTCAGCCCCTCTTGGGCACTAATATCATTAGTATCAGTAGTATTATTAACAGTATCATTAATATCACAGCAAGGAAAAATGTTGCTGAAGATAATTCAAAAATGGCTGCAACGGTTCATCAACAGAGATCTACCAGAAATTCAAGCCAGATTCAGAAAAGGTGAGAGTGAGGGATATCACTGCTAACATCAAATGGATCTTGGTTGAAAGCAGAGAATACCAAAAAGAGTTTACTTGTGCTTTATTGATTCTGCTAAGGCATTAGATTGTGTTAATCACAACAAACTATGGATAACATTGTGAAGAATGGAAATTCCAGAACACTTGATTGTACTCATGAGGAACTTGTACATAGACCAAAAAGCAGTTGTTAGAACACAACACAGGGATAAAGAATGGTTTAAAATCAGGAAAGGTGTGTTCCAGGATTGTATCTTTCACCATATTCAATCTGCATGCTAAGCAAATAATTCAAGAAACTGGATGAGATGAAGAAGAATGTGGCGTCACGATTGGAGGAACACTTATTTGCAACCCACTACATGTAGATGACACAACCTTGTTTGCTGGAAATGAAGAGGACTTGAAATCCTTAATGATGAAGATAAAGACTAGAGCTTTCAATATGAACTGTATCTCAATGTAAAGAAAATGAAAATCCTCACAACTGGACCAATAAATAATGTCATGATTAACAGAGAAAAGATTGAAGTTGTCAAAGACTTCATTTTGTTTGGATCCTCAATCAATATTTATGCAAGCGACAGTCAAAAAATCAAAAGATGTGTTACAATAGGTAAATCTGCTGCAAAAGAACTATTTAAAGTGTTAAAAAGCAAAGATGTCACTTTGAGGACTAAGCAAACCATGAGATTTTCAATCACTTTTCATGCATGTGAAAGTTGGACAGTGAAAAAGGAAGACTGTAGAAGAATCATGATGCTTATGATGAGTTTTCAATGACATCAAACTGCTTATGATATAATACTAAGCAAAAAAGAACACAAGATTATATAGGCATATAATATCATGTAGACTGCAGTGAATTGTTCATATGGCCCTTCTAGACATGATCTTGTAACTCCCAAGAAATGATTGGGTGAGAGTATGAATATAAAGTTCTGTGACCCATCAAGGGGATTGGATAACTTACTAATGCACATAAGGTGCATGCAACCCTTTCAGAAGTGGGATGAAGCAAATAAAGTATGTGAAACCCTATCAAAGGGATTGATCAATTTTGCCATCCCACTAGGCTAAAATGTGCCAATCCCAGAGGTTTGAGGGGACCCTCACTCTCATCAAGAGGAAAATCCAGGAGCAAAGTCTGTCATTTGGACCTAATATTTCTGCACTGAGAACCTCCTTGGCCCCAGAGACATATAGAGAAAGCTGTAATAAAGAAAACAGAGAGAGAAGTGACTGACAAGAAGTAGCAATAGAGCATGCCAGCAGATAAACAACAGCCTTGGCATCAGGAGAACAGCTCAAGATAGCGCAGTGGGCTTCCCAATTCACAAAGACAGAGGGTTACCTTGGGCTTACTGACCCATGAAGCATAAGAGCTGAGCACCTTCGGGCAGAGTGGAGTACCTTAGGGCACTTTTCTGTAGAGCTAAAAACCTGTATAACACTTGCCCAAAAAGGGCACAGATCAAGCCCCAAAGGGTGCCAAGATGAGGGTTAAGAGCCAAGAGCCTAAGCAGGGTCTGCTGACCAATGCCTGCCTTCAGTCACAGCCAAAGAAGAATCCATCCTGATAAAGTATTGTATTGTGAGTTGTTCCTGTGACTTCTGAGTTGGTCCTGAAATTGGTTGATAGCCTTTTGCTTTCGTAATCAACCCCATAATCATGAGTATGGTCTCTGAGTTCTGTTTGGACATTGTCATGGATTATTGAACCCAGCAAAGAAGTTATCTGAAAAATGTATGCCTTCTTTTCCTGAGTATTTCCATTGCCTGGAAGGAAGCCTAAGAACATATGAAATAAGGAAAAATGCTTCTCCATGAAGGTATTTATTACAACGTTATTTATAGTAACTAAAATACAACTCTGAGCACTAAAGTGATGTTTATGATGACTCTTCAATGACATTAAAACTGCCTAAGAAATAGTGTCCAGGACGACAACTGCTGTCAGAATTGGAAAAAGAGTTGGAGAACGAGAAAACACAGGTACGTTGGACCTCCCCCTCCTGGGAAACAACTTTGGGGTGATGCTGATATTGATTCTCTCTCTTGCTATAATTAAGTGTAATCTGATGCCATGCCATTTTTACAGGAAAAATTCTACATGAATTTATTGCAGTGAATCCCTGGAGTGTAAATTATAGGCAATTCTAGTCTTTATTCCTCACTGTATGTATATATATATATATATATTTTTTTTTTTTTTCTATAATGGGCATGCTTTGCTTTTATTTAGGAAAAGTAAGAAATATTTTAAAAGAAACAGAATTGGTAGTTAATATGATATTTTATTTCTAACTGTAGCAATACATTATAAATGTCTGTGGAAGGAAAGACAGAAGGAAGATAGGGAGTTGAGGGAGACAGGGAAGCAGGGAGGCAGGCAGGAAGCGACAGTCATATCATTTCACAGAGATGATTGATGAATTAAGGGATTATGACTTCCTCTGTTATTTACTTATTTGATGCATATGAACAAATAGGACATTAGATAATCAATTGCTCTCACTAAATAATGCTACTGTTGAGTATTTTCCCATCAATGATAAGTGACAAAATGTTAACCCCTTCTCCACTGGATAAGTAATACAGAGTCTATACCCAGGAGTCCTGGTGTGGCTGTGTGGGTTAATGAACCAGACTGCAAAGCCATTTGAACTGCAAGGTCGGTGGTTCAAGCTCACCAGCTGCTCCTTGGAAACCCTATACAGGGTCGCTATGGGTTGGAACCGACTCGATGGCACTTTACAACAACAACCCAGATGTTTTCCAGTCCCACTACATCAAAGACACACTTGTTCAGATAAACTGGATTAGCCTCAAGATGTTGGTATCCAAGACAAGGAGACCCATGGAGGTCTGCCATACTCTTTGTTGTTGTTGTTGTTATGTGCTGTGGAGTCGGTTCCGACTCATAGTGACCCTGTACAGAGTTTCCGAGGCTGTTAATCTTTATGGGAGCAGAAAGCTTCATCTTTCTACCGCAGAACAGCTGGTAGTTTCGAACTGATGACCCTGAGGTTAGCAGCCTGATTCATAACCACTACGCTCTTTGAGGCACCCCAAAACTCAAAAGTCTGAAGTTCAGCTTCTAATCTCCACATCTGTCAACATTTTAACCAGATTTTATTTCTTAAAACTCAGAACAAAAACAAAACCCTCAGGACAAAGAGAAATTATGCAGAGTGAAATGGACATGAATCAGAAAGACATCTGTGTACTCCTCTAATTGTTTGGTGTATGCACATCTGGTGGTGGCCCCAGAGGCCATCTTCATTCACATTCTTACTGAGACTAGGTGAGTGGAATGCTTTTGTTTGTTTCACAGATTTAAAATGTTCTGACTCTGGATTATCTCTAAAATCAAAATCTCCAGGGAAAGACAAGAATTGATATATCTAACTGATTCTGTTGGAAGAAATATCCATTTTAGAGAATATTATGTACTTGAAAGCATGAAGCTCAGGTATCTTTGTCCTTAAAAACATGCATTCTTAAAATCCTGGGTTGTGCCATTGCTGAGATCAATGATTCTCCAAATGTAGCCTGGAGAACTAGTTCTTCCATAGTCTGCAAAATTAAAATTGTTTTCAAACGAAGACACTATTTGCCTTTTTCCCTCTCTTTCACTCATGTGTTTGCAGTGTATTATGATATTCACTTGTATGATTTTACAGTGCCTCAAATTCAGAAGCAGATATAAAGAATCCAGTTGTCTTCTCCTTAACACATACATTGAAGAAACTTGCTAAAAAATGTAAAGTATGAAATGTCTACTCACATATCATTTTTTGAGTCTTTTTCCTGGAGAATATAACTAGATTGTAATAAAATTTATATTTAGGTTAGCATGCAATGGGTTTATATTATTGTTTTAAAAATGCATTGGTAAAATATTTCTTAAATTTCTGTTTTGTTTCCTAATATGGTAAAGTTTGACAGATTTAATGCACATAAACAAAAGCTCTCTGAAGTCTTTTATAATTTTCAAGAGAGTAAGAAGTTTTGAGACCCCAAAAGTTACAGAAACACTGGTCTGGTCTATTAAGGAGTTAATAAATTCTCAGTAATCTATTTTTCATTTGATGAATTCCATAATAATGTGGTAACTAGCCTGTGTTGATAAATGGCAGGAAGCAACTGCTTTCAAATGTAGAAACACCAAGCATGCTTGAATGACTCTTTCCACTCATAAGGCTTCTTTTAGTAGTCTTTCATATTCCTCCCTTTACGCTTAGAGAATTTTACCCGGATGTCCCAATATTTATTACACTGCACAAGGCTGCCATTTCTAAACTACCCTGGACCTTGTTTCCCTAAACCTGGTTTTTCCCATTAGAAACAGGAAGATGATAATCCAGATATACCTCTTAGGGTAGTGGGGACACCAATACGCTAGTTCACATGAAGGCATTTGTGAAAAATGGTGTGTTTTCCAGACATAAGACTTGCTAATATTAAGAAATGTTTTGATATGCAGGCAGACTCTTGATGAAGAAATCTAAGTTTTCTCTTCAACAGATATTTATACGATCTTTTGATTTAGGTACCTTCTGAAGAATCCAAGCCAACCAATTGCTGTCCAATTGATTCTGACTCTTGATGACCTCATGTGTTGCAGGGTAGAACTTCATCGTAGACTTTTCTTACCTCTAATCTTTAGAGAAGCAAACAGCCACATCTTTTCTCTGTGTGCTGCTGGATGGGTTTGAACTGCCAACCATTAGGTTAGTAGATGAGTGCAAACCATCACGCCATCCAGACATCAGCTTATGTACATTTACTGTTGCTGCTGCCTGTCGTAGAGTCAGTTCTGACTCATAGTTAGCCTGTACAGTGTTTCTAAGAGTGGCTAGTCAGTTTAAACTGCCGACCATGTAGTTAGCAGTCCAATGTTTATCCTACAGCACCATACTAGGACTCCTATGTTGTTGTTAAGTGCCAGTCTGTTCCAACTAATAGTGACCCCGTGTAGAGTTTCCAAGGAGTGGCTGGTGAGTTTAAACAGCCAACCTTGAAGTTAGTTGGTGATTAGCACTTCAGTGCCACACGGCTATTAGAAAAAGTTAAACAAAGTAGTAATAGTGTTTAGGGTTTTAGACTTTTAAAAATGTTTTTATTGCGAATGGGTTGAAGGTTTACAGAGCAGATCACTTTTCCATTCAATAATTCATACGTATTTTGTTTCCTCTCATTGGTTGCAGTCCCACAGTGTAATGTCACCCACCCTGCTTCCTCCCTGTGCTTCCTCTGTCCATTTTCACTTCTTTCCTAACCCTTCTGAACTTTGTCCTTGGGTAAATGCTGCCCTTTTAATCTTCAGTGATTGATTATTTTAAGGTGACCATACCTTACTACTGTTATCATTCCCTTATAGACTTGTCTATTGTTTGGCTGAAAATTGAGTCATGGGATGAGTTTATTTCCATACTTGAAGGGTGATAAAGGGCTATGGTCTCAGAGGTTCCACCAGTCTCCATCCAACCAATAAGCCTCGTCTAATTTATGATTTTGAGTTTTGCTCCACATTTTTCTCCCATTCTATCTAGAACCTTCTAATGTGATCCCTTTCAGAGCAGTTGGTAGTGGTAGCTGGGCACCATCTAGTCCTTCTGGTCTCAGAGTTGTAGAGACCAATGTTCTTATAATCTAGTAGTTATAATCTATTAGTTTTTATATTCTATTAATACATGTGTGTTCATTTTTCATCACTCTTATATCCTTTGGACAGAGAGAAACCAATAGTTCCATTTTAGATGGCCTCTCACAAGCTTTTAAGACCCCAGTTGCTACTCACATAAAATAGGAAATAAAACCTTGTCTTTGTGGACTATGTTATGCCAGTTGACCTTCTTGTGTTCCCTGAGACTATAGTCTTGAACTCCCAGGCCCATTGACTCATTCCCTCAAGGTGTTTGGTTATGTCTAAGAAGTTTTCATAATTTTACCCCTGTATGTTGTTGTTGTTAAGTGCTGTTGAATTGGTTCCAACTCATAGCGACCTGTATAGAGAGTTTCCAAAGAGCGGCTGGTGGAGGTGAATCACTGACCTTGCCATTAGTAGTCCAGTGTTGATCCTACAAATGTATCCGCACCATATTCATGTATATATTTGCAGCCACGGTAAATACCCACGTAAAAATTCCTCTGTCAAACCTATGACATGAATATATTCCCACTCTCCCTACTACACCCATTCAGCCTGTGTGTCTGTATATGCATCTACTCATATGTTGTTGTTGGTTCCAACTCATAGTGACCCTGCACAGGGTTTCTGAGGCTACAACTCTTTATGGGAGCAGAACTCTTTATCTTTCTCCCATCTACTCTTGTAGATCACCATTATTGCCAAATTGCTTATATAGCAATATTTACCTCTGTTGCCCATAACTCTTATGTTCCTCCCAATGTCTTCTTCTGCTTCCATCATTTTTGGCCAACTTTCCTCCTATAGCATATTGTCTTCCCCTTCTTCCAGGTTAACATGTTCATGACTTTACAATAGTTGTATTACACACTATTTGTCCTTTTGTTATTGACTAATTTTACTCAACACAATGTCAACCAAGTTAAAAAACAAACAAACAAACATTTTTTGCAAGTTAATTTACATATAGGAGTATGTGGGCGAGGCTTTGAGGGAGGTGCTAAAACAGCATCTGCCCTTCACCTTCAAAACACGTGTCTAACAGTCACATCTCTCCTGATGCTGTTCCAGTGCAATCAAAATCCTTTTATCATAAACTTTTGCTATTATTTCATAGCTATTTAGTAGGTTTAAGTAGTTTCAAAAAGGGAAGTGAAAACCACTCAAGATAACATTATATTTATTGGTTATTTAAATTTAAAATCACTTTGATCAGCAGAAAAAGAATGTCTTCTATTTATAGGGAAAAAAAATAATGTGACCACTGAAGTGTTTATTGGAATAAATAATACTGTCTTAAAATATAACTCTCAGATTTATGTGTTGCTATATAAGTTGTTCCATGGGAGAAAGATGAGATTTTCTGCTCCTGTAAAGATTTACGGCCTCAGAAACCCTATACAGGGTCACTATGAGTTGGAAACAACTCCACAGCACACCACCACCACCACCATATAAGGTCAGGCATGACATTTTTCAAGGACAAATAGTAAAAATAACATCTCTGTAACTATATACTTGAGAAGGATATCACGTTTAGTAAGGTGGAGGGTCAGAGAAAAAGAGGAAGACCCCCCCCCCCAACAAGATGGATTGGCCAAGTGGCAGCATCGATGAACTCAATGCTGGCAACAGTAGTGAGGTTGGCCCATGATCGGGCAGTGTTTTGTTCTGCTGTGCATAAGGTTGTTATGGGTCGGTACTGACTCGATGGCAACTAACAACAACAACAACAACAAATATATAGTTAGGTATGTCCTACTGGGATTAACACCTAGCCTTCTAATACAGGTAACAGTTATTTGCCATTTGAGTGTATGTACAAACTTGACCTTGAATGAAACCAAGTCGTTTCACATCAACCTCTTAGAAACTATAGGATTCTTCATACATATAGTTCATACAAAGGGCAGAAAAATCAGGATTCTCTTGTGTTTGTGTTTTTGTTTTGCATTTCTTTATTCAGTCTTTCTGTAATATTGTCATCACATTCATTCATGCCTTAAAATTCTATTTTAAGGGATTTGTGTAAGAGTTTGTCGATAGTGCTTTTTTTCTTCCTAGCATACCTATTTTCTATAGGGCGAGTTCTGAGTAAGTAGAATCCTCAAATTTTAGGATCAGAGGTACCACAGATGACATCTCGTCCAACTTTCTTATTTTACAAAGGAGCAAATGGATCTTGAGAGTGGTACAACTTGTCAAGGTCACTGACCACCATGGTCCATTCTAATCCTGTGTCTGTTCCATTATGGTCACTGGGAGTCAGGAAACTCCATTAGCTCACCACAAGCTAGTTTTATTAGATTTTAGCTTTACTGCTTGTATATTACTTTCTCAGACATGATGTCAGTTGGTTCCCTTAACAGCCTTGTAGGGGAAGAAGGACATAAATTAGGACAAAAGATGAAGGATTGTGTTTATAGAAGTGGTGCACAGAAAGGACCAGAGGGGATAGCCATGCAAATCCACAAGGCACTTCACAGTGAAGGTCAGAATTAAAGTGGAACTCAAATGCTACATAAGAAAGAATGGCCATCTGCTGCATATTGTAAAGGAATAAGTGTCAAATTTGTGAAAGTTGCATATTAAATGGCAGGATAGCTGAGCAAAAAAAGGGGGGAGTTACTGTTGTTTGCATGTATTATATATATATATATAGTTCAAAGCAGGTTCATTAATTTCCCTAAGCTGGAGTTTCTAGATGAGTAAATATAACAGAGATCTTACGAAGGTTATCTTATGTCAGAACTGAAAAGGTTTTAAAGACAGTTTTGAGTCTGGCCAACAACCAGATCTGAATTATTACTAGAAACAGGAAAAAAACCACAACCAAATAATAGCACAGGGCACAGTGAGATAATAATATATTTGAGATGATTGAAGAACATTCAAGGGAAATGCCTAATGGTCCTGAGAAATTGACCTAGTGATTTCTAGATTTGGGGGGAGGAGAGGTGGTCATTTGCCAAATTGTTGTAAGTAAAATCCAAGAATGGATGAAATCCTCCTGGAGAGTGAATGAGAAAGGTCCAAGCACTAAGGTTTGAACCCTGACCAAGTTGATATATCCTGGGCAATGGTAGAAAGAATGGTCTAGAAAAAAAATGATCTTTAAAAAAAAAAGATCTTAGTTGTTAGCCAACCATACTGAGTGTGGGTATAGGATGTAGTGGTGTGCAGGGGGACTGGACTGCCCTGTGTGACACTCAGAGAGGGAGATATCAAAATAACTGTCTACGATATTTTTATGTAGTATTTCAGCAGAAATTTAATATTTTTTATACAAATGACCCTGTAGTTAGTTGTAACAATAAAACAACTTTTCAAAATTCAGCTTGCAAGTATTGATATTCCTACAGGCTAACAGTTTATGCAAATTTACGATTTGACACTTCTAATAAACAACATTCTTATCAATGGAAAAAAGATTGAAGTTGTCAAGGACATCATTCTTCTTGGATCAACTATCAACACTCGTGGAAGCAGCAGTCAAGAGATCAGATGACGTATTGCATTGGGCAAATCTGCTGCACAGGAACTTTTTAAAGTATTGAAGAGCAGAGATGTCAGCTTGAGGACTAGTGTGCACCTGACCCAAGCCATGGTATTTTCAGTAGCCTCATATGGATGCGAAAGCTGGACAGTGAATAAGGAAGATCCTAGAAGAATTGATGCCTTTGAGTTGTGGTGTTGGAGGAGAATACTGAAAGTGCCATGGACTGCCAAAACAACCAATAGATCTGTTTTGGAAAAAGTGCAGCCAGAGTGCTCCTTAGAGGCCAAGATGGCTAAGCTTCGTCTCTCATACTTTGGACATATTGTCCGGAGGGAACAGTCGCTGGAGAAGGATGTCATGCTGGGTAAGGTGGAGGGTCAGAGAAAAAGAGGAAGACCCCCAACGAGATGGATTGGCCAGGTGGCATCATTGATGGTGTCAAGTGTGGCAGCGGTAGTGAGGTTGGCCCAGGATTGGATATTGTTTCCTTCTGCTGTGCATGGAGTCGCTATGAGTCGGTTCTGACTCGATGGCACCTGACAACAACAACAACAACAATGAGCTCCAGTCAGAGCTGTTACTATCACCCAATTGCAATGATGCTTTGAAATATGTGGTTTTGTCTGCATATGCTACACGCACGCACTGGTCTTCTAGGGGGGTTTTTGTTTGTTTTGTTTTATTTTGGCTGCCAGTGTTTTTTCTGTATTTTTTTAAAAAACTTTTTATTGGGAATTGAGTGAAGTTTTACAGAACAGATCATCAGTTTCACATTCAACAAATCATACACTTGGTTTCATTTCAATGATTGCACACCCCTCAAAGTAGCATCAGTTTTTCTACTTCTTCCCTGTGATTCTTGTTTCCATTCCACTCTATTTTCTCACCCTCCAAATGGTATCTTTGCTCTTCAATACTTAAAAGAAGTCTTGTGCAACAGATTTGCCTAATGCAATACATCACTTTATGTCTTGATTGTTACTTCCATGTGTGTTGATAGTTGTTGTTAGATACCGTGGACTTGGTTCCGACTCATAGTGACCCTGTACTGGGTTTCCAAGGCTACAGATCTTTACGGAAGTAGAAAGCCTCATCTTTCTCTCATGGAACAGCTGGTAGTTTTGAACTGCTGACCTTGAGGTTAGCAGCCCAATTCGTAACCACTACACAACCAGTGTTGATAGTAGATCCAAGCAAAATGAAGTCTTTAACAACTTCAATCTCTTATCCATTTATCATGTTTCTATTTATTGGTCCAGTGGTTTGATTTTTGTTTCCTTTACATGAGGTGCAACCCACAAGGGAGGCTGATGTTTTTTATCTTCATCAGTAAGTATTTTAAGTCCTCTTCACTTTCAGCAAGGAAGGTTGTATCATCTGCATATTACAAATTGTTAATCATTCTTCTTCCAATCCTGATGCCATGTTCTTCTTTATATAATCCAGTTTGAACATCAACCATTACTTTTTGGTACAGTGACTCTGTGTATTCCTTCCATCTTCTTTAGACACTTTCTGTTGTATATCCCTTCCATCTTCTTTTGATGCTTTTGTCATCATTCAGTATTTTGCCCATTGTTGTTGTTGTTAAGTGCCATCCAGTCAGTTCAGATTCACAGCGACCCTGATAGGGTTTCCAAGGAGCAGGTTGTGTGTTTGAATTTCTGACCTTGTGGTTCAAACCAGCCTTGAGGTCAAATGCTTGTCCTATGGTGCCATGCCAGGACTTCATTTGGCCCATTGTTACTAGGTGCCATCAAGTTGGTAACAACTCATAGTGACCCTGTGCACAACAGACTGAAACACTGCCCAGTTCTTGGCCAACCTCACAATTGTTGCCATGCTTGTGCCCATCGATGCTGCCATTTTGCCAGTCCATCTCTCTGGGGGTCTTCCTCTTTTTTCTGACCCTTCACTTTACCAAACGTGATATCTTTCTCCAGCGACTGGTCCCTCCTGACATTATGTCCAAAGTATGAGAGACGAAGTTTGGCCATCCTGGCCTC
>NW_006408521.1:13289437-13297316 GCF_000296735.1 Chrysochloris asiatica | reverse complement strand
GACTATAAAGTTGGTTTGTGAACCTCAAAGTTGGCAGTGCAAGCTCACTTGTTGCTTCTTTGAAATCCTATACAGGGTCACTATGGGTCGGAACTGACTCGACGGCACTTAACAACAACGCCACATATATTTATTAGTGTCACAGCTCTTATTTCTTGAAGATATATAGCAAGTAGAATGATTGCTGGCTCATATGGTATTTTTATATCTATGTTTCTGAGGAAGTGCCATACTGGTTTACAAAGTGGATGCACCATTCTGCAGTCCCACTAGCAGTGTAGGAAGGTCCCAGTTTCTCCACACCATCAATAACATTTGTTGTTTTCTGGTTTTTGAACTTTGCTACTAATGCTGGGGTGGCATGATGTCTTGTTTTGATTTGCATTTCTCCAAAGGAGTCCTGGTATGGTGCTGTACGATAGGCAATGGACCATAAGGTCGATTTGCACCACAAGATCAGCAGTTCAAACTCACCAGCCACTCCTCAGAAACCCTATACAGAGTAGTATGAGTCAGAACCAACTCAATAGCACTTAACAGCAACAACAACAACAGCAACAACAACAACAATGGCTAATGAGAAATCCTGGTGTGGTGCTATAGAAAAATCACAGGCCTGTTAACCAATAGGTCAGTGGTCCAAACCCATCAGACACTCCCAGAAAACCCTATACATGGATGATTTGAGTCGGAATCGACTGAACAGTACTTAACAGCAACAAATGGCTAATGATCGTTAGCATTTCATCATATGTTTGTTGTTGTTGATAGTGGTGTGCCGTGGAGTCGGTTCTGACTCATGGAGACCCTGTACAGGGTTTCTGAGGCTGTAAATCTTTATGGGCGTAGAAAGCCTCATCTTTCTCCCATGGAACACCTGGTAGTTTCTAACTGCTGATCTTGAGGTTTGCAGCCCAATTCGCAACCACTACGCTACCAGAGCTCCTTTTCTACATGGTAGGTCATATTATCAGTTCGTCATCTTACAGATGATGGAGTGAAGTGGTGGAACCATGGTGAGGGCTGGCATTCTAAACCACTGAAGGAGAGTCTCAAGAAGAAGGGACTGGTGAGCAGGCCCCACAGCTGCAGATATGGCAAGGATGGCAAAGCCTGAGAGAAAACCACTTGACTTGGCCAACTAAAATTCAGTGAGCATTGCGAGTACATTTTCAGAAGAGAAGTAGGCACATTTGCCAGATGACAGGGACTTGATGAATGAATGTTGGAAAGAGAGTGAGGCCAACAACTGTGGGCCAGGTATCCCAAAGGAAGGGGAGACTTACATTGGCAATCAGAGTGTTACGTAAAGGGAGGGAAGTCTGTGGAGCGGGAAGGGCATGGTAGAAAGAGTCAGATAGAAGATGATGGGATAGGGACAGAGATAATAAGATCCCAAAGGAAAAAGAATAATAGGACAGGATCAAGAATTCTCAGAGTCAAGAGGAAAACCTGACACTTAAGTCGTGTTCTATTACCTAAAAGTTCTTTCCTAGTGCACTGTTACATTTAAAGAAATAGCCATTGATTCAGCATCTTTAAGAGCAATTTAAATCTTTACTGGGTGTCAGGAGTCCCAGGATGGCACACATTGATAAATGCTCGACTACTACCAGCTTATTCCGTGGGAGAAAGATGAGGCTTTCTGCTCCCGTAAAGATTTACAGCCTCGGAAACCCTGTACAGGGTCGCTATGAGTCGGAACCGACTCCACGGCACTTAACAACAACAACAACAACTAGCTGAAAGATAAGTGATTTGAATCCACCAACCCTAACTTGGAAGATAGGACTGTTGATCTGTTTTCAAAGCTTCATACCCTTGAACCTCCTATGGAGCCCGGTCTAGTCTGTACAGATGGGGTCATCATGAGTCAGGATTGACTAGACAACAGCTAACAAAAACAATTGGGTGTCAGGAAAATACTACAGGGAAGAACTTTCATAATGTTAAAAATTTTACCTCATTTTCAGTCTTATAAAACCCAAGGTTTTCTCGAATCCTTTTGTACTAAGTATCTTTCAAAGAGCCTGTTTAGGGTTTTTGGCTTTCTGCTTACTTCCCTGGCTCAGATCTTTATTACGTAGCTCAATATAACTTCCTACACTTTCCCCCAACTTTCTCTTCTTGCATCCCCCAAATTCCATTTAAAGAAAGAAAAACCAGAAGCAAGAAGCTTCTTATAGCCCTCTTTGACTACCAGATTCAAAAAGAGGGCAGCTATAAAAAAGCATAATTCTATTTCTTTTGCACACATTTCATGTGAGGCATGAGGAAAGAACCAAAGAGAAAGTTGCTCAGTCAAAGATATTTAGGTGGTATCCATCCAAAATGAAGTTCTTATTTATGAAATCTCAGAAAAAGGTGTCTCTGAAAGACAAGCTGTCTTACCAAATTGTTGATATAAAAATTGGTAGATGTCTATACTAACCCAAAACGCACTGCCATCAAGCCAATTCTGATGTATAGTGACTCTGTACAGACTGTGGAGTCCTGGCGTGGCGCTGTGGGTTAATGCGCTGGACTGCAAAGTCAGTTTTAATCACAATGTCAGCAGTTCAAGTTCACCAGCCGCTCCTCGACAAGCCTATACAGGGTCGCTGTGGGTTAGAACCAACTCAACGACACTTAACAATAGCAACATATAGACTGTAAACCTTTACTGGAACAGTTGGCCTTATCTTCCTCCCCCAAAGTGACTGATCTGAACTGTCAACTTTGTGGTTAGGTTAGCAGCCCAATCCCTAGGTCACACCGCCACCAGAATTTCTTATCTGTGCTAAACAAATCAGCAATTATCGACCCAAGAAAGTAGAATTTTAGGTCTTAAGGTAGGATCTTTAGGGAGTTACAGTTTGAGTGGATGACTCTACCCTATCTTTGTCCCACATATTCCTCTGTACTTAAATTCCCAGAACCATGATCATGAGCCATGTTTGGAAAAAGAGAGGCTGTTGATTGCAAAAGTTAAGAAAATAGGCTTTGGAATTAGGCAGACCTGAGTTTGAATAACACTTTTCAACTGTGTAACCTTGAGTCAGTAACTTTTCTCAAGTTTACTTTCCTTATTTGTGCAATAGGTATACTAATAATGATGTTGCAGTGTGCTGTTAAGTTCATTCTGACTTATAGCAATCCTATATGAGTCCTGGTGTGGTGCTGTCAAATTAAGAAGTGGACTGTAGGGTCAGTTTGAACTGTAAGGTCAATAGTTCAATTCACCAGCTGCTCCTCGGAAACCACACACAGGATCACTATTCATTGGAACCAAGTCAACGGCACTTAACAACAACATATGACAAACTAGAATGGATGCCTAGGGTTCCCTAGGCTGTAATACTTATAGGAGTAGATCGCCAGGCCTTTTCTCCCAGGGACTGGCCAGTGGGCTTGAACCATAGACCTGTTAGCAGACCAGTCCTTATTCATGGTGTCACCAGGATTCTTTGATATTACTGTAAAGAAGTATTTCACTGAAATGATATACTAAAGTGCTTAGCACAATAGCTGGCACATAGTAGGCACTCAATAAACAGTCATAAGTTCTATTAGTAGTCAAAGAGACTTTCCCATTAGCAGATGATAGTAAGGGGTGACAGGATCGCTATGGCTTAGTGGTACTTAGCAACAACAACAACAGTAAGGGGTGAGGCAGATAAAAAATACATCTCTGAACTATCCTATAAATCCATTATCTACATAACATTAAGAAGATTTCTGCAAAGGGAGAAGGTGCGGGGTAAACTCTGTCTCTGTACTTATAGTTTATCATCCAAGTTTATTTGCAGGACAATAATGTGCTTTACTTGAAAGGATTTGATTACTCTTTTTATCCCTGATGTCAGAGTCACAAAAACATTTGCAATTCAGGCTAGACAAGCAAGACAAAATGCATATATCAGCAGTTGTTTCTTTAAGATCTTATTTGGCTTGATTCAAATCTCTTTTGACTCAGCTTAAGCAAGCTGTTGCAGTAGAAACCTCTTACTCTAACATTATCTTATTGCCTGGGGAATGTTTTGAACTCTGAAAGCTCTTGGATGATGGTGGTGGTGGTTTTGTGCCACTGAGTAGGTTCCAACTCAGTGACCCTGTATAGGGTTTCCAAGATTATAAATCTTTACAGGAGTAGAAAGCCTCATCTTCCTCCTGTGAAGCAACTGGTAGGTTTGAGCTGCTGACATTGAGCTTAGCAGCCCAGCTGTTAATCCACTATGCTACCAGGGCTGTGTGATCTATATTTTCTTTTTTTAAAAAGTCATTTTTAGTTTTATTATTTTTCTATTTTCCAGTTATTCTACAGATAACATTTCTTGGCTATATCATAATCAATATTCTAAAATTTATAAAAGGATTTCATCACTTACTAACACCAATATAGAAGGCCATTTTGAATGGTGACTGTTGCGTTCACAATGATTTGGAAAGAAGACAGCCTGGAAGCAAACATACAGGCCTAACATGATAAAACCTTGAGTCTTTGCCCAATGTATTTGTTTTTTTATTGGGCTATCTGTTTGTGAATAATAATAATAAAGCAATCTAATATTGGAGAGTACAGATATATAACCATGTTGGGGTACAGGATAAACCCCTTCTTTTAGGAGATAGACTTACTTGTTTGGAAGTGTTTATAACTTCAACTTGCTGAGTTTGGACACAACATCAGGAAAGTACAATCACTCAAAAAGGATATTAAGTTTGGTAGAGAGTCAGCAAAAATGAGAGAAACCATAAATGAGATGGATCAACCCACAACAATAGACTCAAATATGTCCAAAGTCATGAAAAAGCCACTGACTGGGCAATGTTTTGCTCTGTTAGAGTTCTCCATGAACAGTAGCTGACTTGAAGGCAATTAACAACAATAAATGTATATGAGAGTGAGAAATTAATTTGACAATAACTTAATGTCTTAAAGTTGTTTCATAAAAGTATAAAATTTTCTCACCTTTTACTTTGTGGGGAAGGACGACATCTTTAGAAATACTTGTTGTTGTTGTTGTTGTTATGTGCCATCGAGTCGGTTAGAAATACTAGAGATGTAAAAAATGATATGTAGCTAAATGGAAAATAATCATGGTGGAAATGAAATACAAATTGCAATCTATGAGTTAATGTTGTTGATAAGTGTCATCAAGTAGGTTCTGACACATAGCAACCCTACATAGGGTTTCTGAGGAGTGGCTGGTGGGTTTGAATCACCAAACTTGTAAATAAGCGGTCCAGTGCTTATCCTACAGTGCCACATCAGAACTCCATGAGTATGATACATTAATCAGAGAAATCAAGGGCCTGGAACACATACAAATAGATATTGATAGTGAAGCTCTCTGGATAACTTAAAAAAAACAAACATGTTTCCTTAATTTCCTTTTATTTATTTTTGTAAATAATAAGTGAGTTTGACTTTCTTGCTTTGAGTAAAATGCAGTTTACTCAGTGATATAATTGAAGAAAGAAGCAGGTGAAGTATTGTATTTCATACCATGTGGAAGTCCCACCTCCTCTTTTAATTGAGGAGTAAATCAGAAAATGCTCTTTACAGTGGATTCTTCTCTAACGGCCCATAAATCTTTAAATTGCAAAGGAGTGCAATGCGACATTTAATTACGTTGAAATTTCACTTGAAGTGCTAATTTAGTCTAAGTAGCTGATCTTAGAGTGAAGATAATGCGGTAGATAAAATTCATCTTAGAAAATTGTTCAATGAACTTTTTTTTTTTTTAACTATAAGGGAAATGCAAAATCTATTATTAGTGAGGAGTCCTGGTGTGGCGCTGGACAGCAATCGTTTGAACTGCAAGGTCGCAGTTCAAGCTCACCAGCCGCTCCTAGGAAACCCTTTACAGGGTTGCTAAGGGTCAGAACCAACTCGACAGCATTTACCAACCTTAATAGTGAAAAACAAGGCCCTAGAAATTGATGGAATACAAGTTGAAATCTTTCAACAAACTGAAGCAGCCCTAGAGACACTCACTCATCTATGCTAAGAAATTTTGAAAACAGCTACCTGGACAACTGATTTTTTTAAAGAGATCCATATTTGTGCCCATTCCAAAGAAAAGTGACTGAACAGAATGCAGAAATCAATATCTTTAATTCCACATGCAAGTAAAATTTTGCTGAAAATAATTTTAAAAATATTCCAGTAGTATATCTACATGGAGCTGCCAGAAATTCAAGTCAGATTCAGAATAGGACTTAGAGATGTTGTTATTGATGGCAGATGGGTCTTGGCGAAAAGCAGGGGTTACAAAAGAGATGTTTACTTGTATTTTACTGACTATGCAAAGCACTTGAGTATGCTAATCACAACAGACTATAGATAACATTGCAATGAATGGAGATTACAATGAATTGTGCTTATGAGGAACCTGTACATAGAGCAAAAGGCAATTATTACAACAGAACAAGAGGTTCTTGACAGGTTTAATATCAGGAAAGGCATGTGTCAAGGTTGTATCCATTCACCATACTTATTCAATTTGTATGCTGAGAAAATAATCTGAGAAGCTGTATTATATGAAGAACTTGGAATCAAGATTAGAGGAAGATTCATTAACAATCTACGATATGCAGTGGGTTTTTTTTTGTTTTGTTTGTTTTGTTTTGTTTTTGATCTTCAACAAAGGTCCAGACCTTTGTCGGGAAGACTGGAAATCCATATGATGATACAATCTTACTTGCTTGAAGCAAAAAAGATTTGATATACTTAATGGGTGAAGATCAAAGACGACAGTCTTCAGTAGGGATTGAGCCTTAATATAAAGAAAATGAAAATCCTCTCAACTGTACCAGTAAATAACATCATGATAAACAGAGAAAAGATTGATGTTGTCAAAGACTTCATTTGCTTGGATCCACAATCGACGTTCATGGAAGCAGCAGTCAAAAAATCAAAGGATGTACTGAATTAGAAAAATCTACTGCAAAAGACCTCTTTAATGTGTTAAAGAGCAAATATATTACTTTGAGGACTAAGGTGCACTGGACCCAAGTCATGGCAGTTTCAATAGCCTCATATACATGTGAAAGTTGAACAATGGACAAGAAAGGCAGGATAAGACTTGAGACATTTGAGTTATGGTGGTGGTGAAGAATATTGAAAGTACCATGAACTGCCAGAAAGACGAACAATATCTATGTTGAGAGAAGTACAGCTAGAACGTTCCTTAGAAACAAGGATGGTGGGACTTCGTCTCTGGTACTTCGGACATATTTGAGGAGGGACCAGTCCTTGGAGAAGGATATCAAGCTTGGTAAAGTGGAGGCTCAGTGAAAAAGAGGGAGACTCTCAATGAGATGTATTGACACAATGAAAGTCACATGGGTTCAAATATGACAACAGTTGTGAGGATATTGTAGGACTGTGCAATGCTTTTGCTGTTGCTCACAGGATGGCTGTGTGTCAGAGCTGACACAAAGGCACCTAAAAACAACAATAATATTCTTAGATAAGTAAACCAGCCTTTAGGTGATGACATCTTTAAGAGACAATCCTTCAAATAGAGCAGTGGTTTATTGTTAATTTTATGATTTTCAACCATGAAGTATAAACTAATAAGATACATTAAACTTGGACCATTAAGGAACATATTGTTATTGATAAGTTCCATTAAGTCAGTTCCAACTCTGCCTATATAATTCAATGAACGAAAATATCTTATCTTGCAAGAACAATGAAACACTGTTTTAGAAAGCATGGTTATAGAGAATCAAACAAATGATTAAACTTATCAATGATTCTCCTATAACTGAGTTTCTTTTCATCCTGGATTAAGATGAAATTCTAGTAACTTGAGAACCAGGGACCCAGAGCCTTCAGATACTACGTGTTGATTTGACCTTTGTTTTAGGTTCCCTGGGTGAGATGGTT
>NW_006408521.1:13286726-13288309 GCF_000296735.1 Chrysochloris asiatica | reverse complement strand
AGAAGATTTCCCCACTAAGAGGATAAATAAACCAACCAAAACAAAGGACACAAAAATTGACACAAATAGATATTTTTATAATTAAAAAATGGCCATTTTTTATTGTACCAGTCAAGACTGATTATGGAACCCACGTAGAAAATATTGATTACAACTCATGAATTCCATATGGGTCCAAGAATCAGATTTAGAGAAAATGCATTCAGGATCAATGGCAGAAATGATGCTGCAGAACTATTCTGAAGAATGTATCACTGGGTAGAGTCACTGCAATTAATATGTCCAATCCCACTGACACTGGCCATTGAAGACTATGTTAGCAGACAATTCGCCATCTTTCTCTTGCATTTCTGCATATCTAGTAAGCAGAGACATTGATTGCCTTTGTTCCAGATTATCTTTTCTACTCTCAGTCAAAGTTTATCTGACGTCAACAATGATATCCCTTGTTCATACTATGTCCTTTTCTAAATCCAGTTTGGATACTGGCATTCCCTCTTGATACACTGCTGCAAATGTTTTTTTTAATTTTCTTCAGCAAAATTTTACTTGTATGTGATATACATGTTATTGTTTAATAATTTCCACATTCCATTGGATCACCTGTCTTTGGAATGAATATTGATACCTTCCAGTGTGTTGGCCAGGAAGCTATCTTCCAAATTTATTGGCATTGACTAGTTAAAACTTCCAGCATGGCAACTCTGTTAAAACATCTCAATTGGTATTTTATTCATTACTGGTGCCTTGCTTTTCAACAATGCTTTCAGGGCAGCTTGGACTTCCTTCTTCAGTGCATTATCTCCTAAAATGGTTGAATGTTGACCAAATAACATCTTGGTCTAGTGATCTGTGCATCTCTTTCATTATGTTATTTCCTTCATTGTTCAGTATTTTGCCTAGTGAATCTTTAATAATACAACTCAAAGCTTGAATTTTTTTCTTCAGTTCTTTCAGCTTGAGACATTTCAGGCATATTATTTCCTTTTGGTTTTCTAACTCCAGTCTTTGCATATTTATTTATTATATTTTACTTTCTCTATGCAACCACCACTGGAATCTGCTCAGGTCTTTTCAGCATTTCTTCCATCAACTTTCGCTACTTTACATTCAAGCTCACTAATTGCTCCTCAAAAACCCTATACAGAGTTGCGATGGGTTGGAACTGACTAAATGGCACTTAACAACAACAACAACCAAGAACATGTCTCAGAATCTCTTCTGACATTTACTTTGTTTTTTTAAGAATGTCCTGTCTTTATAACCTTTTACTTTTTTCGTGTATGATGTCATCCCACAAAGTGTCTGGTCTTTAGTCATCAGTGTTCATTGTGTGAAATCTGTTCTTGAGATGGTCTCTACATTCACATGGGATACACTCAAGATTGTAGTTTGGCTCTCATGGAGCTGTTTTAATTTTCTTCTGCTTCAACTTGCACTTGCATTTGCACATGAGCAAGTGATGGTCTGTTCCACAATCAGCCCAACTGGGCCAGTAAGTAACACCATGAGAAACGGAGAAAATATTCAAGTTGTCAAGGATTTCATTTTACTAGGCTCCACAATCAATGTTATGGAACCAA
>NW_006408521.1:13284581-13285841 GCF_000296735.1 Chrysochloris asiatica | reverse complement strand
CCCCATTTTGAGTAGCCAGTGTCCAAGTTGCCCATCCTTGCCTACTCTGTGTATGGAGGGGGTGGGAATGATTCTTGCTGTATGGATTTGTTCCCTCTTTTGAGCTACTGCATCCATAGGTGTAGGTCAAGTTCATCAAATTGTATCAGATCATCTTTTTTTCCTCTTCTTTCTTCTTCTGGTTGAGCTCTGATGATTAATCTTTGATAAAGGACCAAAGCATATTAAATGGGGAAGAGATAGTCTCTTCAACAAATGGTGCTGAGAGAAATGGAAATTAATTTTCAGAAGAATGGAGAAAGACCCATATCTCACATTATATACAAAAATGAACTCAGTATGTAACACAGTAATTGCATAAGCAATCTGGGTCCATCTGCAGTTAAAAACACATCTCTGGGTTTGGGGAACAAACATAAGTCTAAAGGGGCAAGATTTGGGAAGTGGTGTGGATGAGGTAAGGTTTCCAAATGAAATTTTCCTAAGACAGCCCTTGCTACCCTGGAAGAATGTTTAGGGGCATTGTTATGATGGGAAAAAAAAAAAAAAAAAATCTCAGTGCAACTGTTCTTTTGTTTTGCTTACCAGTGCAGTTTTCAATATCCTGAAATTTTCTTCCTCATATGCCCCCATGGAGATTACCCCTTTGATACAGATGCAAAAATAATATGGCCCCATGAAGACTGAAGCTGAGACTGGAGTGATCCTGCCACAAACCTTGGGTTGGTAGAAGCTAGAAGAGATATGGAAGTGTCTTTCCCTAGATCCTTCAGAGAGCGTCTATCCCTGCTGACACCCTAAATTCATATTTCCCCAGTACTGTGAGAGAATAAATTTCTCTTATTTAAAAAGGAAAAGATTACCCTTTTGCATTTGTCTACAAAATTGCCTCTCTTTCTTAGACTTAACTGGCCAATCAAATCTCCTTGGAAGCCACTATTTTGATCGGGCCCTTCTCTCTTTGAGAGAGCTATAATGAGACTAAGAAAAGTGTATTAGTGAGAGAACTTGTCTGCAGGCATTCCCTGCTCTCAGGGTCATGTTTAAACATGTTTTGTTTGTAATAAACCCATACCTGTATGAATTAGAACCCTAGTAGCCATACTTTTTTACTTACCCTCATATGCTCATGTCTAAAGTGAAAAGGAATTTGAGAAATCCATAATTTTTGTTGTTGTTATTGTCCATAGTGGGGAATTCCTGTGTTCAGAACCATATACAAAACCATACACAGAGATCATAACTCTAAATACCAACAGA
>NW_006408521.1:13283243-13283811 GCF_000296735.1 Chrysochloris asiatica | reverse complement strand
ACTGTTAACTGATGGTACACGGAGGGGATTATAATCATTGTAATGAAACAAGGTGTATGATTTTTTTAATGTAAAACTAATGATCTGCCCTGTAAGCTTTCACTCAATCCACAATAAAAACCTTAAAAAACAAAGAACAACAAAAAACATATACAAATGTTTCCTACAAACAATCAACAACCACCAACCCACCACCAAAACTCTGATTTATAGTGACTTTATAGAAAATTGCATGGGCCAAGAGGCATTGTTCGAACAGGACATGGAAACACTGAATGGTTTAAAATTAAGAAAGGTGTGTGACAGGGTTGTATTCTTTCGCCATACTTTTTCAACCTGTATGCTTAGCAAATAATCGGAGAAGCTGTGTTATATGAAGAAAAATGTGTCATCAGGATTGGAGGAAGACTTATTAACAACCTGTGATATGCAGTTGATACAACCTTGCTTGCTGAAAGTGAAGTTTTTGTTGTTAAGTGCTGTCAATTAGATTCAGACCCATAGTGAACCTGTATAGGGTTTCCAAGAAGCAGCTGGTGAGTTTGAACTACCAACCTTGCAGTTCAAA
>NW_006408521.1:13280848-13282733 GCF_000296735.1 Chrysochloris asiatica | reverse complement strand
TTGGAGAAGGATATCATGTATGGTAAGGTGGAGAGTCAGAGAAAAAGAGGAAGACCCCCAGTGAGATGGATTGGCAAAGTGCAGCCTCAATGGATTCAAGTGTGGCAACAATTGTTAGGTTGGCTCAGGACCAGGCAGTGTTTTGTTCTGTTGTGCATAGGGTCACTATGAGTCAGTACTGACTCGATGGCACCTATCAACAACAACAACAACAACAACAACAACAACAACAACAACAACATAGCACAGAGTAAGTAACCCCTCCTGAGGGTTTCCAATGTAAATCCTTATGGGAGCACACAGTCTCATCTTTCTCTTGTGGAGTGACTTGTGTGATTCTATACTTCTCAAACTAATGCATAAGAGGAGTTTTTATGACTCTGTTAAAGGCTAGATTCAAAGGGAAAGGTCTATAAGTATCCCTCAGGGAAATCCCATGGCTCTTGGCCATAGAGATGTGTGTGCCACTTGGCAAAATACACAAGATGGCAGGCTACGTGGTCATTTTATTACAGCTTTCTTATAATTGCATTGGATGATATATAGACATATAGATAGACAGATAGATAGATAGATAGATAGATAGATAGATAGATAGATAGATAGATAGATAGTTGATAGAGAAGTAGCAAGTCAGACATACCAGAATCTTTCCAGGAAAAGAAGAGGGATAAAGGCAGACTCCAGTTTTTCCTATCACACTTCTCAAACAACATGGGTGACTCAGGGCTGGGATGAGGCTTGTGTTACAGGTGCTCATGTCTGCTCTAATTACAGGTGAGACCTAGTCGTTGCTATTTGGGACAAGATATTGGGTAGGGGAAGATTTATTAAGAGCCTGGTGCTTCTCCTAATTTGGTGGGAAAGTGAGAAGACAAAGGAGGAAGTTGTGGTGGTTGTTGTTAAGTGCTGTCGAGTTAGTTCTGACTCATAGCGAACCTGTATAGAGTTTCCAAGGGGCAAGTGGTGAGCTTGAACTGCCAACCTTGCAGTTCAAACAACTTTGCAGTACGGCGCATTAACCCACAGCACTACACCAGGACTCCAAAGAAGAAAGAGAATCCTAGAAAACCATATTTGTTGGAAATGAAATTGTAGGCTCAAATCCATTTGTCCTAGAGAAGGCTGGGCCTGTTTTTGTTTCTAATTGAAAAACAGCATGTATATAGGAACATGCACAGATCGTAAGTTCAATGAATTAGCCTAAAGTGAATATATCTGTGAAGCCATTACGCAGGCCAAAAAATAGAATATTAAAAACACACACACATTTTCTCAATTCTCCCTCTCAATTGCTATTCAGCTCTGTAAGATAAGCACTGGACTGCAAGGTCAGATTGAATTGCAAGGTCAATGGTTCAAACTCACTAGCCACTCTTCAGAAACCCTATATAGGGTTGCTGTAACTCTGAAGTGACTCCACGGCATTTAACAACTCCTTTCCAAAGGTAACCACTGCTTGGTAGATTACTTTGCATTCTTTGAATGTTATATAAATGAAATTACAAGTAATACTCTTGTGTCTGCTTCTTTGCTCTCTGTTGTGTACGTGAGATTTATCCATCTTTCTGCCTGTAAACTTTGTTTGTTGCTATCATTGTGCAGTATTCCATTATATTGGGAAGTGCCATGATTCTATACAATAATCACTGGGCTTCAAACTACAAGGTCAGTGGTTCAAACCCACCAGACACTCCATAGGAGAAAGGAGGCTTTCTGCTTCCATAAACTTGTACAGCCTTGTAAACCCTATACCGGGCCACTATGATTTGGAACTGACTTGACTGCACTTAGCAACAACAACAATAATAATAACATTCCATTATATTAATATGTTGTTGTTGTTGTTGTTGTTAGATGCCATCGAGTTGGTACCGATCCATAG
>NW_006408521.1:13278890-13279863 GCF_000296735.1 Chrysochloris asiatica | reverse complement strand
AAGATCCATCGGACATTAGCAATGATATCCCTTGTTCCATGGCACTGGAATGCATCAGTTGAAATAAGAGAAACAACCAAATGTTGATAGTCAAAAAAGCAAGAACTAGTGTGAAGAAGGAAACCTGGTATGGCATTGTTGGATAATCACTGGACTACTAACTGCAAGATTGGCAGTTCAAACCTACCAGCCTCTCCTTGGAAACCATATACAGTGTTACATATGAGTTGGAACTGACTTGACGGCACTTACTAACAACAACAACAATAAGTGTCCAGAAAATTTGGTGGTGACGGTGGTTATGTGCTGTGGAGAAGGTTCCAACTCATAGCGACCCTGTTATAGGGTTTCTGAGGCTGCAAATCTTTACAGGAGCATAAAATATATTAGCGTCAAAATCAGAGTACCAGTGTCTCCGACACATGCATACACCTGTCGTTATTTACCATGAGGGTTGTTTAGGCTTTATACCTAAACAGAAATCAACAGGCAGCCTTAGCCTGAAAAGCGCCCAGTGGGAAGTTGAGTACAGCTGCTGAAAGATTAAGTGTGTTCAAGTTGGAGAGGTGTTGTAACCTAGCTGGGGCAAATGTGGCAGATCTGTGTCAGTCTCCAAAGCATCAAGTGCAGTGTTATGTAAAATATCAGTAGTTAATGTTTATTTATTGAATGAGTGAGTAAATGAGTCATCAATCCTAGGGATTTAAAAAAATTTTCCCCCTATACATTTTCTGCCCATTTGTTGTTGTGAAGTGCCGTCGACTTGGTTCCAATCCATAGCAACCCTGTGTAGGGTTTCTAAGAAACAGCTGGTGAGATTGAACCACCAACCTTGCAGTTCAAATGGCTTTGCAGTCTGGCACATTAACACATAATACATCACCAGGACTCCTTTCTGCCCATTAGACCCACTAATTGTAAGAATGAAATGAGGTCTAAGTGACTCTATGCCCCAGTTTCAGAGCCTATGGAT
>NW_006408521.1:13278093-13278790 GCF_000296735.1 Chrysochloris asiatica | reverse complement strand
GTTCTGACTCATAGCGACCCTGTATAGGGTTTCCCAGGTTGTAAATCTTTACGGGAGCAGAAAGCCTCATCTTTCTCCTGTGGAATGACTGGTAGTTTTGAACTGCTGACCTTCAAATTAGCAGCCCAACTTGTAACCACTACGCTACCAGAGCTCCTTACCATGGTGGTGTAATGGGTTAAATGTTGGGCTAAATATTGGACTGCTAACCAAGGTGTGCTGTTAAAAACCACCAGTCATTCTATGAACTTTCTGCTCCCATAAAGACTTACAGTCTCAGCAACCTAGGGGTAATTCTCCTCGGTCCTGTAGGGCCCTTATGAGACGGGATCTACTCAGTGGTAGTGGTTTAGTACAGAATGAGGTGGGTGGTTATGAAAACCAAAGGTTTTGAAAGCTGCTCTCTCCATGTCATTGTCCTCCCCCCAGCTCCTGAGTCTGGGTTTCATTACATGGTTTCATTAGCTTATCTGAAAATTTTCAAAATCTTTAACTAAATATGCATGCAAAAGTGCATTTTGAGTGAGAGAAGATGTTTAGTTTGTCACTGTGCAACTTCTGTTTCAGGCTTTTTAATTTGAAAGATTAAAAATCACCATTTTTCTAAGTGACTCTATGCCCCAGTTTCAGAGCCTATGGATTGTTGATTAAAATGCAGTTCCCTAGACCCTCCCACAAATGTTTCTGATTCATTAAG
>NW_006408521.1:13274411-13276013 GCF_000296735.1 Chrysochloris asiatica | reverse complement strand
AGGTCTCCTGTTAAAAACCACCAGTCATTCTATGAACTGTCTGCTCCCATAAAGACTTACAGTCTCAGCAACCTAGGGGTAGTTGTACTCGGTCTTGTAGGGCGCTTATGAGATGGAATCTACTCAGCGGTAGTGGTTTAGTACAGAATGATGATCTGCCCTGTAAACTTTCACTCAATCCACAATAAAAACTTAAGGAAAAAGAAAAAACAATAAATATACCCCCCTCCCAAAAAAATACCCCAAAAACCAGCATAATTATGATCATGAGGAATATAAAGTGGAGGAAGGGAAGAATATCTGTGACTATGGACAAACACTCCTACAGATTAAGGCGTTAAACGCCTTGTAAAATGGTTGGCCATGAAATACTGACTTATGATTTTAACTTTTAGATACTTCCATTCTTACTACTTTCATATCAATTGTTTTTAAAACTGAAGACATTTGAATGTTTTGTTTCAGGCCTGTGCAGTTCTCTTCGCTTGTTTTGGTGGATTCGTGATTGATAGAGGAAAAGAAATAGAGGAAAAGAATGTTTTGATTTGATAGATTGGTACATGAAGCTACTTCTTTGGAACCATGCCTTAATCTATGATAAGTGGTTGATTGAAAAGGTCTGGCATTTCTATGAGCTGGGGAAATAGGTCAGCTTCTAAAGAGAAAAAATACAAATCTGGCCAAACTAAGACAGACAGCTTTAAACTTAACACAAACTCAATTAAAACAAAAGCCCCTTATTGAAAATAGAATCAAACAAACGCCCATAAAACTTGAGGCTGTTCACAGAACCGAACAGAACGTGATACCATAAACATTAAGGCCAGCCAAGAGAGTAATTATAAATGATCTCTTTTTTAAACCCTAAAAGGCACTGGGAGTATAAGATAATTACAGTTCAAAGTTGCAAGTAGGCAACACCTTCCATCTAGGTTAGAGTGCTCAATACTTACACCTTAAAGAGTATAGCTTGTCTCATAGGATGAAACTGGTTTTGCCACAAAATTAAAAGAGGCTAACAATTTAAGTCAGCTGGCAGATTCCTGAGTCACCAGAGGAGTAGTGGATAGTTTGCAGAAGCCGGTTATGGTATCCAGTCATCCAGTACAACAGGATTTGTCAGTAGTGTAATGACTTTCTTGTTTTTGCCAAAATATATAAACTCTCTTGTTTCAGATGTGTTAAAATATCTCAAAAATTAGGAAACACAAAACAGCATTCCAGCAACTAAGGGGCCTTGAGTATGATACTTACTCTGTGTTTCCATTTAAGTGGCATGATAATGACTAACACTGTAAGTAAATAGTAGAGGATGACACAGAAATAGCACATCCTATGGAATTAAGTGTTGCCTGGCTACTAAGCAATCTTACTTAGCAATTAAATGACCAATTTTAAATTTAAACTCACAATGTCAACATTTTTATTGTTTTATTGTAAGGACTGACTGACTCCATTTCCTCCTTCACTATATATAATGTTGTTGTTAAGTTCTATTCAGTTGTTTCTGACTCATAACAATCCTGTAAAAACACCTTTGACAACTTCTATCTTTTCTCCATTTGTCATGATGATATTTATTTGCCCAGTTGTGAGCATTTT
>NW_006408521.1:13261174-13271437 GCF_000296735.1 Chrysochloris asiatica | reverse complement strand
ATGTTTGGTAAGGTGGAGGGTCAGAAAAAAAGAGGAAAACCTCCACAGGGATTGATTGGCCAAGTGTCAGCATCGATGGACTCAAGTGTGGCAACGATAGTGAGGTTGGCCCAGGATCAGGCAGTGTTTTGTTCTGCTGTGCATAAGGTCAGTATAAGTCAGTACTGACTCTATGGCACGTAACAACAACAACGAGGATCAGACAGGTGGATTCACTGATATGACATCATTTCTGTAAGGAAAATCTGGAGGCAGTTGTATGTTCTCCTGAATGGAGTTTGCATAAACAACCACAGTGACAGCAACCATGGTGCTCAGAGCAAAATTGACTATCTAGTAACAGAAGAATGGACCGATCCAGGCAGCGTGTTGCTTGTAGGTGCCCTAAGTAGTGGTGAGGATTTTTGTTTTCCTTACATGGAGATGGAATCCATACCAAAGGCTGTGCTCTTTGATCTTCATCAGTAAACATTTTTAGTCCTCTTCACTTTCAGCAAGCAAGGTTGTATTATCTGCATATCGCAGGTTGTTAGTGAGTCCTCCTCCAATCCTGATGCCACGTTTTTCTTCATATAACCCAGCTTCTCGGATTATTTGCTCAGCATATAGGTTGAATAAGTATGGTGAAATAACACAACCCTGTCGCACACCTTTCCTAATTTTAAACCATTCAGTGTTCCCATGTGCTGTTCAAACAACTACCTCTTGGTCTATGTACAGGTTCCTCATGAGCACAATTAAGTGTTCAGGAATACTCATACTTAACAATGTTGTCTATAGCTTGTCAAGATCCACACAGTTGAAGGCCTTTGCATAGTCAATAAAGTATAGGTAAGCATCTTTCTGGTATTTTCTGCATTCAACCAAGATCCATCAGACATCAGCAATGATATACTTCATTCCACGGCCTCTTCTGAATCCAGCTTGAACCTCTGGAAGCTCTCTGTCAATGTATGATTGTAGCCGTTTCTGTATTACATTTAGCAAAACTTTACTTGCATGAGTTATCAAAGATATTGTCCGATGCTTTCCACATTCCATTGAGTCAGTTCTTGTTGGAATGGGCACAAATATGGATCTCTTCCAATCAGCTGGCCAGATAGATGTCTTCCAAATTTCTTGGCTTAGATGAGTGAGTGCCTCCAGTGCTGCCTCATTTTCTTGAAAGATTTCAGTTTTTCATTCCATCAGTTCCTGGTGCCTTGTTCTTTGTGAATTCCTTCAATGCACCTTGGACTTCCTCCTTCAGTATCATTGGCTCTTGATCATATGCTACCTCTTGAAACAGTTGAATATCGACCATTTCCTTTTGGTACAGTGACTCAGAGTATTCCTTCCATCTTCTTTTTATGCTTTCTGTATCATTCAGTAATTTGCACAGAGAATCCTTCAATAATGAAAGTTGAGGCTTGAATTTTTTCTTTAGTTTTCTCAGCAGAGCAGCACTATTCACAATAGCAAAATGTTGGAGACAGTCTAAGTGGTGAAGAATAGATAATCAGGTACATACACACAATGGAATACTTTGCAACCTTGAAGAATAACATATCTGTGAAACATTCATTACTTGGAAGAACCTGGAGGACATTGTTGTTGTTGTTGTTGTTGTTAAGTACCGTGGAGTCAGTTCCAACTCATAGTGACCATGCACAGGGTTTCCAAGGCTATAATTTTTTTACAGGAGCAGAACGCCTCATCTGTCTCCCACGGAACTGTTGGTAGTCTTGAACTGCTGACCTTGAGGCTGGCAGTCCAACTCATAACCACCATGCTACCAGAGCTCAGTCCATTGCCATTATGATGAGTGAAATTAGTAAATTACAAAAGGACAAATATTGTATGAGACTATTATTGTAAAAGCTTAAGAAAGTGTTTCCAGGCTAAAAGAAACATTCTTTGATGGTTACCAGATATGGGAGAAAAGGGAGAGTAGTTCACTGGTTAGAGGGTAGATACATGTTAGCTTGGGTGACAGGGAGGGCAATGTACAAGGCAAGTAAAAAATTATCCATGCTCCATTTATATTGAAACACCTGTCCACATTCACAGTTGATGACAACGTTGAGCATGTATGTGAAATGATTCTGTTGAACAGACTAGTGACAGTGGATTATGTAGTAATCATTTGCAAATCAGCCATGGGTCTTCCTATGAAATAATCTACTTAGATTTTGGTTTTGAAAAGTTTGATAAAGATGATTACCAAAACAACTCACGTAAGAGTATAAACAGAAATGTTTGGAAATCTGCAAATAAAATTTGGACCGATACTCGAAGGAAAGTAAAAGTTTCTTTAAAAGAATCGATATTGATGACGAGACTTGGATTCATCACTACTATCCTGGGAGTAAATGGCAGAGTATGAAATGGAGACATCCTCAATTGCTGATCAAGAAAAAGTTCAAAAGTCAACCATCAGCTGGAAAATTGATGCTAACAGTTTTCTGGAATTCTCAAGGGTTAATATTGGAATAAGGAGCTCTGGTAGCGTAGTGGTTACGAATTGGGCTGCGAACCTCAAGGTCAGCAGTTCAAAACTACCAGCTGTTCCATGGGAGAAAGATGAGGCTTTCTGCTCCCATAAAGATTTACACTCTCAGAAACCCTGTACAGAGTCGCTATGAATCAGAACCGACTCCATGGCACACAACAACAACAACAGTATTGAAACACTAGCAGGAAAAAGGTTCAACCATCAACAGTGCTCATTACAATGAGATGCTCATTGAAGAGCTGGAGCCTAAATTTTGGATTAAATGCAGAGGACTGCTACCCAAGGGTATAGTGACCTTGCATGACAATACACTTCTCCACACCTTCTGCCCACCCTGATGACGCAGCAAAAACTTTGTTTTGAGGTTTTAAAGCATCCTTCCTATAGCCTTGATCTTGCTCCATGGGACTTTCACCTGTTTGGTCCCCTGAAAGCAGCCCTTCACCTCTGATGAAGTGAAGATAGCAGTGCATTTGTGGCTCTCACAGCTCAGCCTAAATTTTTTTTTTTATTAAGGGAATATGAAAGCTTGTTACCAGATGGACAAAGTGTATTGAAAATCATGAGGTTATATAGAAAATAATGCATTTGTCTTTTCTAAAAGTTGGTTACAATAAATTCTACAGCCAGAGTGCAGATAATTTTTGACTTACCTCCATACAAGAAGGGGGAGGGCAATATATAAGAAGAGGGAAATTGGCAGAAGTATGATGAAGACAGATGAAGACACAGGGAGGTGTTTAAGGGCTAAGTGGAATAGAGGTAAATAGTGAAATACATTGATACAACAATGTTCTGTGGGTAGACACATGGACAGAGACACATGCTAAATGGGTATGGGAAGAAGAATGGAAAAATGTTTATATATCCTACCAATACATAAGCATTTGAAAGACAAAAAAAAAAAAAAACAAAACACAAAAACATTCCACTGCCAAGGGTGGGAGGGAGCGAAGGGAGAGTAGTTCACTGGCTAGAAGGTAGACACATGTAAATTTGGGTGATGGGGAGGACAATATACAAGAAAGGAAAGGGCAATATACAAGAAGAGGGAGGTTTGCAGAAGAATGATGAAGACTGGTGCAGACACAGGCTAAAAGTGACAGGTCAATAGTGATACATACAGCCTTGTATAGATATGTGGACAGAGACACATGCTGAATGGGTATGGGAGGAAGAGTGGAATGTGTGTATATTTATATATATGTGGGATATATGCATATATATATTTATATTCCCTACATATATTTTTGTATCTCACATATATAAATATATATAATATCATAGATATACAAGAGTTTGAAAGATAATATTGCAAACACAACTGTGAATGTGGTAGAGCATACAGATGAAAACTTCTTAGATATTATTAAAGTATCTTAAGGCACTGAGTAGCTGAGTCTGAGGCCTTAGGACTATAGTATCATAAGAAACCATGGTCAATTGGTATACCATAGTCCACAAAGACAATATTCTACATCCTACTTTGATGAGTAGCATCTGGGATATTAAAAACTCATGAGAGTTTGTCTAAGGAGCAGCTATTGGTCTCTCCATGTGCAGAAGAAAGAAAAGTGATGAAAACTGAAGATAACTTGGAATCAGTTAATCCAAAGGAAGAATGGACTATGTGACCATCAGTCTCCATGACTCTGAGACCAGAAGAACTAGATGGTGCCCGACAACCACTACCAAATGCTCTGAAAGAGATCACATTAGAAGGTTCTAGATAGAGCAGCAGAATGTGTTGAAGAAAACTCAAAATTATTTTTAAAAGCAACAACAACAAAAAAAACTCACCCAGGCTTAATGATCAGAAATAGACTGAAGGAACCTGAGACTGTGGTCCCTGATGACCCTTCAGGTCTGGAAAATAACTCACCCTTGTAACTCAACTTTCAGCCAAGCAGTAGGTAATATATAGGGGGAACAGCACTAGGAAAGTATATTCACTATGAATGATGGAATGGTCAATCATTTAAAATCAAAGGGGCAACCTGTACTAAGGACAAAGGTGAGAAGGGACGGGAAGGTGGATGGGATGGAAACAGCAGCCGCAAGGAGGAAGTGGGATAACTGTTGTTCCATGGAGAGGATTGCAATCATTGAGATGAAACAAAGTTTGCCGAATGCAAAACTGATGATATTGTCTGGAAATCTTCACTCAATTACAATGAAAAGTTAAAAACAAAATTAAAACCCAGCATACCAGTGAACTATTGATTCCAAATGTATGGTGATCCATATGTTTCAGAGTAGAATTGTGTTACACAGAGTTTTCAGTGACTGATTTCTTGGGAAGTAGATCACTAGGAATTTTTTCCAAGGCACTCTGGGTGAACTTAAACCTCCACCCTTTCTGTTAGCCAAGCTGATGAACTGTTTGCACCACCAGGGACCTCTTAAAAGAAGTTACAAAAGACTAAAAGAGATTACAGCAGATTTGCATAAGAGAGTGAAGAACCCAACAGAAATGACATTAGTTTTTTGCAAGCCAATGGAAAGACCCTGAAAGATCTTCAGAGACTAAAGAAATACAACATAAAACCAAGTCAAAGAGGAAGTCAGTTGCAATCTTTGTGGGCATTGCAGATGTCCTTATCATGTAGAAAAATTTGCTAATATGCTAAACTCCTGGGAGGTTAGAAGTTACCATATAGCCGTTACAAAAATGGCTTCGTATGTCTTTTGTGGAGTAAGAATTTTCCTGGGTGTATATAAGTACAGATCTTAGATTCTGGTCCTTAAACTCTGACCACTAAGGAACTATGCATGATTGGTACAGTTACGTCCATTCACTTGGGATGGTTGAAAGGGCTTTTAATGTCTGTGTATGTTGTGGGTGGCTGCTAACCACAAGCTCAGCAGTTCGAATCTACTGTTGACCCTATGGAGAAAGATGAGGCTTTCTGCTCCTGTAAAGATTTACAGCCTCGGAAACCCTATACATGGTCACCATGAGTCAGAACCAACTCCAAGGGACACACTTGACAGAGAAGTTGATTTTAAACTTGTGATTTTTCAATGGAATATTATAAAATAATCTGGCTAAATGTATAAATAGTTATTGGAATGTTGAAGGCAACTTCAGATTTATTACGTTGGTAAATTTAACTTATTAAATTTACAAGATGATTTAAGTAGCTGGAAACTGACATACTTCAAAGGGAAAATTAAGAATAGTAACTTTATTAATGTAGTTTAAACTTTCTAAGGGAATATAACTAATTAGGATACAAATAGGACTGGGTCTTCAAATTGAAAAAGAGTTCAGCTTTTTTCAATTTGAGTTTCTCAAATGTGCCCTTGAAAGTGATTGGGAGCACACTATTTATATAAAATAACAATTTATAAATTGACCTTAAAGATGTTTTCTATTTTATTTTAATTTTTTATTAGTTTATGTTGTTATTAAGTGTCTTTGAGTCAGTTCCAACTCATAGCATTCCTGAATCTAGGGTTTCCAAGGAGCAGATGGTGGGTTTGAACCACTGACTTTGCAGTTAGCAGTTTGTTAGTAGTCCAGCGCTTATCATACAGTGACACACTGGGACTCTGTTAGTTTATAGTAATCAAAACTGTCCTCGTTGGAATCTGGTTGTCAGCGGTCATTGAGGCAGGAAAAGCAACAAATTCACTGTGAGAGCCACATGCGTCTGAGGAGTGGCCATCAGGCAAAACAATCTTCTACATTGTCCATAGGAATTTTTTTGATATTTTCAAACACAGATAAAATTATTTATTGTCCCTTGAAATTTTTGGAAAATAGATCTCAAAGAATAATTAATAATTTTATGTGTACTTAATTTGAAGATTACTTTTCCTGATGGTCAAGCTACATACACCCTTCACCAGAAATGTATGGTTCCCACAGTGAGTTTGTTGTTCTCTTACCTTTCTCAATGACCACTGACAATCAGATTTCAGTGAGGAAATGTCCCAACTACAATGTCCTATTTCGAACCCAAGAGCTTCCTGCCAATATGAAAACTTTCCTTTCCCCCTCAACTTGGTTTCCTTCTGTCCTGAATGCTGTCATTAACAGAGCAACTGTGACTCAGAGACCGGCTCCTCAGGGTTGTAACATTAGATGATACACCGCTTGGATCATTATACTGTAAACCAATGCCTTTGTTTCAGTGGGCTGGGCTCGCTAGAAGGTGTGCTGCTGCCAAAGTTGCTGGGAAAGCAGTCACAGGTGTGGAAAGAAAGACTTGCCGTTGACCTGGGCTTCTAGGGACTGTTCTTCCAGCCAGGAAGGGTTTTGGTATTAACCAGAAATACTTCCAGAAGAGAAACTTCAAAGGTGAAGCAAGTCTGTGAAGAACCAGCATGGGAATCCTTTACTCTGAGGTACGCGGCTTTTCTGGAAGTAAGATTTGAAAGGTGTTTTTGACTGCTCGTGCTTGTGAAATTTAATTTCCTGTCTCGGCTGATGTGTCTCTTTTTCTTCTCTTGAACTTTCTGTGTGAGTATTTAAGTTAGAAAAAATAAAGTCCTATATGTTCATCGTTTTTTATAGCAAGTTATTTTGAAATTGGAATGTTAACTAGAGCTAAGTAGAGAGGTGTATGAAACACATTTCATGATGTCCAGATGTTTGTAGAAGGAGCCTACTGCTGTTGTTGAATGCCATGGAGTCGGTTCCAACTCATAAACCTTGTATAAGGTTTCCAAGGAACAGCTGGTCGTTTTAAACTGCTGGCCTTGTGGTTCGCAGTCCAGTGCTTATTGTAGGGAGCCACCACACTGGCAGAAAGAACCTTAGCCTTGCACAATGGAATTTGAGTTGTACTTTTCTGAGGTCAAAGAGCCAGAGAAGTGAAAATTGTCCCTAGGTGGATTTTTAAGAAAGATTTACCAGTTCCTTCATGAAACTGCAGAGTAAAACCTTCAAAAGTAAATTTACCTCTAGTAATTATTAAAGATTATCACGGTGTAGAAGAGGAACCAAAATAAATACTGTTTGCTTTTTCTTTTTTGTAATACTTTAATCATTTTTTTTCATATTTGATGAGCACAAAAAACTTTTTCCTGTATGGAAACTTACCTATTAGAATCAAGTGAGTCTTTAATAACGTTTCAAAGAGTACACAAGAGTAATGTCTAAACGCAAGGACAAGACGCTTAATGACATTATTATTCATGACTTACTCCCTCCTCTCTCTTACATAATTAACCAGTTTGTCTGCATTCCAGTACAGATGTTCAACAAAACCTCCCATGGTTTTGTTCTTCTCATATTAAAAACAGTTTCTCTGAATTTGTAGTTATTTTTAGTGCTCTGTGTTTGTGTGTTATGATTATTCCTATAGTATAATGTGCTTATTTGATGGTTTTTTTTAATTCTAGGTATGTTTTGCTCAGTAACATTAGTCTCTTCAAGAGATCATATATATGAAAATGACAACACATGCAGTGTTCTAAAATGCTCCTCTGGTAATTCTCAGTCTTTAGATTATATAAGTATGAAGGAGAGGAACTTATTTTAAAATCTGTTTCAAGGGCTCCCACCCCAAAGAATCTGTGTTATTTTGCCTGTCTGTAGAATTCAGAGACCTGCTTCTTGGAGAAGCATCCCACGTTATTCTAAGTAGGAGATCACTTTCCCACAGAGAGAAAGACTGTGCTAAGCCAATGCTTTTCAAACATTTATGTGCATACAGATTACTTGAAGAGCTTGATGAAATGCAGACTCTTATTCTGTGGCCCTGAGTGAAGCCTAAAACTCTGCATTTCCACTCACAGATGATGCTGATGTTACTGGTCCATAGGTGACCAGTGTGTAGCAAGGTTCTAGTCTGAATCTTGAGAACAATCCCACTAAACCACCACCACCACAACAAAAAGTCTCAGGAAGAGCAGTGCAATTTTGTATGGGTTGGGTGCTGATTTGGCAAGTGGCTTGTGTCATGTCAAGTCATATTGAATTACTGCTAAGTATCTTATGAGCATGTTCCCAAAATGGAATAAGTGTTTTACCTTTTCGATATATTAAAGACAAAGCAACTTGGAATTCTCCGTATTTAAAAACAAAGAAAACACCTGCATATGTGTGCACATGGTTCACTCATATACATATACACATAAACAAAACCAAAAACCAAAACTAATCTAAAAGATTGAAAGTAAACTTTTAAAATCTTGCCATTATTATTGAATCAAGAATAATCTAAGATATTGTGAAAATAAATGTAGTTTCCTTGAAATTCAGTATCACAAGTGGAAGTAGGTTCTAAGCCCTTACATTTAATTCTGCTCATTTGTCTACTTATCTATTTATTCTAATGTCGGCAATGTGGGACAAAAGACTCATCTTGAAGGTTTCAGCCATTTCTAGAATAAGACAGTCATTGTCTACCCTTCTGACAAATAACTTGTCAATTTGCCTTAACCTAAGAGGATTTTCCCCTTGATATCTATATTAACACTATCCTATGGAGTCCTGGAAAGGAGCTCTGGTAGCGTATTGGTTACGAATTTGTCTGCTAACCTGGAGGTCATTAGTTCAAAACCAGCTGTTCCACAGGAGAAAGACAAGGCTTTCTGCTCCCGTAAAGACTTACAGTCTCAGAAACCCTGTACAGGGTCGCTATGAGTAGGAACTGACTCCACAGCACACAATCATCACCACTACCATGGAGTCGTGGAAGGAGCTCTGGTACATAGTGGTTACCAATTGGGCTGCTAACCTCAAGGTCACTAGATCGAAACTATCAGTTCTGAAGGAGAAAGAGATGAGGCTTTCTGGTCTCATAAAGATTTACAGACTTGGAAACCCTGTACAGGGTCTCTGTAAGTGGGAACCTACTTCACAGTGTATTACCACCACCACCACCAAGGAGTGCTGGTGTGGTGCTGTTGGTTAATGCGCTGGACTACAAGGTTGGCTTGAACTGCAAGATCGGTGGCTCAAGCTCACCAGCCACTCCTCGGAAACCTTATACAGTGTCATTATGGGTCAGAACTGACTCAACAGTACTTAGCAACATCAACAATATGAAATGTCCAAAACTAGGACAATCTGACCTGAATAATGAATGGAAAATGCTGGAGGATTGGGTTCTTTTAGATTGGAACAAAGCTCTGTCTTCTTCTTATGCTTGCATATTAGAATTATAGGTAGAATATATACTTTTCTCAAATGCCCAGTCCTACCCGCTGGTATTCTGATGCACAAGGTCTGGCGTAGGACTGTTCTATCTGTAATTTTAAAGAGTTGAGAACATCTGTAGTAATCTCTCAAATATTTAAGCAATACTTACTCACCTATCACATGCCAGTCTCTCACCTGTCATGTAGTAGTCACTGATTTCCCAGGTGTACAGCCTGTTAGTCACTGATTAAGACACGAGCAGTTAGGGCAAGTTAATTAGTGGTGACTAATCGCAAGGCCAGTAGACAACAAATCAAGAAAATCTAGAATTGTGAAAATCCTGATTGTGCCAGAAACATTGTGTGAATTAAGGGGAAAAAAACCTCTCTAAGTCATACTTACCATTTCTATAAGCTTATTCAATATTTTACTTACTGCCATTCTGTGACACAGAAAAAGAAAACATGAAGAAAATTGGGGAACATGCCTTCTTAACAATCTACTTTTCCTTTCTACTTTGTTGAAATATTGAAATCTAAAAATGTTTGCCATTCTTGTCAGAAAGCAAAACAAAGAAACCACAAACACACAAAACACTAAGTCTTTTTTTTCCCCATTTAAATTTACTTTATTCATTTTTTGTTGAGTGCCATGGAGTCGGTTCCAACTCATA
>NW_006408521.1:13208757-13256348 GCF_000296735.1 Chrysochloris asiatica | reverse complement strand
CCCCCAGCGAGATGGATTGGCAGTATGGCATTATCAGTGGGCTCAAGCTTGGCAACAATTGTAAGGTTGGCCTAGGTCCAGGCAGTATTTCATTCTGTTGTGCATAGGGTCACTATGAGTCAGTACCAACTTGATGGCCCCTAACAACAACTTGTGCATGGATCCAAGCAAGATGAAGTCTTTGACAACTTCAGTCTTTTCTCCATTTATCGTGATGTTATTTATTGGTCCGGTTGTGAGGATTTTCCTTTTCTTTACACTGAGGTGCAATCCACACTGAAGGCTATACTCTTTGACCTTCATCACTGAGTATTTCAAGTCCTCTTTGCCTCCAGCAAGTTAGGTTGTATCATCTGCATATCCCAGGTTGTTAATTAGTCTTCCTTAATCCTGATGCCATGTTCTTCTTCATATAATCCAGCTTCTTGGATTATTTGTTTAGCATACAGATTGAAGTTGTTGTTGTTGTTGTTAAGTGCTGTTGAGTCGTTTCCAATTTATAGTGACCCGGTATAGGGTTTCCATAAGTGTAGTGAAAGGATACAACCTAGGCACACACCTTTCCTGATTATAAACCATTCAGTGTATCCTTGTTCTTTTCAAACAGCTGCTTTTTGGTGTATGTACAGAGTCTCCATGAACACAACTAATAATGGGAATAACCATTCTTCTCAATGCTATCCATAGTTACTAATGATCAACACAGTTGAATGCCTTGACATAGTCAATAAAGACTAGGAAGAAGGAAAGGCAGACTAGTTTCAAATGTTAAGCCACTGAATACCTTACGAATAGCAGTGGGGCACTGTCAGGTAGCACCAGAATATTGAATATTGAAACATTATGAAAAGTACTAGAATATCGTCAGGCACAGTCCTGGAAGATGTTCCTCTCAGTTTAGAAGGCACTCAGAATACAGTTAGGAAGAGCTGCCTCCTCAAAATAAAATTGACCACGATGCCATGAACGGAGTAAAACTTTAGGGACCTTAATTTGCTGGTGGGGCAAAACTCAAAATGAGGAAAAATAACTCAAAATGATATGGAGTTAGAACACCAAAAGAGAACAAGCTTAGCTGAAACCTGTCCACCCTGGGTGACCCTGCTGATATTTAAAATACCGATGGCATCGGTTCTAGAATCACAGCAACACAAAAGCCACCACAGTAAGACAAAACTGACAGGTGAATGATGCATTGCACTAGGCAGTTCTGCTGCACAAGACCTTTTTAAAGTTTTCAACAGCAAAGATGTCACTGTGAGGACTAAGATGCATTTGACCAGTGAGATGATATTTTCAGTAGCCTATGAAGGTTGGGCAATGAATCAGGAAGACCATAGAAGAACTGATGCATTTGAGTTGTGGTGTTGGAGGAGAATATTAAAAGTATCATGGACTGCCAGAAGAAGAAACAAATTTATGTTGGAGGAAGTACAGCCAGAATGTTCCTTAGAAGCCAGGGTGGTGAGACTTTGTCTCTCATGATTTGGACATGTTATCAGGAGGGACCAGACCCTGGAGAAGGACATTATGCTTGGTAAAGTGAAGGGCCAGCAAAAAAGAGGAAAACTCACAATGAGATGGATTGGCACAGTGACAACAGCAGTAAGCTCAAACGTAACAAAGATTGTGAGGTTGGTTCAAGACCGGACAATGTTTTGTTCTGCTGTACATAAAAGTAGCTATAAGTTGGAGCTGACTTGATGAAACCTAACAACCAAAAGCCTGAACTTGCATATGAGTAATTGAAGGTCTGGTTCACAGTCTGCCTCTGGTCTACTTTTAGCTGATGATATAGAGCTTTTCCACCATCTCTTCCCATAGACATAGTCAAGGTGCATCACACGTCCCATATTGCTGACACAAGAGTGAGGAAGTAGAGAAGTAGAGAAGTGAACAGAATCAAATGAAAGGACTTAGAATCTATTTCCACTTGTGATGCTGAGTCTCAAAGCAAACAATATCATAGATTATAATGATTCAATAATAATTAGGAGAATTTAAAAGACTGCTCTTGATCTTTGATGTGAGTTTCAGTTTTCGTTTGTGTGTGTGTGTACACACCCATGTTCACACACATGCAGGTATTTTGTTTGTGTTAAGTATGATAAATTCTAAGTTACTTTATCTTTAATATATCAGAAAGGTGAAACATTTATTCCATATCTGGGAATATTCTCATAAGATACTTTGAAGTAACTCAACATGTCTTGCCTTTGAATTCAGAGCAACAACTGTAGGGGAAAGCTTACTCTCTCTGTTGCCTCACAGTTTAGGAGGAATGTCCTTGTCTCCTTTCAACAGCTGTGAGCGTGGCATCCCTTGGAGCTATCTTAGCATATATAATCCTCTGGGTCTAGAAGGTCCACAGTGCATGTACCCTGGATTCAAACATGGGCTTCACTATGGGCTTTTTTTTTTCTTGGTGGTAGTGGGTCATTCTTTTTGCTACTTTGTTTAATCTCTTTTATATCTCAAAAGAGATTGACTCAAGATATAGCCTAAACTTGTAGATTGTATCTTGTCTCATTAACATTGTTGTTGTTATTGTTAAGTGCCGTCGAGTTGATTCCGACCCATAGCAACCCTGTATAGGGTTTCCAAGGAGCAGCTGGTGAGCTGGAATCATTGAACTTGCAGTTCAAATGACTTTGCAGTCTGATGCATTAGCCCACAGCACTGCCTCTAATAATGCCTTCTAATAATTCTGCCACATTAGCATCATAGAGGTTAGGATTTGCATCACATAGGTTAATTACATCAGATCACAAAATGGAGGAGCATTCCATAATACTGAGAATCATGGACTAGGTAATTTGGCATATATCTGGAGGGGACACAATTGAATCCATAACATAGACCTTCATAAGAGTGCAAGCAGTTTGGTATTTCTATATTATTAAAATAATGCCCAAAGTTTTTACTATCTGTGATACCTAGTGAGCTTGGAGCAGCACAATACACAATTATCATAATAAATCTTTGCAGAGCATATTGAACATTTTGGTTAATTGCCAACATGCTGGGAACATTGTATGCTTCTCAGAGATGCTTTGCAAATTTTAGGGCCTGGGAAAGTGAAATGAAAAATGATACAGGAGTGTGGAGGGCTTTAGCGCCATGTTCTTAGTTATTTTAAAAGCTATACGCTAATATGCACAGAAAATTGTGTCTAATATTCCAAGAATCTAGAGTTTTGAATGCTTTTTGACCAATATGAGCTTAAGAGGTGCATGTTTCATTATGACTTTGTTTTAATTGTGGGCTTGTTTCTGTTTCTTTTGCAGGGGTTCTTAGTTTTCACTATGTATCAGAATCATCTGAGGAGTATTTGTTTATTTATTTAAACAAGTAGAAATTCAGTTTAAGAGGCAAGAAGTCAGAGTTCAGTGTACTGACCATAGGGAACACCTTGCTCTCTCTCTGCTCTGGAGGAAGTTCCTTATCTCTTCAATGGCTGCTTCCTGGTTCTTTGGAGATCTCCAGGTGTCTTGGCATCTATCTTAGCTCATCTCTTTCTTAGGAAGCTTTTAAATAGCATCAGTGTCCCAAATCTAGCCCCAGAGATTCTGATTCACTTGGCCTGGACCTTTGGTGGCTTTGTGGATTGGGTGTTAGGCTGCTAACTAAAAGGTCAGCAGTTCAAACCCACTGGTTTCTCCTTGGGAAAAGGATGAGGCTCTCTACTCCCATAAAGATTTACAGTATTGGAAACTCAACATATAGGGCTGCTATGGGTTGGGATCAAGGAGCTCTGGTAGCATAGTGGTTACGAATCGGGCTGCGAATCGCAAGGTCAGCAGTTTGAAACTACCAGCTGTTCTGCGGGAGAAAGATGAGGCTTTCTGCTCCCTTAAAGATTACAGCCTCAGACACTCTGTACATGGTTGCTATGTGTCGGAATCAACTCCACAGCACATAACAACAAGAACAACATGGGTTGGAATCAACTCAATGGCAATGGGTTAAGTTTTAAGTTTCAGTGTTTAGCCAAGGAGCCCTGGGGTGCAGTTTTAAAAGTGCTTTCAGGTTGGCAGTTCAAACTCACCAGCCACTATGGGAGAAAGATGTGGTTGCTGTTTCTATATATTGTTTTTGTTAAATGCTGTTGGGTTCGTTCCTACTCATAGTAACCCTGTATTAGAATTCCAAGGCTTTAAATCCTTGGGGGAGAAGAAAGCCTCATCTTTCTTCCCTGAAGCAGCTGGTGGGATTGAACCTCAGACCTTGTGGTTCACAGTCCAGTGTTTATCATATCAAACCAATAATTACAGCTTTGGAAACCCTATGGGACAACTGTACTCCATCCTATAAGGTGTCTATGAATTGGAATCCACTGTATGAGTTTTGTTTGGGGTTTCAGTACTTAGCTAAAGTGGAGAACCACTGAGCTAAAATATTGACCAATTCCTCTCATGCTAAATGAGGAGCTTCAAAAAGATAGTGAAAAAATGAAATTGAATGATAATGACAATTTCCCATGAGCTTTATGAAGACCCTTGTATTATTGTGCAAACTTCATCTTCTTCCCTCATCTTACTTCCCCAGTCAGGTCAGGAAAATCAGTGTCAATCAAGTGATTCTGTGCATGCCCTAGGTATTTACCATTATGGATGTCTGGTTTGAAGATGGTTGTAGTCTAGTTTGGGATTTTAGAATCAAACCACTTTAAAAAGGCCAATGAAGAGCTTGAGGCAGAATATACATCTTGCTGTAGCTGAGAGTGATCAAGAAAAGTTCCTTGGAAGTGACCCCTGAGTTGGGTTTTAAAGGATGGTACAATCTGAAAGACATAAAGGTCCTTGGTTGGTACAAACAGTTATGATCAGCTGCTGATGTAAAGGTTGGTGATTTGAATTCACCCCGTGGCTCCATGGGAGGAAGGTTTGGTGATCTGCTTCTGTAAAGGTTGTTGCCAAGAAAATCCTATGTCATTTGTCTCTGTAACTCAGAGAATCTCCTTGATCCCAAATCAGCTCAGTCACAATGAGTTTGGTTGGGTTTTTGAGGGTGGCAAGCAGGTAGGCACAGAGGTAAGAGGAGAAAATTGGTCTGATCAAAGAGGCAAAAGCCTATAAAAAAACCTGTGGTGTATGCACAGTTGAGCCACAGAGGAACTTTGAAAACCAGGCACATACCATTGATGCTCGACTGTGTAAGAAATGAGAACCAGTAAGTCCAATCTTAGTAATGATGAGTAAATAAAATGGTAAATAAATGAAACATGCTGTTTTGAAAGAGACTGTCTGGGCTGAGAGATGGATACTTGAGTGGTTTCTTCCTTAGTCTCTCTGATGACTATTTTATCTCTTGGCTTAGTTAGGGTTAACAAGGCTGTGATTTTTTATGGAAGTAGACTATTATATCTTTCTCCTGTGGAGTAGCTGGTCAGTGGGAACCATCAACCTAATGGTTAGTAGCTCAATACTTTAACCACTGTGCCACCAGGGCCCCTTTACCCCTTGACAGATATTGGGTATCAGTTTGGAAAAACCTATCTGGATAAACGAGAATGATCTGATGGGCAGGGGAACTTGGACTTCAGCAGGCCAATGTTGGAAGAGGTCTGACCAGCGTCCTGAGAGTGGATACTATAATATAATATCAGGGCAGTCTCAGATGCACAGACTTATAGCCAGAAGACACTTTGAAGACTAAGTTTCCAACTACCTGAAATAATTAGAGGAAGTATTATGGATTCAAGGAGCTCTGGTGACCCAATGGTTAAGCACTTGGCAGATAACCTAAATGTTGGAGGTCTGAACCCATCCAGTAACTAAGCAGGAAAGAATACCTGTCAATCTGTTCCTGCAAAGACTACAGCCTAGGAAACCCTAGGTGGAGGTTCCACCTTGTCCTTTAGGGTCACTGTGAGCCAGGATTGACTCAGTGACACACAACAGCAGTGTATGGATTCTGCAGACATTCCCCTGGGTTTGAGTCTCAGCATTGCCAGTTAGTAGCTGTGTGAACTTCAGTCTCACTTGTATAATATCTTAAACTTTCTAACATCTGTAAATTGTTCCACATACTGTTGTTGTTGTTGTTATGTGCCGTGGAGTCGGTTTCGACTCATAGCAACCCTGTACAGGATCTGCGAGGTTGTAACTCTTTAAAGGAGCAGAAAGCCATCTTTCTCCCGTGGAACAGCTGGTAGTTTTGAACTGCTGACTGTGAGATTAGCAGCCTGATTCATAACCACTACGGTACCAGAATCTCACCTGTGAAATATCTTAAACATTCTAACATCTGAAAATTGTTCCACATAGCAATCTGAATTTTCACCTTCACCTAAACAATGGAAAGATTTGATGATGTTGGTTCTGTGTTCCAATTTTAAGGTAATTTTCCAGGTGAGATTGAAGCAGAAGTCAGTTTTCTTGCTTGTCCAAGGTCACACAGCTAGTAACTGGTAGTGCCAGGAATCACATCTAAGGGGATAAGACTTGCCTTACAGGGTTGTTGTGAAGGTTAAATGAAGCAGTTTATTTTGTAAGTATACATTGAATGCTAGTGCTGAGACCACAATGCTGAGCTGACACTATTCCTGTCTTCATGTAGCTTGTAGTCTAGTTGAGGAGATAGCTGCTCATACCATCATTTACTTAGATCAAGATAGACCTGAAGGGGTGGGAGAAGATAAAGATGAAAGACAGAATGTGTGAGACTCAGAGAATCGTATGTGTCTGTTTGAGGCTGCTTTTCGGAGGTTGGATGGAGGCTGGATGTTGTTGTTAAGTGTAAACCAGTTAGGACTTTACAATAGTGCTGGGAGAAAAGTCATGAGAGCCTGAACTAGAACTTTGGAAACCAGAACCGACAGGATTCTGAGATTGTTTGAGATACAATCAGCGTGATAATAGCCCAAATTTCTCACTGGTTTCTTCTGCACCCAGGGTTCCTCTAAATTCAAGAAACTGTGGAGGCCAATATGGATTCATAGCTCTTCCTTTGACACCCCAAAAAATGTATTGTTGTTATCAGAGCTATCTAGTCAGTTCTGACTCTTAGCAACCCTGCTTAGTTAGGGTTTCCAAGGAGCAGCTGGTGGGTTTGAACTGCCAACTTTGTGCTTAGCCGGGAACTACTTATAACTCCTTTTTATTTCTCAAGCCTAGCTTGTTAACCAGCATTTTCTCTTAACAAGCCTAGCTTGTTAACCAGCATTTTCTGTTAACAAGCTTAGCTTGTTAACCAGCGTTTTCTGTTAACAAGCCTAGCTTGTTAACCAGCTTTGAAGCGTCATGTCACTTTAAAGTCAGTGCTTTTGTAGTACCAGGCTGCCCCCTTGTGGAAATTTAGAGTCTATCAAGCATAAACTTATTTCACGTGTTTGCCCAATTTATGCAATCAAATCACTAATGCATGTCAACTGAGTCAGGAAGATAATTGAATTTTCAAAAACAGAAAAGCTGTGTATAGCATATAGGAAGCCTACGGAAGATCGAAAGTTTCGACCCGCTTTGTATTTCAAATAAATTGCTCAAGAGGAGTTGAGAAAGCATTCAAAAGTACCAACCGACTCTTGCAGAAAAAAATAAACAAAGAGCTCTTCACCTTTTCCCTTCCTGTTTTTAGTTAATTCTTAGTAAAGGTTATTCAACTAAAATAAGACAGATGAATGAACCGGAGCAGGTAAAATGAAAGAGACAAAGGTGGGGACAGTGGAGAACCAACCACTGCCACTAAACACCTGCTATTTGGTATCTCGTGGAAATGCAGACCCAGGGCTATCACATTTTTAGGAGAAGGTGGAACTCTAGATTCCTATGGGAAATAGGCTGACTTTAAATGTTGAGAAGTCATTTAAAATTTTGAGAAAACAAAAAAACTCTACAGTCAACCTGTTTTCTATTATGCACTGTAGACAATTTATTCATTGTTAGTAGTGGTCAATGGCAAACTTTCCACTGGCTTATGGTGAATTAAAAAAAAAAAATCAATCAAAACAATGAGAGTTTCTGCATGGAGTTAAATCTATCCAACATAAAGGCCTGCTTATTCTCTCTCTGTGATTATATCTCTGTGTATGAGGGAAATTAAAAAGCTTCATGAATCAGTGGAATTAAGAAATTATGCAATTAATTTTCATTAACTTTTTGAAGCCCCCTCATATTTTGTGATAAAATATTTTTGTTTTATTGTTGTGGTTTATGTTAATACAGCCTTTATTTTATGAAATAGTGGTATTCTAATATTTTAATTGGAAAAATTAACATCGGCAACCTCAAAAATTTGTATTTTGTTTTATTTTATTTGTCATTGAAATCCAAGTGACTGGGTACTATTAGCTAAGATAATGGAAATTCACTGAAAGCTTATAAGCACTATTTCTGTTGGGAAGCAGTCATGGTAATGAAGTGAATTATAAGCTGGTCTGCTAATCACAAGGTCAGTAGTTTGAATCTACCAGTAGCTCCTCAGGAGAAAGATGAAGCTTTCTGCTCCTATAAAGATTTACAGCCTCAGAAACCTACACAGGGTCGCTATAAATCAGAACCAGCTCAGTGGCACACCACCACTATCACCACCATTTCTGTTGGAATACTGCTAGACTGTAAAGGAGCTCTGGTAGTGTAATGGTTAGAAATTGGGCTGTGAACCTCAGGGTCAGCAGTTCAAAACTACCAGCTGCTTCGCGGGAGAAAGATGAGGCTTTCTGCTCCTGTAAAGTTTTATAGTCTCAGAAACCCTGTACAGGGTCACTATGAGTCGGAACCAACTTCATGACACATAACAACAACAACAACAACAACTGCTAGACTCTAGCAATGATGTGTAAAATGTAGTTAGATTATTGGTTGGGATGCGATTAGAGTCCCAAAGCATGATGGTAATAGAATGTGAAACCCAAAGGAACTTTTGCTTCACTTATGATTGACAACATTAAGGTATGAAGAGGAAGGGAATTGTTACGACCACCCAGGGATTTAGTAGTGAAACACAACTACAACCTAGTTTTTCAACTTCAGGTGATTTTAAATTGTACCCGTACTGTATATACATCAGTCAGCGGGTACACAGAGACTCTGCTTTACTCAGTTAGTGGTAAAGCTTAGTAAATGATAATGTTTGACTCCATTGGATTCAAACATACCAATGATCAGGAAGATGTTTCATTCTGTCATACTTAATGTTACCATGCCATACGTTCGAGCCAACTTAAGTCAACTAACACCAAAAGCTAATAGAAAAGGTGCCTTGTGTAATTGCACCTTTTTTATTGGGAGTTGGAAGCCATGTTTTCTGCTCATTTTCCTTTGTCTCCTGTTTGTTACTTGATTTTCCTTTAGGATGCTTCTGTCCTGAGTACATCTTTGAATTTAAAGTGTCGTAGTCCACTTATTGTGATATTCAGCAATGAGAAAACATGAGTTGGTTAGCAAACGTACCCAATTCAATTTCCTCACTAGCCTACCCTCTTGCTATTGGTGCTTCATATGCATGTGAAATTTGGACAATGAATAAAGAAGATTGTAGAAGAATTGATGCATTTGAATTATGGTGTTGGAGAAGAATATTGAAAGTACCGTGGACTACTAGAAAAACAAACAAATCTGTCTTATAATGAGTACAACCAGAATGCTCCCTAGAAGCAAAAATTGTGAGACTTGATCTCTCATACTTTGGACATATTATCAGGAGGGACCAGTCCCTGGAGAAGGACATCATGCTAAGAAAAGGTTAGGGTCAGAGAAAAAGAGAAAGACCCCCAACACAATGAACTGACACAGTGTCAGCACTATCGGGCTCAAACATAACAATTGTGAGGATGGCTCAGGACCAGACAGTGTTTCATTCTCTTGTGCATAGTTGCTATGAGACGGAACCAACTTGACGGCACCTTACAAACACTCTTTTAAAATTGTTTTCTCCTTACTGTTTCTCATTTTCTCTCTCTGTCCTATTTCCCCACCTGTAGATAAATTTTACATGGTTAAGAGCATAACATATTTTATTTTCTTTTTCCTCACTTGTGCCTAGCACATAGTAGAGGTTTGGCTTGTTTATTGATAAATTTAAGAATGATGTCATAAGCAATGATAGCAGCTCTCATGAATCTAGCATTCTGCATGTACCATCTAAGTGTTTTTTTTTTTCTATGCGGTCTAATTAAAGTCAGTTTAAAAATACTTAGTGTTTGTACCATGTGTCCAGTGATGTGTTATATACTGCAGATACAGTGGTGAATCACATCATTGTGACCTTGGCCCACAGGAGTTTATTGTTGAAAATCCAATCCCTCCCTCACTCAGTTCTGCCTCAAATCCCTTCTGATACAGGATAGTAAATAGTTAAGGAACTAATTTTTAGGTACACAGTTGCTGTGAAAGAGAAACACTGAGTATTGAACCATAATATGATTTTATTTTGTTTAAGGATCAATGCTTTTATACTGTAGGATAAGCATTGGACTGCTAACTCAAAGGTCAGCAGTTTAAACCCACCAGCCACACTGTGTAAAATTTCCCAGAGTAAACACGGGGGGTATTTGATGAAAGGAGATCTGTCCAGAGGAACTAGCGCCCAGCGGGGAAAGTGGGCAAGATGAGGGTAGCAGAGGCTTTGCTATTAAATTCTCACTGGGCTTTGCAAAGTTTTATAATGCCTTTTATAAGTAGCAGATAATGGATTGCAGCTAATTGCGTAACTTCTTTGTGTCTCATTTGTCTAAAGCCTGTCCTTTCCTCTATGTTGAGTTCCTTGAGGACAGGAGTCCTGCAGGTCTTGTTCACTCCTGCTCTCTCAGTTTCTGGTTCAGGACCTAGACCCCGATCTGCATGTATTAAACATTTGTAGAATAACCACAAGAAGCCTGAAAGATTAACTTATGCTCCTCATTTTACAGAAGAGGAAACTGAGGGAATCGTAAGAACACTCCCTTTCTTGGCTGGTGATGTGAGAGGTGACAATGTGTCCCTAAATCATCTCTGGCTTAGTGAAATACTGGTCTTTCATGATTTGTTGAGTGCAGTGACTTTGTTACAGCACGTGAGGAGATTCGGATTTACTCATTCTGAGGTGGTACCACAACACTGGCTGGGTTTTAAAGCTTCTTGAGTGATTCTAATATGTGGCAGAATAAGAACCACCATTTTTTAGTGTTTTCTTTTCCAAACGTGTGGTATGCTACATGGCTAAAGAGAATAACAGAAAAAAGGTCTTTTTAATTGAACTATTATCATAAAGACATCTGAACAGTTGTTTCAAGCGTTGAAAGTACTGGTGGGCTATTACAGAGAGTGACAGCTGACATCAAAGCTAAATTTTTTCTTAATAAAGATATGATGTTCAAAGATTAGATAATTGGTAATTTCTGACTTGCAATTTTAAGGCCTGCCCTAACTTCTCCTGATTGCCTATGTTATCTTTAGCAAAAATCTGCTAGATGGGCTTGTCAGAATTGTCCTGGTATGGCACATTTTCTCATTGGGTAGAATTTGCAATGTTTCCTCCTTTTGTTCACTCATTCATCCGTCCAGTAAATATTCTTGTTGTGTTTCTATTGGAGCATTTAGAAAAATTGTCTCCTAGCCCTGGATATCTATGCTTGGCCTCGGCTTAAGGCTGGGCCTAACAGAGATTAAAAAATCTGCCCTTCAAAGCAATATATCACAACTTGGAAAAGCTGAAATTTTCATGTTTTGTTTACTTGTGTGGTGGTTTAATTGTACACATATTTCAAAACCTGTGTTTGTTTCTCTCCACTCAGCCCATTTGCCAGGCAGCTTATCAGAATGACTTTGGTCAAGTGTGGCGCTGGGTGAGGGAAGACAGCAGCTCTATCAACATTCAAGATGGCTTTAATGGCGACACTCCATTGATCTGCGCTTGCAGGCGGGGGCACCTAAGGATCGTTTCCTTCCTTTTAAGAAGAAATGCTAATGTGAACCTCAAAAACCAGGTGAGATAATAACACTTCAGAGGAGAGAAAAATTGACCACAGTAATCCCTTTCTCCTCTCATCACTGAAAGTGGGTAACTGTCATTTTCTCATTACTTAGAGCGCCTAATAGCAACGTAATTTTTTTTTAAATCTGCCTTACTTTAGAAAGATTGACATACACTCAGAACATTGCATTAGGCTAAAAAGCAATATGCAACAAAGGTCAATCAGCAGGCATATTTTGTGGTCAACTATGTCCTTGTACTCAGAAAGAGAGTCCACAGTTTTGGCAGGGTAGTGTTTCTGTCTGATTCATTCTTCTTTTCCCTTCCTTCTGTTCCTTCCCCTTCCTCCTCCTCACTCATCCGTGTGCAAATAATGGGAAGCAGATAATGGGAGGAAGCATGACCTTGTGGTGCTCTCAATAATTTTTTACTCACTATTTTCAGGTCCTGATCTCCAGAAGGTAAGTTATTAATCATACAGCTTGCTTATAAAATTAAACACTGTAACAGTTTCTAGAATGTCAAGACTGAAAAGAATGTTAGTAAAGATTTGATCAAATGGTTAATAACAGAGGCTCACAAAGTTTTAGGTCAATTTTCCCAGTTCAGGTAACAAAATCAGGATGAGGGTAACTACGTCATTTCCTTATAGGTCCAGAAAGCAGAAGAGGCTGTGAGATACAGAAAGCAATATTCTTCCAGAAAAAAGCAGATACAGATTCTTCCTTACAAGTTGAAACTTTCTCCATTTGCTTATTTTGAGGAGTTCTTGACAATCTGAATTTAGATGAAAGATCCTATTTTCATCTTATGGAAATAGGAACATTTTGAAAGGGTCAAGAAATAATTGGTTTAACAGAGGTTCTAAGAAGAAACCCAGAGTCTTAAAAAATGTACTCTAGGCTTCCTCACTCTGACCAGAGAGCTTTGTTAAGCATGACTGGCTGCAGCTATGTCCGTCTTCATCAGTGCACTCCAGAACCCTCTGAGGAAGCTATAGTTTTAACAAGTGCCTAAGTCGACTCCACAAGGAGCTCTGGTAGCGTAGTGGTTACGAATAGGGTTGCCAACCTCAAGGTCAGCAGTTCGAAACTACCAGTTGTTCCGAGGAAGAAAGATGAGGCTCTCTGCTCCCGTAAAGATTTACAGCCTCAGAAACCCTGTGCAGGGTCACTATGAGTCAGAACTGTCTCCACAGTACTTAAAAACAAGTCGACTCCACGGCACATAACAACAACAACAAAGTCAACTCCACAGCACTTTACAACAACAAAATTGACTGCAGGAGTCCTGGTATGGTGTTGTAGGATAAACACTGGGCTGCTAGCTGCAAGGTTGATGGTTCAAACCCACCATCCACTCCTTGGAAACCCTAGTCACTATGAGTCAGAATCAACTTGATGACATTTAATGATAACAAGTTGACTATAGGACAGGTGTTCATAGACCATACTTTGCCAATATTAGGGAGCAGAATACCTAATCAAATCCCAAGCCATGGCATTTTCAATAACCTCCTATGCATGTGAAAGTTGGACAGTGAATAAGGAAGACCATAGAAGAATTGATGCTTTTGAGTTATGGTGTTGGAGGAAAATATTGAAAGTGCCAAGGGCTGCCAAAAGCACCAATAGATCCTTTTTGGAAGAAGTGCAGCTAGAGTGCTTGCTCCTTAGAGGCCAAGATGGGTAAACTTCATCTCTCATACTTTGGATATACAGTCAGAAGGGACTAGTCGCTGGAGAAGGATATCGTGTTTGGTGGAGGGTCGGAGGGTCGGAGAAAAAGAGGAAGACACCCCCTCCCCCCCAGTGAGATGAATTGGCCAAGTGGCATCATCAATGGGCTCAAGTGTGGCAATGATAAGTGAGGTTGGCCCAGGATCGGGCAGTGTCTCTTTCTGCTGTGCATAAGGTTGCTATGAGTCAGTACTGACTCAATGGCACCTAACAACAACAACAATTTTAAAAAGTAAGGGATAAACCACATTAATTTGTTTCATATGCATTCTTAGTGATCTTCCTGCTTGTATAAGTACTATCAAGCTGGTTTCGATACATAGCAACCCTAAATTTTTTTACAAGTTTCTCCTGGTGTGTTTGAACCTCCAACCTCATAGTTAGCATTCCAGAGCTTAGTTATCTGCTGCTGTTGTTAAGAGCCATTGAGTCAGTTTTGACTCACAGTGATCCCGCAAAAGGTTTCTAAGGAGCAGCTGATGGGTTTGAACTGCCAACCTTGTGGTTAGCAGTCTAGTGCTTATCCTACAGAGCTACTGGTGCTGCATAAATAGAAATATCACAGGTAGTTGGCTTTAACAAACAGATATTTATTTTGTCACAGGTTAGGAGACCGGAAGTCCAAATTTAGGGTGCCAGTTCTAGGGGGAGATTTTCTCTCTGTGCTGGCTGTGGAGGACGGTGTTTTTAATGTTTTGGTGATCTTTTTCATTTCTCCCCAACCTAATCTTTGTACATTAATAAACAGAATCAGTGCTTTCTCACTTCTTAAATCAATATTTATGAGTTATTTTCAGATATACTGAATCAATAAATGCCTTAAAAACAAATTAAAATATTTGCTGGTAATTCAGATGAGTGTGCCCAATAACTTTATGAAAGCAGAAAGCCTTACCTTTCTCCCACGGAACAGCTGGTAGTTTTGAACTGCTGACCTTTAGATTCACAACCCAATTTGTAACTATTATGCTACCAGAGCTCTCTCTCTCTCTCTCTCTCTCTCTCTCTCTCTCTCTCTCTATATATATATATATATATATATATATATATATATATCTATCTATCTATCTATCTATCTATCTATCTATCTATCTATCTATCTATCTATCTATCTATCTATCTATAGAGAGAGGGAGGGAGAGGGAGAGAGAGGGAGTCCTCCTGGGGTGGTGCTGTAGGATAAGCACTAGACACTGCTAACACAAGGTTAGCAATTCAAACCAACCAGACACTCCTCAGAAATTCTGTACTGGGTCGTTATGAGTCAGAATCCACTTTATAGCACACACAAAAACAACAACAGTATATATATGTTGGGGGTGGGTTGTAGGATAAGCACTGGACTATTAACCCAAGGTTGGATGGTTCAGACACACCAGTTGCTCTTTGGAAAACCTGTACAGGGTCGCTGTGGGTTGGAACCAATTCAAGGAAACTTAAAAACAACAATATAAACCACCAAATTGACCAAGATTAAAACAGAAAGTCAAGTGGTGAGAGGAAGTATAAACTATTGTTATTTTGCTGGAAGACATTTTGGCATTATTTTACAGAGTCTTAATATCTTTTATGCCAGGAAATCAGTGTTTACAAATTTACGTTCAACAAATTTAGAAATATTGACAAAGCTTCATAAATGAGGATGTTCAGGCCTATTATTTATAAAAATGAAACTTAAAAGCTTGAAATGCCCACCCAGGTAAGGATTTGGCAAAAAAAAAAAAAAAATTGTTTCACTCAATAAAAGCCATGCAGCCATTAAAATCATATGTTTAAATGTATTAAATGGCATGAACAGTATGCATAAATATTAAGTGAAAGAAGAAATGCATGTTTTTTTTAAGTTTTTATTATGAATTATGTGATAGTTTACATGGGAGAACACCAGCTTTACATTCCTCCTATCGTATTTGTTTCATTACAATGATTACAATCCCCTAGATGCATCATCAACCAACCAAAGGGTACACCCTGCAAGCCTGCCTGCAGGTCATCAGCACACAGCCCCTCTTCTTTTCTAGGTCTGCAGTCCCCAACTGCTCTATCTCTCCCCGTCAGTCTCTGCCTCCAATCTCTGGCATCACTGCTTCTCTGGGTAGGGTCTTACACTCTGCTCTTCTCCCTTGATGGTCCCAGGGACCTCTGCTCCTGGACTGCAAAATCAGCCACTCCCCTCCTTTTGTTACAAAACCTCTACCTTTACATTTCTGACCCTCACAGTCAGTCCTGATAGCAATTATTCACTATTGTACCACAAGTGTCTTATCCCCATCTCCTTTCATCATCCCAGACCTAACAGATTGGAATCCACTCAGTGGAGATCCTACCTTCCCCTGCACCCTCTGGAACTAGGCTCCCTCTTGAAAGCTTGTAAGCCAGTCACTTCTTGCCTTTGTAGCCCCCCTCCCTTACCCCATTTTGGATAGCGAATGTCTAAGTTGTCCATCCCTGTCAACCCTGTATACCGAGGGATTGGGGATGATCCTCGCTGTAAAGATTTGTTCCCTCTTTTGAGCTACTACATCTATAAGTTTAGGTCAAGTTCATCAAATTGTAGCAGATTACTCTTTTTTTCCCTCTTCTTTCTTTTTCTAATCAAGTTCTGATCATCCAGCTGTTGAAGCCAAGTCAAGTGGGTATTATCAGTGTTCTTGTGCAAATCCCCTCACTTTATATCAGCTGGATGCTTCAATCTCGCTCTAGTCCTCTGTGGCCATATCACTGCCTCTGGACCCAGGAGTCCCTGGGTCTTGCCGTACTGCTGGCCAACCAGGTCTCAACCTGGGTTCACAGGAGTCTATTGGATGTGGTCGAACTTAGCTCACAACTTCATTGCTGTTTTCCCCCCACCTTCCCCTTATTGGTGACCAACGTAGTCACCACCCAGACCACATGACTGCTCATGTATTCTCCTTGAGTCTTAGTCTTGGAAGGGAGTAGCAACGTATGATTTTTGAATATACAATGTGATCCTACATTTTTAAGTCACACACATATGCGTTTTTAAAGACAAGAGGAAAATACACCAAAATGTCAACAATTAGCTCTGGGCTACTGGAAAATGAAGGGCCCCTGGTGGTGCTGTATGATACACAGTGAACTAACAACAACCAGGTCATTAGTTGAAACCCACCAGCTATTTCCTAGGAAAAACATGAGTCTTTCTGCTCCCTTAACGTTTGGGAACCTTGGAAACTCTATACATGGTCACCATGAATCAGAATTGACTAGATGGCAACAGGTTGAATAATGAGGTGATTTTAAAGCCTCTCTTTATTGTTGTTGTTAAGTGCCGTCGAGTTGGTTCCAACCCATAGCGACCCTGTATAGGGTTTCCGAGGAGTGACTGGTGAGCTTGAACCACCGACCTTGCAGTTCAAACGGCTTTGCAATCTGGCATATTAACCCACAGCGCCATACCACGTTGAATAATGAGGTGATTTTAAAGCCTATCTTTATACTCCTGTCTAATTTCCAAATAGTTTACAGGAAACATATACAAGAACTTTGGTATTTAGACAAACCAGAAACTGTTCTTACTAAAGAATTTTACCTTTTCCCAAAATGGGATTGACTTCTTTTCTTTCTCGGTCTCCTCTCATTGAAGTGGTTGGCATTTCAGTTATTACAGACTATGGGGCACTGATACGATACCATAGGATAAGTACTCAACCTCAAGTTTGATTTGAATCACAAGGTGGGCATTCAAACCCACCAGCTGCTCCTCAGAAACCCTGCACAGAGTCGCTATGAGTCAGAACTGACACAATGGCACTTAACAATTATGAATTATACTTAATTGTATATGTTTCTGTCTAGCACCGATCATGTGCTCTTGGAGCTTCACAATACCCCATAAGCATTAGAGGGTGAAGTAGATTATTGTTAAGTGCCATAGCGTTAGTTCCAACTGAATCAGTGTTCCAAGGAGCAGCTGGTGGGTTTGAACTGCCAACCTTGCGGTGAGATGTTGAACGCTTCTCATACAGCGCTACACCAGGAGTTGAAGTATGTTGTTGTTGTTGCTAAGCACCATCTCATTGGTTCTGATTCATTTGGATTCTGTACAGTATTTCCGAGGAACGGGTGGTGGGTTTGAACTGCCAACCTTGCGGTTCAAACCGACCTTATGGTCCAGTGTTTATCCTACAGCGTCACACCAGGACTCCTGATAAATAGTCACATATTTCAAGGATTCAACTGAGTCATTTGCATTCTTCTAGCACTGTCAGTATACAGGTGAAGATTTTCTTATGCATAAACCTTAAAATAGACCATCCATGTACTATTGATGATTAAGGATTAACTATAAGGAGCTCTGGTAGCATAGTGGTTATGAATTGGACTACTAACCTCAAGGTCAGCAGTTCGAAACTACCAGCTGTTCTGTAGGAGAAAGATGAGGCTTTCTGCTCCCGTAAAGATTTACAGCCTTGGATACCCTGTGCAGGGTCACTATGAGTCAGAACCAACTCCACAGTACTTAAGAACAATGTGGTACTTTAGGATCAGTACTGGACTGCAAACTACAAGTTCAGCAGTTCAAACCTACCAATTGCTCCTTGGAAACACTGCACAGGGTCCATATGGTCTGGAACCAACCAGATGGCACTTCACAACAACAACAACACAGCTTTTAATGAGTCCTAGTGTGGCGCTGTGGGATAAGCACTAGACTGCAAGGTTGATTTCAACCGCCAGGTGGGTGGTTCAAACTCACCAGCCATCACTAGGAACTCCTATACAGGGTTTATATGAGTCAGAATCGACTCCAAGGCACTTAACAACAACAGTAACAAATAGCTTTTGATGGAATCTTGATGTGGCACTGTAAGATTCATACTGGACTGTTAACCATAAGGTCAGAGGTCAAAACCTACCAGCCACTCCTCAGAAACTTTATACAAGGTTGCTGTGAGTTGGAACCACCTCAGTGGCACTTAACAACAACAAAACTTTTAATACTAAATTCAGTTTTGTATTTATGAGGGAGCTTCAAGATGTTCCTGGAAAAATGAAATTAAAAGATAATGATATTTTTTCACAAACTTTTTGAAGCCACCCCTATGTATCTCAGCATTTTTGTCTCCAATCCTAAATCTAGTGTGAGAATTCATCTTAAAAGAATTTGAAAAAGATATATATTTCACCTTTTACCTTTCTGTAAAGTATCTCTGGTGGTTCAGTGAGTTAAATGTTGGACTGCTAATCTCAGGGTGGGTGGTTCAAAGCCACTAGCAACTAGATGGATGTGTCTGCTCCCTTAATGATCTGCAGTCTCTGAAATCCTATGGATTACTTGTACTCTGCCCTTTGGGGATGCTATGAGTCAGAATCAACTCAGTGGCAGTAGGTTTTTGGTATGGGTGTTTCTGTCAAGTGTCCTTGTTAAAGTGTTTGGCTACTAACTAGAAAGTGGGTGATTTGAACCTCCACAGGAGAAAGAGGTGACGATCTGCTTCCATAGAGATCGCTACCCCCCTAGGGCAGTTCCACTCTGTTCTGTAGGGTCTCTGTGAGTCTGAATTCACTCAGCAGCAGTTGGTTGGATTAGGTTTGAGTTTTTCTGTGGTTGTTTCATGATTTTTGTTAAAGTTCAATATTCTGGCCAGTGGGAAAACTGAGTTACTTGACTAGAGATGTTCCCACTAAAAGGGGTGTTAAGTAAATTCCCATGGGTCCCGTAGAAATCGAAAGCACAAATTAAACTTTTTGGTATGGTAACCTGAGACTATGAAAGTTAAAATAAAATTATTTAAATCAAAAAACACCCTTTTTTCTTAGAAAGAGAGAACCTGCTTGCATTATGCCGTGAAGAAAAGATTCACCTTCTTTGATTACCTACTCATCATCCTCTTAATGCCTGTTCTGCTCATTGGGTATTTCCTTATGGTGAGTACAACACTTGTTAGAGCAAATGCATAGTGAAACAATAACATGATTCCTCAAGTTTTGCTTGGCTGGTGAAATGTAAAGAAATAATAAAATAAGTTCTTGTATTTTATAAATGACCTTTTCAACACACATGCAATGCTATGATTGGAATAAAGAAAGAAGAAAAGTCTATGGTCTACAAGACCAAGTCCATGTTTGGTGTCTCCAAGAACTCCAGGTTCAAAGCCTGTTTTTTGTTTTTACAATGCAATAATTAGACTCATTTTAACACTGTGATTAGTAACACATGCAAGTGGGCTATGATCTTATCCTTCTAGCATTCACGCTAACTCACTAGGAGGTCATGATGTCCCGATAAGCACAGGAGAAGGCAGTACATGATTAACTTTTCTGTTTGCCTAGGAGGCATTTCCTTATCAGAAGCTGCACAAACAGAGGCCAGGCTTCAAATAGAACAAATTAATCCATAATATTCTAACAATGGTGAAAGCATACATCTAAGACACAAGCACAGAAAGAAGGGCGTGCGTATGGAAGATGGTCTCAGGCTTGATTGTATTGCCTCTTAACCAAGTTATGTTCTCAAAATAGCTACAGTCACATTTATGCAGGTGAAATAACTCCACTCACACTCTCACTATTAGGGTTCCAGTTCAGGCCTATACAGGTTTATTCCACAAAACATATTTAAACTTGTCTCTGTGATCAATGGATAGCTGCAGACACATTCTCTTAGTAATACACCTGGCTTAGTGCTGTTAAGTGTTTTGTTGTTGTTGTTAAGTGCTGTCAAGTTGGTTCTATCTCATAGCAACCCTGTAAAGGATTTCTGAGGAGCGGTTGGTGAGTTTGAACCACCGACCTTGTGGTTCAAACCGACCAGTATCCTTGTGGTACCTTAAAATATAAAAGGCCCAATCAAAATGGTGACTTCTGAGGAGATCTGCTGGGACAGTTGTTAAATCCATTGCAGAGAGGTCAGCTTAGAAGATTATGGTGAATTTTCTCTCCCTTTGTGGTCAGTTTCACCTTTGAGAGCTAACCCATCATATTTGTAATTCATTCCAGTTAAATAATCTTGCTCTCTCCTCATAACTAATATGAAGGTTTGCTACTAATAAAAGCATTGCTACAAAATCATAGAAACCCTCATAAAACAAAAGTATTAAAAATGTAAAGTTACTCCTTGATATTCTCCATCTAACCTATAAATTTCTGAAGGTGGTATTTCCATCTCTGTAACCCTTCCCTGGTGTGGTTCTATGGGATAATGCACTAAACTGCAAGGTCAGTAGTATACCAGCCACTCCTCAGAAAGCCTATACAGGGTTGCTATGAGTTGGAACTGACTCAACAGCACTTAACAACAACAAAAGCCTTTCCCTGAAGAATTCTGTTTTCCTGTGTCTATTTTTAAACAATACTTAAGAAAGAAAGCTCTATGGAACACAGTTCTCTGACACACATGTGTTACCATGAGTCATAACTGACTCTTCAAGGACTTGTGTTTATCATTAGAAAGCTCCACCCAGTGGTCTTCTCTCTTTGTACTTCCCTACTGTGTCAACATGAAGTCCTGGTGTGGCGCTGTGGGTTAATGCGCCAGACTGCAAAGCCATTTGAACTGCAAGGTCGGCGGTTCAAGCTCACCAGCTGCTCCTCGGAAACCCTATACAGGGTCGCTGTGGGTCGGAATCGACTTGACGACACTTAACAACAACAACAACAACTGTGTCAATGTCCAAACTGCTTTTCTTCTCCTGACCTTCCCTAAAATAACTCAACACTTTCAGGGTTCTTCCCTGCTGAATTTCTCTCATGCTGTTTGTCATTGGTTTATCACAAAGCTGTATTTGCATGCCCCAATAATCAGTAAGGTTCATGCACAATTGGAACTGAGGAAATTCATTCCACTTAGTGGCCTCTGGGTAGAGTTTTCCTAAATGATAAAGCAAGTCTCCAGAGAGCTCTGGGCTGAACGAAGGTTCTATGGGAAAAAAAGTGCATGAAAAAGCTCACATGAAATCAAGTACAGAAAAAATCCGCTGTCATAAATGCCCACGCAGAAAAATACACACATAGGAAAATTTCTCTGCTCACAACCAGAACCTGAGTCTAGACCAAAATCCTATTTTTTATACAAGAATTTTTCTACATGCATTTTTTTTTCCATGTGGGAATTTTCCTTGTGCTCATTTGTGACTGTGGAATTTTTTCTGTGTGTGATTTTCATGTGTGTTTTTGTGTGTGTGTGTGTATGTGTGTTTGTGTATGCTTTTCCTGCTTAGAGACCAAGGCAGACACTCTTTTTCTTTTTTTTTTTAAGTTTTTATTGTGAATTATGTGTTAGTTTACATGAGTGAACATTATCTTTACATCCATCCTATTGTATTTTGTTTCACTGCAATGATCACAATCCCCTGCATGCATCATCAAACAAAAGGTACACCCCACACTCCTGCCTCCGTACCAGCCATAACCCCTCTCCCTTCCTAAGTCCAGAGTCCCCAGCTGCTCCTTTTGTCCACTTCATTGTCTCTGCTTCCATCCCCAGTGTCATTGCCTTTCCAAACATGGTCTCCTCCTTGCACTTCTCTTTTCTCCCTTGATGTTTCCAGGGATCTCCACTCCTGGACTGCAAAATCAGCCACTCTCCTCCTTTTGTTACCAAACATTTACATTTACATTTACATTTACCTTTCCAACACTGACTATCAGACCTGATAGCAATCATTCCCTATTGAACCACAGGAGTCCTTTCCCCCTCACCTTTTATTAACCCCATCCAGAGAGGTTGGAAACAATTCAGTGGAAGCTCTACCTTTCCCTGCATCCTCTGGAGCTAGGTTCCCTATTGGAAGCTTGTAAGCCAGTCACTTCTTGCCTTTGTAGTGCCCCCATTTTGGGTAGCCAATGTCTAAGTTCCCCCTCCCTGTTGACCCTGTGTACCAAGGGTGTGGGAATGATCCTCACTGTAGAGATTTGTCCGCTCCTTTGTCACACTGCATCCACAAGCATAGGTCAAGTTCATCCACTTAGAGTGGGGTTACTCATTCTTTCTTTTTTTGTCCCTCTTCTTTCTTCCTCTAGTCATGTTCTGATCATCCAGCCATTGATGCCAGGTCAAATGGGTACTATCTGCAAGTGTGGGTGTTCTTGTGCCTCTCCCCTCATTTTATGTCAGCTGGATGCTTCACACTCTGTTCTAGTCCTCTGGGGACATGTCCCTGCCCCTGGGCCTAGGAGTCCCCAGGTCTCATCATACTGCTGGTTAACCAGGTCTCAATCTAGGTTAACAGAAGTCTATTGAATGTGGTTGGACTTAGTTCACAGCTTCATTGCTGTTTTTCCCCCGCTTCCCCTTACTGATGACCAATGTGGTCAGCAGCAGAACCATATGCCTGCTAGTGTGTTCCATTTGAGTTTCAGTCTTGGAAAGGGGTTTGCCTTTAGGCGACCTGACCACTTGCCTTGATGTCTCCCTGGGGAACAGCTTGCTTGTTCTTGTAGTAGTCAATTGGACTGCTGTTACTGTTTTTTATTTTTTCTGTTGGTCTTTCTTTCAAGAAGTATTTTCTGTTCTTCTAGCTGCTCCAGACTGGTCTGCTTGTCCTTGCACGTGGGGATGTCCCACCTCAGAAGATTCCAAGGCAGACATTCTTTACTAATTAAGCTAACTTACTGTTTGGTTTAAAGAAGAGTGCTGGGGATATTTTTGGTTTAAGGTTTAAAGATTGTCTCAGAACAGTGGACTGATGCAGAGAAGGTGACTATATATGAGAGCCTAGAAGAGGAATGCTGCCTGATCAGGTAAATCAGTGAAGTTTACTGGAGGAGGAGTGCTTCAGTGCTTTCAGACTGAGATCTGAAAGATGAATTCACCAGATAAAGATAGGAAGAAGGAGGCTTCCAGGTAGAGGGAACATTGTGTACAACTGTTCTGGAGCAGGTGGGAGCCTGTTCAGATGAAAGATTACAAAAAATCTATGTAGGTGGAACAGATTGAGCCAAGGGGGGTAGAGTGAGGCAAGGGGCTGGGAAGGTAGGGGGAGGGTGAGAGATCTGGGCTTTTACTTACTGTAGGCCATACTGAAGAGATTATTTTTGTCCTGAGCACAATGGGAAATTACTGATACATTTCCAACCAGGATGAAAAAGACTCCACCTTTAGTAGGATTTATCAGGTCTGGGGTGACGGTGATCCTTTACAGGAACTGATGCTGCTGTTCTAGGACCACACTCTGAGAACCACCAAACCCAACCCAAAGCCACTACTGTTCAGCTGCTTTCAACTCATTGCAGTCTTTTAGCATCTAGTGTAACTGCCTGAAAGGGTTTCCCCAGAGTAGTCTTTATAGACTTCATGCTTAGTACAGTAGAGAGTCAACAGAAGACCCCCCAATGAGAAGGATTGGCCCCATAACAGCAGCAACAGACTCAAGAGTTACAATGATTGTGAGGATGGTACAGGATCCGGCGTTGTTTTGTTTCCTTGTGCATAGGGTCGCTCTGAGTTGGAACTGACTCAGTGGCCCCTAACAACAACAGGTCTTTATGGAAGCAGAATGCCTCATCTTTCTCCCTCAGAGCAGCTGGTGGTTTTGAACCACTGACCTTTTAATTAGTAGTGGAGCACTTAACCAATGTGCCACTAGGACTCTGCCTGAGAACCACAGTTTTAACTGATTGAAAGGGAAGGGTGTAGGTTGATGAGGTGGGACATTTTAAGAACAAGGCATACGAGTGCTGAGTGTTCACATTAAAATGAAGACGAAGCCTGTTATTGGTTGATTGAAACAGTTTCAGACATACACTGGAAAACTGTTTTTAAACAAACTTCTCTTGTATTTGCTGTTTATTATAGGTATCAAAGACAAAGCAGAATGAAACTCTTGTACGAATGATACTTGACGCTGGCGTCGATGTTAATGCTACAGACTGCGTAAGTTTGCAATTTCGGTCATTTTGAAATAATACTCAATTTTGAAATAATACTCAAAATGGTTCTTGCCATTTGTGGATGGAAATGCTTGCACTCTTTTCTAGATGTTTTCACATTCTTATTTTTACTAACAGTCAGGGAATCATCACTAAATATCATTCTTGATGCTTAAAAGAAAAAAAAGTTGGAATGTCTATATAGAAATCTAGGATTCACTCATCATTTTTTATCTATGTGAGTTTTGACAAAATGAAAACTTATCCAGATTCCAGCTTCCTCAACTGTAATGTGGGGATATTGATAGTACTTGTCTAACAGGACTGATTCCTAGAAAGTACCTACAGAGTGCCTGTGTTCAATAAATCATAACAGTTGCTACAACAACCAGACTCCCAATCCACGAGTAAGAAAGTCTCCAGGTGTAAGATGTTCAAACGCCAAAGAACGTACGCATGATAGGAGTAGTGATAACAGCTGGAGTGGTATCTTACTTTCTTAGTGTTGTTATCACAGAAATACCACAAATATGTGGTTTTAATGAACAGATATTCATTCTCTCTTGGTTTGGGAGACTAGAAGTTTGAATTCAGGCCACTGGATGTAAGGGGAGACTCTCTCTGTTGGCTCTGGAGAAAATTCTTTCTCGGTTTCTGTAGTCTCCTTCTTGGTGTTCCTGATGATCACCATGTGTCAATTATCTTCTTCAGTTTTGCTTGTCTCTTCTGTGTCTAATCTGCTTTTTTTTTATATCTCAGAAGTGATTGGCTTAAAACATATTTTGGTTTATGGCATCCATAACAAAACAAAGGAGACCATATTTCCAAATGAAATTGCATCCCCAGATATGTTATTGTTAAGTGCTGTGGAGTCAGCTCAGACTCATAGGGACCCTGTATAGGGCTTCCGAGGAGCAGCTGGTGAGTTTGAATTGCCAATCTGGTGGTTCACAGTCTGGTGCTGATCCTACAATAACACACCAAGAGTCCATCCCCTGATTCAACGGCACTTAACAACAACAATAGATGGTTAGCAGAGGATTTCTTTTACTTAAGTTATAAACTACATAATGTGAAAAGTATCATTGAAGAAGCCATGTACTGCTATCTTTGGAGAGCTGGTTAGTGAGCTATGACGCTGGCCCTTTGTGTTTCAGTATGGCTGCACTGCCCTGCATTATGCCTGCGAAATAGGAGTTCACATTTTGCAATTCTTCCCTTGCACCCCTGCACCCTTGCACTCATCCTCCTCCCTGCAATGATCAAAGTGGGTCAAAAGTTTATTTGTACATTTTAAAATTTCATTTTACTTATTGAACACAATTTTGGGTTCCTAGTTCTTTGATGAAAAAATCGGCATGCTGTAATTTGAGTCCTTAAAAGGTGTTCTATTTGGGATGTCTGATTTATTTGAGTATGCACATTGTTCTTTGCATATTCAAGTGTTTCATCCCTGTTTCTGTTAATTTTCTATATTGTTTTGTTGTTGTTGTTAAGTGCTGTCGAGTCAGTTTCAACTCATAGCAACCCTTTATAGGGTTTTTGAGGAGCAGCTGGTGAGCTTGATCCACTGACCTTGTGGTTCAAACCACCCTTGTGGTCCAGCGCAGTAAGTTTGGGCTTTATTGGCAAAGTTTATTTACATGAAGGCTATGTCCATGTGTTTGTACGTGTATGTGAATACACAGGCATATGTGAGAGAAAGCTACTGTGCTGATGTGATGTATGTTTTTCTTTTATTTTAAATGAATTTGGGTAGACATTACCACTATGTATCATAATTTCTTTAGATACCTTTGTTGTTGTTGTTGTTGTTAAGTGCCATCGAGTCGGGTCCGACCCATAGCGACCCTGTACAGGGTTTCCGAAGGTGTAAATCTTTACGGGAGTAGAAAGCCTCATCTTTCTCCCGCGGAGCAGCTGGTAGTTTCGAACCACTGACCTTAAGGTTTGCAGCCCGATTTGTAACCACTACGCTACCATACCTTTGAAAGGTATTAAATAAAATATTATTAAATATTAAATAATTCAAAAGGCTTCATTTGTGACTTTAAACAAAAGTACTCTAGGCTGTTCTCTATGTCTCTCTTTATCTTTAGATGAGATATTACATTTCTGTGTGTGAGCATACACACATACACATGAACACACACATACTAACTTGCCTATCATTCTGCAAATATAATATCCATATTAAGATCCATTTCCCAACTCTAAGTAATATAATATTTTGTGCTTTAAGATAATTAGAGTCACTTCACCAGGAAACAATCATTGCCAGATCTTGTCTTTATCATTCAATCATGTAATAAAAAAAAGAGGCTGTGACATTATCAACTCTAATCTTAGAAGCGTTTCTAAGATCTATTATGTTAGTCTCGATGACCAGGACATTATTTTTGCAGTTACTAAAGCTATCATGCTTGTACACAAATGCCCCAATTGAAAATTTCCTTTGATATGTAGCTAGTATTTTAAATGAATACAACAGGGTAATCTACTATGAATACACCCAGTATAGGGAATGCCTACACAGAGCTGCACTGACCCTGAAGGCATGTTGGAGTACCACTTGTTGTTTTCAGACTGTAAGATTTTCAGTAAGGACCGTAAAGGATATTATTTACAAAAAAGTCCACAAGGAGACGCTTTAAAGGGAGAAACTGGTAATATGATCAGGGTGCTGATTGTAGAATTATACAAAGAAATCTTGGGATATTTTGAGCATCAGCTTTTTATAAGATGGGTTTTTAAGTTTAGAACCGAAAATGAGCAAAGGAGATATTGATGACCTATAGGATATTAATATACATACTGAAGCAGAGCAGATAAACCATTTTAAGTACCTGCAATGCAGATACCCGGAGATGACTGGAGTCCTGATGTGGTGCTGTAGGATAAGCATTGGACTGTAAGGCTAGCAGTTCAAACTCACCAGCCACTCCTTGGAAATCCTATACAGGGTTGCTATGAGTCAGAACTGATTCACTTAACAACAACAATAGATGGCTAGTAGATGATTTCTTTTAATTAAGTTATAAACTACATAATGTGAAAAGTATCATTGAAGAAGCCATGTACTGCTGTCTTTGGAGAGCTGGTTAGTGAGCTATGACGCTGGCCCTTTGTGTTTCAGTATGGCTGCACTGCCCTGCATTATGCCTGCGAAATGAAAAACCAGACTGTTGTCCCTCTGCTCCTTGAAGCCCATGCAGACCCCAGGATAAAGAACAAGGTGAGGATCTGTGGACCTTGTGGGATGAGGCCTTGTTTCTGATGTTAAGAACAATATAATTAATCATCTTTACTAAGGAATTGAGTGATTCTATTCTTGTACAGGGTCTATGAGTCAGAACCGACTCCACGGCACATAACCACCACCACCACCATTACTGTTTAGGAGCTCTGTTGGTTCCATGGTTAAGCGCTGGGCTGTTAACCATAGGTCTGTGGTTCGAGCCCATCAGCCGCTTCATAGGAGACCTATGGGGCAGTCTGTGTCTATAAAGACAAAGCTTTGTAAATTCTTTGGGGCAGTTCTACTTTGTCCTATAGGGTCACTCTGAGTTAGAGTCAACTCAGTGGCCATGGGCTTTGTTTTGTTTTGTTTTGTTTTAGTTTCTTATTGTTAGAGGAGCCCTGGTGGTATGATGGTTACGTGCTCAGCTACTAACAGAGAGATCAGTTATTCCAACCACTCAGTGGCTCAAAGAGAAAAGGTGATCTGCTCCCATAAGATTGCAGCATAGGAAGTCCTATGGAGCAGTTCTGCTCTGTCCTCTAGGGTCATGATGGGTACGAATGGACTTGAGGACAAATAGCATTACTGTAATAAGGAATCCCTGGCTGGTATGAATGATTAATGCACTAGGCTGCTATTTACAGGTAGGAGGTTTGAGTGCACCCAGAGGCACCTTGAAAGAAGTACCTTGCATCTACTTCCCAAATATCAGCCATCAAAACCCTATGGAGTACAGTGCTACCCTGACACACACAGGGACATTAAAAGTTAAAAACAACTTGATAACAGCTGCTTTGGATTATTACTATTAGAACTGAATGGCATTTAAAGCCCTTGACAAATTCAAGAACCATCGAATCTAAATAGTTTAATAGATCCTTTGAATTGATAATTGACTCAACTGGAAATAAATAACTACAACTTCTTTTTCTCCTCAGCATGGCGAGAGTTCACTAGACATTGCACGAAGATTAAAATTTTCCCAGATTGAATTAATGCTAAGGAAAGTTTCATAGTCCTTGTGGCCTCACAGATGGAGAAGTAGGCCAAGTTAAAGGACTGGACCCTATCTCTATTGTGGACTGCTGGACTATTTATTGGCCATTCAACCTGGAAGCCATCATTTCATGGTGATAATCATGGTTGCCATGGGTATTGTTTCTGAAGAGCTTGGGTATTTATGATGTGTTTTGCTCTGTGGAGTTCACCATGACCATAATCCTCTAGGGGAAGCATTCAATTTATTGGAATCTTCACTTAGCCTAAACATGTGATGTTTTATTCAGTCTCTTCTAAAGAAGAGGAACAAAGTTACATAGGGCATTGTTTCATAGGGCGCACCCTAGGAGACAAACTGTTCTTTTCAGGTTCCTTTGAGTATTAAGAGGAAATATCAAAGTGTATATTTGTATAGAATTATGTGTATATATGTGGGTTTAGAAATTTATGCATAATTGTTTCTTTGGTGAAATAATTTCAACAAAAATATTTATTAGTTATCAGTAGTGGAAGCATTTACATTGTAGAAGTTGGCAATCGGGGGGATTTTTCTTCCTTTCCAGACAGTTTACCAGCACACTAGTAAACATTTTGGCATCAGTCTAAAGGAAAACGTATCTAAGTTTTGAACAAGTTAGGTAACTATCAATATGTTTGTTCAAAACAGCCTTTATGATCTTGAGGATATATTCCAAATACTAAACATATGGTGCTGTAAGACAGACATTGGACTGCTAACTGCAAAGTTGGCAGTGCAAACCCACTAGCCACTCCTTGCAAACCTTATATAGGGTGGCTGTGAGTTGACCGCACTTAACAACAACAAAAATGCTAATTTTTTATCTTATAAATAAAATGATAAATGTTACTATAAATTGTGTGAATAAATGGTTTCTTTACAAGAGATGGAGCTACATGATGAGGTTAGGTAGTATTGGGAATACACTCCTAAACAAGAGATTTTGAATATCAAAATACGTCTCATCTCTTTAGTAAATTACAAGAGTGGAAATAAATACATTTAAAATATGCTTGATAGAAACAAATACTGTTGAATGATGATGCACGGAGGGGGTTGTAATCATTGCAATGAAGTGATGAGTGTAAAACCTATGTTCTCCCATGTAAACTATCTCTGAATTCACAATAAAAACTTAAAAAAAAATGTTTGAATTTTGCAAATCAAGACTGAATGACTCACAGCTGTGGACACAAACTACCCCACACTACATGTGGTAATTAGCATAGTCTAAGAATGAAACACTTACTGTTCTTGAGCAGAACAAAGGTCTAATAAAACTCAAACCAGGAATAATTATAGAACTATGTACAGGGCTTTAAGGAGATCTGGTAGCGTTGTTGTTGTTAATGCTGTGGAGTCAGTTCCGACCAGTGTAGGGTTTCCGAGGAGCAGCTGGTGAGCTTGAACTACCGACCTTGCAGTTCAAATAGCTTTGCAGTCTGGTGCATTAACCCACAGCTCCACACCAGGACTCCATTTGGTAGTGTAGTGGTTACGAATTGAGCTGCTAACCTCAAGGTCAGCAGTTCGAAACTACCAGCTGTTTCATGGGAGAAATATGAGGCTTTCTGCTCCCGTAAAGATTTACAGCCTCAGAAACCCGGTACAGGGTCACTATGAGTCAGAATCGACTCCACAGCATACCACCACCACCAAGTAAATTATTTAAGATCCCCTGTCACTGAACTGAGTCCCCAGAAGACCAGGAGAGGTATATACCAGTACACCTGGGATTTGGTTTCAGATTAGAGTTTGCAGAATTGTACTATTGCTCGTATAATTTATTACTGTCATCTTTGAAACTGTGTGAAAATTGAACAAATTTTCTGAAGAAATAAATCTTAATTTGTGGAGGAGTTGTGGTGATAAGATCAAAGATAAATACAGGGACTTGTTTCAGTATGCTCCTGACATAATACAATTTTTCTTCCTAGCTCTTAATTTTTAGTGGCAGAAAACTGGGCCAGAAATTTCTAACCAATTATGTCTCCAAATTTCTAACCATTAGACTGGATACTCTCAAACAGGTTTTGTCTAGACTTTAGGTACTAAAATAAAAATATACACTTTACACAATGAATAATGCACTTGTTGGACAATTCCAAAATACTTTACAAAGTGATCTTCTCTGACATCTAGTTATGTTGTTGTTAAGTGCTGTTGAGTCAGCACCAACTCATACAAGGATGCTTAAAATATATTTCATCTGCACTGTACCTTTTTTTTTTTCTCCAAAGCAGTTTACTTTATGAGGTCATGTTATATATGTTTCCATGGCAATAAGATGCAAATGTCTCACTTTTTAAATGTCAACAATAAGCCAGGGACTCAAGACTTCAATATCTGTTCCCATTTGTCATTTTACTTGCTGTTCCAAAATTATGGCTTCTAGAAAAATAATAATGTTTTAAAGGAGATTTACCTGATGATATAGAGAATGTCTTAATACATTGTGACTGTCAGGCAAAACCTGTCTTTCATGGTTGTAGGATATTAAATGGCACATGAAGCCCATGGTTACTCAATGAGCAGTTTAATTACTTGAGAGAAAATTTAATTATCAGTTGGTGTCAATTTCTGGAGATCTGAAGGTATATATACTATATTTCTTCCTTCCCTTCTCTATCTTTCTTAAACAGATTGGGTAGGTTTCCAATTTTGGAAAACATTCATGAAATTCTGTTCATGGACCCCAGCCCCATTTGCAATCAGGGTCTTCCTAAGACTTGCAGTTTTAGATGCTTCACAGTCTAACCTTACACGTTTCCTGAGAAAGGCCAATGTCTTCCTGCTTCATCAGATGTATGATTTCATTGTACAAACGGTTAGGAGCATCCAAACCCCAGATGAAATCCACGTGAGCCCATTCAGGAATGTTCTTATGGTAGATGAGGTTGGTCACTTCTGAAAGCAGTGTTTTCACATCGTCGGGATTTGATAGCCAGTCCTGACCACCAGTCCACATTGCTGTAGGAACCATCATATCTCTAACTTTGTACCTTAAAGGAGTGGGCTAGAGATAAGGAATGTTTTTTAATTCTAGATACCATTAGGATGTCCACATTTTTAACTTAACTTTCAAAAAAAACATAGTAAATATGCCCTATGTTGTGGTGGAAGGTGCACGGGTGTTAGAACCATACGTAACTGCATTAGGGTTTGTGTTCAAAGACAAAATGACTTCATGTCACTGAAACTCAGTTTCTTCAGCTGTGAAATGGGAACAATATCTGTAATAATTCACTAGATAAAATCAGAAAACATATAAACTAACTAGCACTTTAGGCTTATGAATAAATATTTTGCATACAATTTGCCTTTAAAAATAATGTCCCTGTCTATTTAAATTATAATTTCACAAGTGTTCCATGAGACAAAAATATTAGATCTATTTTATATTATAAAATAGAATTATTCTACAAAAAAAGGCAAGAAAATGGAAGCTACTAGAACCTGATACGACTTCCCTCTCACACATTTCCAACAGGTGTGTTTTCAGCAGATGATACTGGATTTTTTTACTCTGAGATCACAGGAAAACCTTGAGACAGGCACAGTTTTACTGCCTCTCTCTAGAGAAGAGGAAAGCAACAAGTTGTTCTACTGCACAGGATCTCAGGTAGTTTGAACCAAGATGAGGCAGAAGGTAGGTCCCTGTTCAAACCTCCTGTTACTCAAAGGTGTGTCCAGTATTCCTAATTCCTGGGAATTCCCCTTATTCAAGTAGTACAATCAGATCAGGCTGTCTGGCTGAGCCCTCAAGTTCATCAGCACCATAGAAATGACAAGTCCATTTCTTACTCAGCAAAACCCCTGTGGAGTCTCGCCTCGAATCCCAGCTCATTGTTCCTCTCTGTGGTCTCTAAGGCACTAGAGTTATACCCTAAAGTAGATTGTGAAGTTTGGAATATTTGATAGGGCCATAGTTTTTCTTACCTTACAGGTGAAAAGTATTGAAATAAATACTTCTGCCTAGTTCTATTGTTATCGCTGTTGTTAAGTGCCGTCAGCTGGTTCCAACTCATAGTAACCCTGAATAGGATTTCTGAGGGGTGGTTGCTGAGTTGGACTTTGCGGTTAACAGTCCAGTGCTTATTTATGACACCTGTTTTTGTGTGTGGTGTGTGTGTGGAGGGAGGTTCCCTTCCATAACTATTTTTCAGTAGTGGTGATGGTGGTGGTTATGTGCCGTGGAGTCGGTTCCGACTCATAGCGACCCTATACAGGGTTTCCAAGGCTGTAATCTCTAGGTCAGCAGTTTGAAGCTACCAGCTGTTCTGTGGGAGAAAGATGAGGCGTTCTGCTCCCGTAAAGATTTACAGCCTTAGAAACCCTATACAGGGTCGCTATGAGTCGGAACCGACTCCACGGCACACAGCCACCACACAATCTGTTTGGGGTCCTGGTGTGATGCTCTAGGATAAGCACTTGACCACAACATTGGTTTGAACTGCAAGGTCGTTGGTTCAAATTCACCAGCCACTTCTTGGAAACCCTATACAGGGTTTCTATGGGTCAAAACCGACTCAACGACACTAAACAACAACACACTCTATTCAATTTCCTATCTTTTTTTCCTGGATTAATATGCAGTGAGTGGATGTGAAACACAATATGAAGAATTGGGTTGTGTCCACCCTGTTCCCTCCAGCTTTCTGTTTGTGTTTTCGATACCTGTTGACATTCACATATGTTTGTTGTTGTTATTATGTGCTGTGTAGTCGGTTCTGACTCATAGCGTCCCTGTACAGGGTTTCCGAGGCTGTAAATCTTTACGGGAGTAGAAAGCCTCATCTTTCTCCCGTGGAACAGCTAGCAGTTTCGAACTGCTGTCCTTGCGGCTTACAGCCCGATTCGTAACCACTACGCTACCACATATGTTTATCAGTATTCTTAAATGAAACTTTTATGTTTAGAAGAACATACGTATCCTTTTCTACTTCACTTACGACACAAAGATAACTCATTCCCAAGTGGGATTATAATCCTAGGCATTGTTGTTGTTCCTGTTCAGTGCCATTGAGTTAGTTCTGACTCATGTTGTTGTTGTTGTTATTGTTAGGTGCCATCAGGTCGGTACCAACTCATACCAACCCTATGCACAACAAAACGAAACACTGCCCGATCCTGGGCCAACCTCATTACTGTTGCCACCCTTGAGCCCATTGATGCTGCCACTTTGCTGATCCATCTCACTTTTTCTCTGACCCTCCACCTTACCAAACATGATATCCTTCTCCAGAGAATGGTCCCTCCTGACAATATGTCTGAAGTATGAGAGACAAAGTTTGGCCATCCTGGACTCCAAGGAGCACTCTGGCTACACTTCTTCCAAAACGGATCTGTTGTAACATTATTTTTCATATATTTTACTTGCAGATTACAGATTCATTAAAAGTCTGACCTGAAGATCTCTTTAAGATCATCTAGTCCAGTAATTTTTTTTTTTAAAGATAAAGAAATTGGGGCTTGTAGAATCAAAATGACCTTCCCACTTGATGCACAGTCGTGCAAAGACAAGACAAACACAAGAATACCCACTTGCTCTTTACTGACATTTTGTCTGTACCATAAAACTGTTCTACCCTATTGTCATTTCCATTCTTCCTTTTCTTAACCCTAAGAGACCCTCCTAATAACTACTATAGTCTACATTCTTCTAAATCTACGTCTTGTTCCAGAGATGTTTCGTTCCTGCTTCACAGAGGCAGCCACATCAGGAAAGTCCTCCTACTTCATTGAGGAAGCACCAGGTCCTGATGTGGCACTATAGGATAAACACGGAACTGCCAACCACTGGCAGTTCAAACCCACTAGCTGCTCCTTGGAAACCCTCTTCAGGGTCAATTTGAGTGGAAACTGACTCAATGGTACTTAACAACAACAAGATCTCTTGGTTAAGATGTAAACTTCTCAAATGGAGTCAAACCTGAAGGATTCTTTTCTACTTGAATTCATGTATTTTATTCCTGTATCGCTAATAAATTGCCACTACGACTTCCGCCTCACACATTTCCAGTGGATGGTATTGAACTCCTTTACCTGATTGCTTTTCTCCAGATTCTTGGTCTCACTTCCCCAATCAAATGCCCGTAGTTCTCCAGAATTTACTGCCTAAAAGGAAGTTAAAAAGTTACAAGGCATTCAAATGTCTCACTGGGTAAGGGTGAGGTGGTGGTGGAAATGTGCTACCAAACCTAGGATTGTGAGCAAAATAGAAACCCAAGGCTGAGTTATTCCTCTGTTCAGTTAAGTGTCTTTGAATTGGTTCTGACCCATTGCAACCCTGTAGAGGGTTTCAGAGGAGCAGCTGGTGAGCTTGAAATGCTGACTTTGCAGTTCAAACCGACTTTGAAGTCCAGCACATTAACACACAACGCCACACCAGAACTCCTCTTGTGGGAAGTGTAAGGTTAAAAAAAAAGAAAAAAAATCCTTTCAGGGAGAAAAATGTATTAAGAAATACTTGACACCTAGATTATGCAAATCCAAGAAGTGCATCCTCATTTTAGTCTGTGTGGTTATTCTGTGCCACTCCATAGGCTAGAGTGAGAAAAATGCTTTCTGAAATGGTACAATGCAGTGGTCCTGGGAGACAGTGGCCAAAACATCACCCAATTCAGAATTCTTTGGCTTTGCTTATGAAATATTATACATGCACAAACACATCAAAATATAACAATAGAAGAATGTGACTGGACTCCAAATTATAAGAAGAGTAGATTGGATCAATATTTATGATTCACAGTCATCATCATCAGTATTCTTAAACTATTCTACTCAAGACCTTCTCTTTTATTTTATGTATGTATGTATGTATGTATGTATGGCAGGTGTGCTCTAGCCCTCGTCTCATAACTGCTTTTAGTTCCATATCCAACTGGTGTCACCCTCTGTCTCACAGCATCTATCGTGAGCACTCTTAGTGTCAAAGCTTCTTCATCGGGAAAGAACACTTAGCATTTACATGTGATACTCCATTGTCCTTGGAGCAATTCTTAATTCTTTGCCTTCAATTAAACACATGGCCTCTTAGAGACAATTCATGTGATTGCTAATGTAGTATTTCATTCTCAGGATTGCAGGTAAAATTTGCAACACAAATGGCTCCTGTTAAAACCTCTTTGGGCAATTAAGGCAAGTAATTTAAGGCAGGCGCCATCTTAGCATTTTTTGCTGGATGGTTGCTGGATAGAGGCCATCCACTTGGTGCATAAATTTGATCTGCAAGGTTGGTGGTTCAAACCCACCACCTGCTCCTCTGAAACACTACAGAGGCTGCTGTCGGTTGGAACCGACTCAGCGGCACTTAACAATAACAACAACAGGGTTTCCAAGGCTGTATATCTTTATGGGAGCGGAAAGCTTCATCTTTCTCCCATGGAGCACCTGGTGGATTTCAAATGTTAACCTTGCAGTTAGCAGCCCAAGGTGTAACCCACCAGGCCATCAGGGCACCTTGCACTTTCCTCTACTACTGTTATTTGACCAAGTTACTGAAAGAGCCAAAAAGGTGAATGCAAAAACAAGCCTCATATTTTTATGGCTAAAGACAGAGAAATGTCTCACTGGGACCACCTTGATTCACACTTAAAAGCACTAAACATGCCACGGGGCTACTCCTATCTTTTCATTTTCTACAAAAATTCAATGCTGTAGATAAATTTATAGTTGACATACCACTGACAGAGTTGAGTTTTATCTCAGAATTAATGAGAAAAATTCCTGGACTGTCAAAGGGCATCCCTTGAGCATTCTCTACCCTGTGCAATGCTCTTAGCAAAACATGTGACTTCACATTCAACATTCTTACCTGGCTCCAGTGTAGGATATTTTGCACAGAAGTTCCAGCAGGTGTATGGGCCACGTACACATTGGCTCGGCTCTGTAACAAAGCATGAGTGGCTTGTGGGACTTAGAAAAAGTCACAAACTGTGTACTTGGTCAAGACCAAATCTCCAGGGTGTCAGACTAAGAGATGGGAACATCATTAAATTATCAACAATTATCTATGAAACACTATTATTCATGTGTACATAAATTAAAAAGCCAACTAAATGTGTTCTCAGGCACCTACATTCATAATCTAACCATAATTTCTCATTATAGAGCTGACCTCTGTAAAAACATAATAAATAAACAAAACTTTACTAGAGTTACTAAGGATCTTTTTGTTAGATCTCAGCAAGTCCATTTTTGACTCACAGAGACTGCAGGAGACCGAGCAGACGTTCCCCACAGTGTTTTCTAGACTGCATTTTATGGAAGCAGATCAGCGGGTCTTTCCTCCAGTGGGTTTGAACCATTAACTTTACGGTTATCAGACAAGCACTTAACTGTGCACCACCAGAGTTCCTATATTGAAGATGTTCCTGTTGTTCTTAAGCGCCTTTGAGTCATTTCTGACTCACAGTAACCCTGTATAGGGTTTCCCAGGAGTGGTTGATAGGTTTGAACCACCACCTTGTGGCTAGCAGTCCAGTGTTAATCATATACCTCCACACCAGGGCTCCATATAAGGATGAAGACTCTGAAACTGGACTGCCTGCTTTAAAATTCTGACCTTGCCACTGAATTCTTAGGTGAATTTAAGTGACTTATTTAATAACAGGAGTCCTAGTGTGGCGCTGTGGGCTAATGCGTCAGACTGCAAAGCCATTTGAACTGCAAGGTCAGTGGTTCAAGCTCACCAGCTGCTCCTTGGAAACCCTATACAGGGTCACAATGGGTTGGAATCAACTTGATGGCACTTAACAAGAACAACAAATTTAATATTGAAATCTCAGAACACTAATCCTTAAAGTAATGAGGATATTGATAATATGTCTTTCACAGGTTTGCCATAGGAATTAATTTAGCATGTTGTTGTTAGGTATCTTCCAGTAGATTCTGACTCATAACTGCTCCGTACAACAGAAGGAAACACTGTCCCGTCCTGTACGGAACATAATACATGTCTACCAAATGGTAGCTCCTACTGAAATCACTGCATTACTAATAAAACAGACTCTTGGTAATTTAAAGAATTATTCTTCCAACTCTTGAAAGTGCTGATGGCATATAGCCCTCCAGTATCTCAGGGGTTGAGAGCTGGATTGCCAAATGAGTCCTCATTTCTGGGGTGGACGGCATTAAAAGACTGAAGACTCTAATGTGGAAAATCTCTGAAGAGTCAGCCCTGAGGTTTTATTTTTTGGAGATTATATCCCAGCTCTATTTTCTCATTTGCCCAAACCTGTTTCTATCCAAAAGCACAACCCCAAACCATTGTGTGCACTAAATTCCATGTCAGAGTATGCTTACTAGGAAACCTACCCGTGACTCTCACTTATGTTGTTATTTGTTGTCAGGTGTCATCGAGTCTGTAGTTCTGACTCACAGTGACGCTGCGTGTAACAGAATGGAACCCTTTCCAGTTAGGCACCATTGTCACCATCATTGCTGTTTGAGCCCATTGGTGTGGTCACTGTGTAGATCTATCTCATTGAGAATTTTCAAACCCTCTGCTTTACCAAGAAGGAGCTCTGGTAGCATAGTGGTTATGAATTGGGCTGTGAGCTGCAAGGTCAGCAGTTTGAAACTACCAGCTGTTCCATGGGCGAAAGATGAGGCTTTCTGCTCCCGTAAAGATTTACAGCCTCAGAAACCCTATGCAGGGTCACTATGAAGCAGAACTGACTCACGGCACATAACAACAGCAACAACTTCACCAAGCATGATGTTTTTCTCCTGATAACATGTCCAAGTAATTGAGACAGATCCCACCATCCTGTCTTCTAAGGTACATTCCTATTGTACTTCTTCCAAGAAAGATTTGCTAATTCTTGTGGCAGCCCATGTATGTTCAATAGCCTTTGCCAATAATTCAGAGGCATCACATTTTCTTTGGTCTTCCTTATCCATTGTCCAGCTTTTGTTTGCATATGAGGTGATTGAAAATACCATGACTTTAATCAGGTACACCTTAGTCTTCAAATTGATATCTTTACTTTTTAAAACCTTGAAGATGTCTTTTGCAGCAGATCTCCTCAGTGCAATACATCCTTTGAGTTCTTTCTTTCTTGCTTTTTTTTTTTTACTTTTTATTGTGAACTGGGTAAAGATTTACAGAGATCATGAGTTTTATAGTTAACGAAGTTATTTGATTTCTGGACTGCTGCTTCAGTGGGCCTTTGTTGTTGTTCTTGTTAGGTGCCATTGAGTTGGTATCAACTCATAGCGACCCTATGCACAACAAATGGAGCATTGCCCGATCCTGGGCTAACCTCATAATTATTGCCATGCTTGAGCCCATTGATGCTGCCACTTTACCAATCCATCTCGCTGGGTGGGGGGGGGGGTGGTCTTACTCTTTTTCTCTGACCTTCCACCTTACCAAACATGATATCCTTCTCCAGTGACTGAACCCTTGTGACATTATGTCCAAAGTATGTAAGATGAAGTTTAGACATCCTGGCCTCCAAGGAGCACTCTGGCTGCACTTCTTCCAACATGGATCTGTTGGTTCTTTTGGCAGCCCATGGCACTTTCAATATTCTCCTCCAACACCATAACTCAAATGTGTCAATTCTTCTACAGTCTTCCTTATTCACTGTCCAGTCTTTGCACACATATGAGGTGATTGAAAATACCATGGCTTGGGTCAGGTGCACCTGAGTCTTCAAGCTGACATTTTTGCTCTTCAACACTTTAAAAAGGTCTTGTGCAGCAGATTTGCCTAATGCAATTATGTCATTTGATTTCTTGAGTGCTGCTTCCATGAGTGTTGGTAGTTGATCCAAGAAGAATGAAGTCCTTGACACCTTCGATCTTTTCTCTGTTGATAAGAATGTTGGTTATTGGTCCAGTGGTGAGGATTTTTGTTTTCTTTACATTGAGATGCAATCCATACCCAACGCTGTAGTCTTTGATCTTCATCAGTAAATATTTTAAGTTCTCCTCACTTTCAGCAAGCAAGGTTGTATCATCTGCATATCGCGGTTGTTAATGAGTCTTCCTTCAATCCTGATGCAGCATTTTTCTTCATAGAACCCAGCTTCTTGGATTATTTGGTCAGCATACAGGTTGAATAAGTATGGTGAAAGAATACAGCCCTGTCACACACCTTTCTTAATTTGGGCCTAAGATGACCAAATCTCCCAGACCTCCCATCAAAGGGATCAAGTCACATACCAGAATGATCCAACTAGGTGGGTGATGTATGGGATTTCTCTTCTTTGACTGTTATTGTTGCTGTTAAGTGCCGTTGACTCGGTTCCAACTCATAGCGACCCTGTATAGGGTTTCTGAGGAGCAACTGGTGAGCTTGAACTATCAACCTTGTGGTTCAAATTGACCTTGCAGTTCAGTACATTAACCCTCAGCACCACACTTTTTTTCATTGCTAACTCAACTCAAGTAAAGCTACTTTCAGATGTCTCCCATCTCTAATCAATGAAGCTGGCATTTAGCAATGCCCTTATATTAGTCTTACCTCAACCTATGCTGACTGGCTTTTCTGAAAGTTTTAGAGTGTAGCGAACCAAAAAATGGGGTGTGTGTTGTTTCCCTAAGCCTTCCGTGTCATTAGTTTACCCTCCAGGAATGAGAATAATAAATCTTAGATTTGCTTTGTGAAACAAAACACTTGCCACTTACCATGTTCATATTGTTTGAATTAAATCCACCCAGAAGCAACATGATATTGCTACAAATCTGGTCAATTATCACCTGGCCACAAAGGTAAATCACAAACTGTCTGAGAATTCTGTTCTGGTGCAGGAATTCTTTTTTTCCAAACAATCCCTGTAAAAATATGAAATGAAACAGTAGTCATTAAATTCCAGGCAAGAAAGAAGTGACTCTAATGTCAGTCTATGCTTCAGCAAATTGAGCAACATAGACTCCTCCCCGGAGGCAAGGGATTACCTGAGGATTCCCATACCTTGATCATCATATCTGGCAGCAACAAAAATTTGGTTCCAGGGCTTTTTGCATATTTGACAGTGGCAATAGGAGCTAGAGCAAAATACATTTTAATTTTCTGAGCCAGCTCAGGCATGGTGGAAAATGCAATGAAGCCTGTGAGAGGAGAAGTATGTCAGTATGTAGTCAACACATCCTAGAACTCAGAAGATATTTATTTTTACCAAGATAATGTATTGGTATATCTGTTTTTTTAATTATATTTTTAGGGGGTTTTGGTGAAGGTTTACACAGCAGTTTAGGTTCCTATTCAATAATTTTTACACAAGTAGTTGTTCAGTGACTTTGGTTACATTCTTCACAATGCAGGAACATTATCAATACTTCCATTCTGGTAGCTTCGTTTCCATTATTCTAGTTTCCCTACACCTTACCTTTTCATCTTTGTTTTAAAATAATTGCAGATCATTTGGTCTCATATGGATGATTTTTAAAGGAGAATAGTAATTACAAGTGATAGTCTTCATTTTGCAAACCAATCTGTTATTTAGCTTAAAGGTGACCTCAGAGGCTATTCGAATTTTAATATCTTAATTATTCTATGAAACTATAAGCTCCTTAAAGGAGAAAAATAAAAAGAAAATGAAACAAAAGCAAAAAAGTCTATATTTCCTATGACACACAGAATATTTGTTTCAGGTAGTGGATTCTCAGTGAATTATTAAATACAAAAATATTGACTGAGAATATATTGAGAGTGAGAGAGATGAAGTTATGTATAAGAGGGCATCAAAATGCCTGTGGAAAAGTGAAGTTAAATGGCTATGTATTTTTCCACTAATGTTTTGAAGCTCCCTTGTATTAGATATTTTTGATTAGGACTTTCATGGTTCTTACATCAGTTAATTCTTGGAATCCTTTAAGCTTTTTGTTTATTTATTTTTTAAATCTCCACTTTACAGAGAAAGAAATTGAGAATCAGAGCAATTATTATGCTTAGCAACTGTGTTCTGTTACATAATGGACATGGGAAAGAGCAGGTGTGGGGGAGTTTCTCCCTGATCCCTAACTTTTCTGGAATCTAAATTGTAACAATCTAGTGGACAAGTAGTTGCATGAACTAAATTCCAACATTGATTTCTGCCCATAGACTTGTTATAAATTAGTCTGTGTCTCAGTTTCTTTATCTATAAAATAGATGAATTCCCTGAATTACCACTTTACAGCAACAGCTCTGTGGTGCCTTTGAGAGAAAAAAGGCTATTCTATAAAGCTAGGGCACAGTCATTATATTTGAAAAACTGTGTGACTCTTTTGAAAGAGTCTGTGTGTCTGTCTGGGCTGATACTTGCAGTTTTCAGGGCTTCGACAGAGGAAAAACTAGCATCCCATAACTGCTTTCTAGATCCCAGGAGGTTAGTGAGTTAGAAAGAAGACTAAATCTCTCTTGACTTTTTCTTCCATCTGATTAGGTTGTCAGACACTTACAAACAAAAGTAGGCACAAAAGTAACTGGGCATCACTTCTTGCTCTCCCAGCTGTGCCATCATTAGAATGAGGTTGAAAATACATTAAATTATGTCCCAGCTGAATTCTAACCATCTATGAACTCTGTGTGGCACTGTGGGTTAATGCGCCAGACTGCAAAGCTGTTTGAACTTTAAGGTTGGCAGTTCAAGCTCACCAGCTGCTCCTCGGAAACCCTATATAGGGTCGCTATGGTTCGGATCCGACTCAATGGCAGTTCACAACAACAACAACAACATGAACTCTGTTCAGATGGTAAGACCTGAGAACTGTAGGTAATTTCTCTCAGTAATAGTTCTCTTAATGTGAAAGTTCTTCATACGAACACCTCTGTGATTCACTACTGGGAGAATCCTATGCTTTTTGTCCCGTACTTTCCCTGGAAATCGCCTTTAGCCTCATCATAAATACCTCTCTTTTCATGTCACTGAAGAGCTTGGAGTGTAGAAACTACAACACAAACAAAACTTTAGAGGCCTCGGGTAAATAGTAAGTACAAACAGCACTAGAACTTTCTAAGATGTGCCTTGTAACGGAAAGTGTTAACTAGAATAAACTGTTGATGTTGTTGTTAAGTGCTTTCGTGTTGGTTCCAACTCATAGCTACCCTGTATAGGGTTTCCAAGGAGCAGCTGGTGAGTTTGAACCGCTGACCTTGTAGTTCAAATCGACCTTGTGGTCCAGTGCTTTAACCCACAGCGCCACAAAATAAGTTAGCAATAGTGAAAAACAAGGAAAGCAAAACATAAAAGTCAAACTCTTCATTCACTAGAGAAAAGCAATTAAAAATGAGCCTCATGAACTTTTGTCCTGAATTGCAATAGTCCCATGACTCCTGCTTTGCTATTCATTTTTATTCTCTGACACAATATCCTTATCAGTGAGCAATGAGCATAAATGATCGCTTGGAAAGAGCTTTGGAAAGTTCTATTAGGACTTTCTAGTAGCACGGTTAATGTTTAAGAAGCTCTTATGAAGCACGTTCTCCCCTCCAGACACCTACAATAACATTATGATTCATGCAAATATGAAAGAATAAGGAGAGGTAAGTAAAAATAGCCCATTATTCTGCTGCCTACCAGACTAACCAGACTCAGATAGAGTGAGCCAGGGGGTCCAGGCCACATAGTTTCGTCTTTGCTAATTAGGTTGGTCATGAGTCTTAGACTTCTTCCTTGGGATGAGTTTGTTGAAACCAAGTAACTTGCAGGAGAGGTTTAAACAATTTGATAAGGAATTTTCCTAGAAAACAGTAGACTTATATAAAACCACTTCCCCATCAGTGGTGGCTTGAAGTTTCTTAGAGCAACTGTTTGTCCTCCACTTGCTTGAGGATAAAATTCAAACCTGAGGAATGTTAGAATGAGATAAATAGACTATTCTATTCCTGAGAGATAAGTAATGAGCACAGGGTGAACTCTGGCTTACCAACAGCTACTTGACGGGATAATGCTTATTATGAACTTTTGCAGAATCAAATTACCTGACAAATCAATGTCAGAGGTCAAAGTGATTGGATGACCTGCTGAGTTCCCAGAAACCAAATGGCTTAAGACTGATGTATTGTAGAATTAAGAAAGCTACAAATATCTTCTGAGTTAGCTAAAAACTGGTAAGATTTTTCCAGAAAGAACTGAGTAAAATTTCCTCAGTTCTGTTTGTAAAATGATAGCAATGCTGAATATTTACTGATTGCCTATTATGTGCAAGACACTGAACTCAGGGTTTGTATTCATTCATTCATCGCATATTTAGAGTACGCACTATGCGCCAGCAAGTGCTCCCACATAAGTGTCTTAGGCAAGTGTCTGCCTTCACAAAACTTGTTGCTGTTATTAACAGTTCGGACTCATAGTGACCCTGTATGGGGTTTCCAAGGAGCAGCTGAGGGTTTGAACTGCCGACCTGGTTTGTGGTTTGCAGTCTAGTGCTGAACTCGAATTTTATATACATTATCATATTGAATACTCCAAATACATTTAAGAGGTAAGTATTGATTATCTATTTTATAGAGGAGAAAATTGAGACCAGGGAGGTAAAATAACTTGCTCAAGGTTATTTACCCATGAGGAGTCCTTGTGTGGCGCTATAGGATAAGCACTGGACTGCAAGGTTGGTTTGAACCACAAAGTCTGTGGTTCAAACTTACCAGCCGCAACTCAGAAACCCTATACAGGGTTGCTATGAGTCAGAACCAAATTGATGGCACTAAATAAGAACTCTGGTAGCGTAGTGGTTACGAATTGGGCTGCGAACCACAAGGTCAGCAGTTCAAAACTACCAGCTGTTCTACGGGAGAAAGATGAGGCTTTCTGCTCCCGTAAAGATTTACAGCCTCAGAAACCCTGTACAGGGTCACGATGAGTCGGAACCGACTCCATGACACATAACAACAACAACAACAACAACAAATAAGAACACTTAATAAGAAGCGGCAGGGCTAGAATTTGAATCCACATCTGTCTGACTCCAAGGTACTTATTCTTCCTACCCACCCATAGTTCTCCCCTGATTTAGTCTGTTTCCTCTTGGCCCTTAGAGTCAGAGTCACGGAAAAGGATAAATCCATGAGGTTAGATGGGCACTGATCCCAAGCCTAGTTGTTGAGTCAGATGCTCATGTTTCTTCTGTTTATACAAACCTGCTTTCCTTTGAACCTACCCATGGTGGTGCCCTGAGAATAGCCGACATAATAGATCTTTTCCTGGCCCGTTTTCTGCAAAATAAAGTTTATCACTGCAGGAAGGTCAAACCTAGCCATCTCATCATAACTACAAGGGGAAAAGACAAAGTTATACAAAAAAATTATAATCAGACTACACAAAAGAAGAGCAGGGGTTAACAAGCAAGTCCCTGAGTAGTGAATCCCAAAACCTGTATCTGCCCCTCAAAACACTCAGAATTGACAAGATGCATGCCTTTGATTCAGGGGTACCTCTCAAATTACAGGTTGTCAGTAAACTGCCATTTTCTGATGTTATAGAGAAAGTGCTCACTATTCTTAATGAATCTTTACTAATGGACGTGTCCTAATTTACTGTTAGCACAATAACACAGGGACTCCATGTAGATGCAGTTATACGAAAAGTATTAGGAACTTCAGGGCCTTTTCTCTGTTGAAATGTATGCAGAGTAGGTTGATTGTCGATAGGTGAGTTAAATAAAACATGAAAAGCATTTTGTAAGCACGTGAGAGATGTGTTAATCAAGTGGATGACCCCTAAATGTAATAATTTCCCTTATTTCTTTAATTCTGCCTTGTCTCATCTTCTGGGGGTTCTAGCCCTTGTCTTTACTCTTATTTACAATATAAACCAAGCATTAGTTCCAGGATACACATCTACAAGGCACTAAACATTTCAGAGTAAAGATTTTTCACCTTATTAGACAGATCCAACCTTCCATGTGAGAAACCTATCTTCCCCCCAAAAATCACTAGCTAATTAAAATAATCAGAAGGGTTTTCTCAGTGTTAGATTAGCCAGTAAGCAAGATAAACACAAGTTTACTTGTGTTTATTTACTAATCTGTGGTAAAAAGTAAGCCCAAATGAGCCTGTGCTTACCTTACTTATTGGGTAACCCTCCCCTGGATGAACCCCATGTGAAATTGTATACTACAGATTGGTAAATAAGCACAAATAATAAGGTAAAATAAAACAGCATTTAACCTTGCTTATTGTGTAATCCGTTCTTGGATTTCACACTAGGATATTGAAGTTCCAACAACAGTAAATTAACCAAAGACTGGAAACCCTTAATGCTTTATCCAACTCTACCAGACACAGCCATGGCCACCTTCATTAGCAAGATGTTCATATACCTGAAAGCCCAGAACTCATCTTGGTCTATGGAGAGAGTTTTGTGTTTCCGAGACCAGGTGTTTCCTCTACTGTTCCCCATCCACACGTCATAACCAGCATCTGCCAGAATGAAGCCCAGGCTGTTGTTGGGTAGGTTGGAAATCCAGTTACTGGCATCTCCAAGGAGTCCATGCTGTAGTAACACCACAGGTCTGGAACCTGCAAAAAGAAGGTTTTCAACGATCTGAAATGACCTCCACCTTTCTCATTCTCTGCTAATATTCAAGGGCATTCATATCAGACAGTCTTATCATCAAGTCTTGATTCAACTGCTTGCTAGAAGTTTCCACTATCATTAAATAGAATAGTGCATGCCTAGCACAGAGAAAGAATGAATAAAGGTGACTTCCCTTATTGTGTATGAGAAGTTATTACAACTTGTCTGGGCTCTTCTGAGGAGGATATTGAAAGTGCGCCTGGCGGTATATAAGTAGATAGATTGTTGTTGTTGTCAAGTGCCATTGAGTTGATTCCGACTCATAGTGAGCCATTATAGAGTTTCCTAGGGGCGGCTGGTGAATTTGAACTACAGACCTTGCAGTTAGCAGTCCAGTGTTTATCCTACAGCACTAGACAAGCAGATAGATAGATAAATATGTATAAATACAGATAATGGGTATATGTACAGATATTTAATGGTTACAGACTTTGGAATGAGCTGAGTCTGTGTTATAACTATGTCTTCCTCCTTAGTGATAACCCTAATTCAGGATCGTGACAATGAAAGTAGACGATTTGTCTGATAAAAAAGTAAGAAAGTCTTCAAATTATACAAGTCTATAATAAAGAGCAGCCTTGGTGCTTCTGTTATTGCTGGAGGTGACTTTCTGAGCTTCATTGTCCTCACCAGAAAACTAGGATGCCATCACCCACCTTGCAGGCTGTTTGGAGAGTTAAATGAGGTACTGTGCATTAAGTCTTCAGCATGTCCCCTGAACCATTGTATGCTCTCACTAGATGGAAGCTATTATTATTATTATCATAAAGACGTGAACCAAATCTTGAATCAAAGATGTGCTCAGTCTCATTGTAGGACACAAGGTTTTCTACAATAGACTCATCCAGCATTTTATCCCTCTGAGAAGAGAAATGCTTAGGTCACAACTCAACAAGTGAAAAAGAGGTTGCTATTTTGAGCGGCAGCGAGATCTTGGAGCGGGCGGCAGTGAAATCTTGGAGCGGGCTGCAAGATTTGGAGTGGTGCTGTGTGTTAATGCGCCAGACTCCAAGGCTGTTTAGCTGCAAGGAGCAGAAAGCCTCATCTCTCTCATGCAGAAAGCCTGGTGGATTCGAGCTGCTGACCGCAGGGTTCGCAGCCAGATTTTTAAGCACTACACTACGACGAGGCCTTCCACCTTCAAGATGGCGGATAGGGTAGACATGTAGTGAGGAGCTCAATCAACAACAACACTGAATAGCGGACCAAGAGGACTCAAGAGATGGTGTTGGGACTCTGTAACAAATATAAAGGTATGTTTGGAAGTTCGGAGGGTTTATAGCTGGGGAATTTGCAGGAGAATCCAGAAATCCATTATTTTCTGGATCAAGACACTCAGCTGTTCCAGGAGCCCC
>NW_006408521.1:13177331-13205692 GCF_000296735.1 Chrysochloris asiatica | reverse complement strand
TAGGATCAGCACTAAACTGCAAACTACAAGGTCAGCAATTCAAACCCACCAGTCACTCCTTGGAAACCCTATGTAGGGTTGCTATGAGTCAGTACCGACTAGATGGCACTTACGAATAACAGTAAACACTGGGGGCGAAAAAAAGAAAGAAAGAAAAAAAAGTCGCAAAAATTGAAGAGCCTGGTTCTTAAAATTTCTTTAGTCAAAAGCTTACTTCCTTCTTATTGACCACAAACATTTAAGGTGCTATTTGAATTATGAATGTGGGCATGTTTGGGGGTGAGCACCAGAGGATAAATTAGAGTTTGTATTCTTCATGGCATGGAGTGGAAGCATACTGTTCAAGGGACTCTATCAGTAGATGTCCTAAAATATTTATTTTGGAGGGATTGAAGGTAAGGGCTACATGCTAGAAGTGTGGGAAGGAATGGGCCATTCTTGAAGGTGTCTTTGAGAAGTAAGCACTTTATATGTATTTGAAATAGTTGATGGTGTGAGTTGCAGCGACTGGGATTATGGGGAAACTGAAGCCGTTCCTTGACTCCAACACTGAACTGCAATCTGTACCAAGGTCTACATAATGAAATCACAAAGAAATGTTTGCTGCAGGGAAGGCTGCCCTGTGGCTATGAACTCTACCTGTTGGCTTAGGTTGCATTAGGCCTTGAGGAATTCTGTTAAGGGAAAGGATATACCCATCTTCTGTTGTGACTTCATACTCCTCACAGGAATAACCTTGATGTTGAATTATTTCACTCTATGGAATAAACACAATCTCAGTTATATGCATAGCTGTTGTTATTGTAGGTGCTGCCAAGTCAGCTCTGACTCATAGCAACCATATGCACAACAGAATGAAACACTGCCCAGCCCTGCACCATCCTTACAATTGTTGTCACACTTGAGTCCATTGCTCTTGCCATGGTTCCAATCCATCTCATTGTAGGTTCTCAATAACCTCAGAAAGTAAAAAAGGTAGATTTTTTGATGCTGCCTGACATAAACAAGCAATCCTTTCTTTCCCTCATAAATCATGTCATCTGAGAAAAATCCAGTCAACCCCTTCCAGACCTCACTTTATTTACCTGTAACATGGAGTTTGGGCTTGGAGAGTGGTTCTTGAAGTATGATCCCTAGACCAACAGAATCAGCAACACTTGGGAACTTTTGAAAATGATCATACTTGCTTTAGACTATTTATTCAGAAACTGTAAGTCTGGGTCCTGCAATTAGTGTTTTATTAAACTCTTCAAGGAATTCTGATGGACCAGAACGCTGATTCTAAAAGCTGGGAGTACATCTGAAGCACTGGAGCATTTAACCATACAGATTCCCAGGTCCAGTGCAGGTGAAGAATGAATCGGGTGATCCTAGTGAAGCCTGTCTGACACCTGTCCCAGGTCAACTTTTGGGATATTCTGGACTATGTATTTTAAAATGTTATTTCTAGTACTATAACCACACATTTAAGAGCAGGGCAAGGATGCCTTAGATAATTTGAGAAGAATTATAAAAAATGAATAATCATACAGGCACACACACATTTTCTCATATAGTTTTAGAGGTTTCAGAGTTCTTGCCCATGGATTTAAAAAAAAACAGACAAACAAACAAAAAAACACCCTACTCTATACAGTTATAGAAAGAAATGATCTGGGAAGCATGAAGTTACAGAGATGTAAATATTCTCAATGTTTGTGTCCCCTGTCATTACCCAGAGCATGGGGGATCTTGTTCTCTTAGCTCCTTAAAGGAACAAGAGTGGAGAAGGCCAGATAGGTGCCTATAGGCTCACTGTAGAATCAGGGACGATAGTATACCATAGCCATTAAGAGAAAGCCACTGGAGTCCCACAGCTTGAAGTTTAATCCTGTCTCTAACATTAATGGTGTTCTGGTGTGGCGCTATAGGATAAGCACTCAGCAGTAAGGTGGACTTGAACTACACAGTCCATGGTTCAAACTCACCAGCTGCTCCTCGGAAACCCTATACAGGATCACTATGAGTTAGAACCTACTGGAAGGCACTTACCAACAACAATTAACATTAATATTTGAACAAGCTGTTTAAACTTGGGAATTTAGTTAACACATTGCTAGGCCTCAGTTTATTCATCTGTAAATTAGTAATACTAAGTGTGGTGCTTAGGATAAGCACTGGACCACAAAGTCGGTTTGAACTGAAAGGTCTGCGGTTCAAACACACCAGCTGCTCCTCCAAAATCCAATGCAGGGTTGCAATGAATCAAAAGCGACTCAGTGGCACTTAACAACAACAATGGTACGTACTCCATGGGATTATTACAAAGAATGTATAAAGAGAATGCTTATATTACCCTAACTTTATTTCCAAGTATGAACTGAATCAAAACCAAACCCACAACTATTGAGTGGATTCTGACTTATGGTGCTCTGATAGGACAAAGTAGACCTGCCCCATAGGGTTGTTGAGCCTGCACATTTTTAGAAAAGCAGACTGTATTTCTCCCTTGGAGGGTTTAATGGGTTCGAGCACGATCCCTCAGTTAGCAACCTAATACTTCACCCACTGTGCCACCAAGGTTCCTTTATTCCTGATACATTTGTTGTTAAGTGCCAGCAAGTCAGTTCCCACTCATAGAAACCCTGTAGAGGATTGCATCAGAGTGGCTGGTGAGCTTGAACCGCCAACCTTGAGGTTCAGAGGGGCCTTGCAGTCCAGTGCATTAACCCACAGTGCCACACCAGGGCTCCTTCCTGATACATAGTAGGCACTAAAACAACATAGCCATTAAAGCAGAAGTAAACATCTTTCTGGTATTCTCTCCTTTGAACCAGTATTCACCTGACATCAGCAATGATATTCTTCAATTTATGTCCTCTTCTAAACCCAGCTTGAATTTCTGGCAGCTCCGGGTTGATGTACTGCTTTAATCATGTTTAAATTATCTTCAGCAAAATTTTACTTACATGTAATATTAATGATACTATTCGATGATTTCTGCATTCTGTTGGATCATCTTTCTTTGGAAAGAGAATAAGTATGAATCTTTTCCAGTAGGTTGGCATAAATGAGTGAGTGTCTCCAGGGCTTCATCAGTTTGTTCAAAGATTACAATTTTCATTCCACCAAATCCTGGAACCTTGTTTTTCATCTTGCTGTTCAAAATGACCTTGAGGTTGAGTGCTTATCCTATGGCAGTGCATGAGGACTGTCTAGTATTTCATTTACATTAGTCTCATTTACCTTTCTGAGTTCTGGCATGGCATCATAGGATCAGCATTAGACCCCAACATTGGTTTGAACTGCAAAGTTGGTGGTTCAAACTCAATATTTAACTTTTATAAGAATTCTATGAAGAAATTGCCACTCACAGAGGCTAAGTGACTTATCCAGAAAGTATGTGACAGTACTTACTGGTTATGTGGTAAAACCTCAACTCACATCAGGGTCTGTCTGCCATTATAGCCCATGTTGTTAAATAGGACAAGAAACTACATGGAGACTCCATACACTAAGCACTGGACTGTGAATTAATCTATGATTAAGGCTTTCTGCTCCCATGAAGATTTACAGCCTTGGAAATCCTATACAGGGTCACTATGAGTAGGAATTGACTGGAAGGCACTTAACAACAACGACAAATAAGCCCAGTGCTTTATTTACATTCGTTTCATTTGAGTTTCGTAACAGCTCTATGAAGAAATTGTCACTCACCGAGATTAAGCAACTTATCCAGAAAGTATGTGATAGTTCTTGCTAGTTATGTGGCAAAACCTGTATTCAAATCAAGATCTGCCAGCCACTATAGCCCGTGTTCTTAATTAGTGCCAGAAAATGCAGGCAGATGTATGCTATTAGGATTTGGTGGACCAGACAATGCCAGACAGACGTATGCTATTGGGATTTGGTGGTAAAGATGCTTCAGGGTTCTATTCTATCCCAGTTTGTTCTTGTCCAGCTTTTATGAAACAAATACTGGTGTTTATGTCAGCTTAGGTGCCTTTGAACTTTTCTGTCCTCCTTTGGACGCTGTTTAAGCAGATACTTATATTTCTTGCCCAGACTCTTCTTTTCAGCCTACTTTCTGAGAAAATCCTCCCCTGACCAGCCTTCTCCAAATGTTGTTGTTGTTAAGTGCCATCTAATAGATTACGATTCATAGTGACCCTGCATAGGATTTCCAAGAAGCTGGTAGGTTTGAACTGTCTACCTTGTAGTTAGCAATCCAGTGCTTATCCTATAACACCATACTAGGAACTCCAAATAAGTATCAATTGCTAGTGGTTGTTGTTATGTGCAGTGGAGTCGGTTCTGACTCATAGCAACCCTGTATAGGGTTTCCGAGGCTGTAAATCTTTATGGAAGCAGAAAGCCTTATCTTTCTCCCGTGGAACAGCTGGTAGTTTCAAACTGCTGACCGTGAGGTTCGCAGCCTGATTCGTAACCACTACGCTACCAGAGCTCCTTATCAATTGCTGGTAGCATAGTGGATTATGAGCTGGGCTTCTAGCCTGAAGGTCAGTAATTCAAATCTACCAGCAGTTCTGCTGGAGAAAGGTGAGGTTTTTCACTCCTGTAAAGATTTACATCCTCAGCAACACTATACAAGTTCATCAAGAGTTGGAACCGGCTTGATGCAACTTAACAACAGCAACAACAGTTAAATTCAGTTAACCAAGTCTTAAGAAATGTAATGTGTGTGTATTTGTGTGTGTGTACACGTGTGTCACCCATGTGTATAATTCTCCTTCAGTGATTTATAGACCAGTGGTTCTCAAAAGTTAACATGTATCAGAATTGCATGGAGGACTTGTTAAAATGCACATTGCTGGGGCCAGAGCCAGTAGGTCTGGGTGGGGGCAGAAGAATTTACATTTCAAATGCTCAGGTGATTTTGCTGCTCTTGTCCTAGGGACTACACCTTGAGAACCATTGTTGTAGATTATCTGGGTAGGTAAAATAAATGTGGCAAATGTGAGAATGGAGGACATCTGGCAAGTGTGTAGTAAGAAGATCTATGTGATGTGTCCAGTGAGGGATGAAGGAAGTGAGTGAACATAGAAGTCAAGGTATTCAGACAGCGAGAGCACCCTGAGAAGGGTTGTCTGATGAGGTTTCATAGAAGGAGACTTTGAATGGAGCCTAGAGTTGTTGTTGTTGTTGTTGTTGTTATGTGCCGTGGAGTGGGTTCTGACTCATAGCGACCCAGTACAGGGTTTCGGAGGCTGTAAGTCTTTACGGGAGCAGAAAGCTTCATCTTTCTCCTGCGGAATAGCTGGTAGTTTTGAACTGCTGACCTTGCGGTTAGCAGCCCGATTCGTAACTACTACGCTACCAGAGTATTCAATATAAACTTAAAAAAACAAACAAAAAAATCAAAACAAAAGTTCTGATCAAGTTATTCTTGGTTTAAAAGAAACATCAACAACAAAAAGAAACAAACAAACAAAATCATGTGGTCAAGTTATTCCTATGTTTATGCATAATGTCCCTATAAGACAGGGTCGAATTTCCCCCATAAGGTTTCCAAGAGTGTCATCTGTACGGGAGCAGATTGCTGTATCTTTAGCCCATGGAGACTGGTGGGTTTGAATGGCTGACCTTTGGGTTCACAACTGAGTGCTTTAACCATAGCCCATATGTGTTGAGTTGTTGTTAAGTGGCACCAAGTCAGTTTCGATTCATAGCCACCCTGTACAGGTCTTCTAAGGAGCAGTTGGTGGGTTTGAACTGATGACCTTGCAATTAGCAGTCATCCTGCAGCTTATCCTGTAGCACCAGGACATATGGAGTTGTTGCTGTTGTGTGGTCTCAACCCACAGCGACCCCGTATAGGTTTTCTGAGAACAGCTGGTAAATCTGAACTGCCAACCTTGTGATTAGCATTCCAGTTCTTATACTATAGTGCCACATCAGAACTTGGACGTGTTGAGTAGTTACTCAAAAACCTGAAGAGGGAGGAAAGAATGAACAAGAGAAAGGCCTATAATCACAGCGAGCATTGTGTACAGACAGCAGATGATGCTTAGGCTGAATGTTACACTGGAAAAGAGGGTGTAAAGTATAAAGAATAATAACATAAAAATCCCATTGGTGTTAAGTCTATTCTGACTACAGACACTGTGATAGTTGAGGTTTTGTGTCAATTTGGCTAAGCCTGCATTCTCAGTGATTGGGCAGTTAAGATGTAGCAATTACCTCGACGATGAAATCTCCGTGATATGATCCCATGTGATTGTCCCTGATCTGACATAATCACCCCATGTGTTGTAAATACTCACTTCTATGACGTTAATGAGGGAGCGCAGTGGCTCTGTAGAAAAAGCACTGGACTGTAAACCTCAAGGTCTATGGTTTGAGTCCATCAGCCACTCCGAGGGAGAAAGATGAGACTTTTTGCTCCTGCCAAGATTTACAATCTCGGAAACCCTGTACGAGATCACTGTGAGTGAGAACCGACTAAATGGCACTTAACAACAATAACATGGCGTTAATGAGGCCAGATGCAATCTAAGGCTTAGACTGTGTCTCGAGTCCATCTCTTTAGAAATATTGAAGAGATTGAACAGGCAAGCAGGGCTCAAGAAAGAAGAGCTGGATGGAAGTCGAGTGTGTCTTTTGGACCTGGGTCACCGGCTTTGTGACACTCCTAGATCCAGGGAAAGATTGATGGGAAGATACATGGGGAACTCCAAGGAATACTGAGCCTACAGATGCTGAAAGGAGACAATCGGCACTTTGAATTTGGACTTTCAGCCTCCAACACAGTGAAAGAATAAATTTCTATTTGTTAAAGGCATCCACGTGTGGTATTTCTGTTATAGCAGCACTATGAGTTAGTATCCACTCCATGGTAGTAGGTTAATTGGTTGGCTAGTAGGTGTTCAAGGAGCCCTAGCAGTGCAATCGTTAAAGTGCTGGGCTGTTAATCAGAAAGGCAGGCAGTGTGCTTCCATAAAGATTACAGCCTGTGGGGAAGGTCTACTCTGTTCTACAACGTCACTGTGAGTCGGAGTTGACTTGACAATACAGCGTTTGTGGGTGTTTTAAAAATAATTGCTCAATAAACATTTGCAAGAAAAATAGATGAATGCGGCCAGATGTATACCAAAATATGTATATGTTAGACTGTAATCCATATAACTCAATATACAGAGTTACATCAATTCACACTCTGAATTTTATTCTACTTTGTTGACTCTACAACAACAATTACATACATTTTCTGTTTCACTTTGTCTCTCAATAGCAGAACTCAATTCAATTGTTTTAGTCTTAGGCTTCTGAAACCCCAAGTCTGTGGGTGCTTGGCACACCCTGTGGATGTAGATCAGGAGATTGGCAATATCTGCAGCTGAAGAGATTCTCTCCACTCATGAAACCAGAAAAAATTTGTGTGAGATTTTCTCAGTGTCAGAAGGGTAGTTTGTAAGGACCAATACCAATCTGATAACTATCTAAACAAGCCATCAAAAGCCAATGACTGGAATGGTAAAAAGAAACCTGATACTGATCAGTCTGTAGATTTAGAGTATTTACATGACTTGCCAGAATTGTAGAATCCTTAAAGAAGTGCCTATATTGTTGTTGTTAAGTTCTGTCAAGTCGGTTCTGATTCATATCGACCCTATATAGGGTTTCCAAGGAGCAGCTGGTGAGTTTGAATGGCCAACCTTGTGATTTAAACTTACCTTGTAGTCCAGTGCTTTATCCACAGCACCACACCAGGACTCCAAGTGCCTATATAAAACAGGTTATATTTTCTTTTTCTGTAAAGTATTAGGTAAGTCTATAGAGCATGAACAAAACATATAAGCATTTTACTCATCTGGAGATAGAGTCTCCTCATTCTCACCTGGGAGTGTTTATTGGGTAGTGGTTATAATTATAGGCTTTGTGTTCAGGCAGATCTGGATTTAAATTGTAGTTCTACCATACACCAGGTGGCGTGACCTAGTTAAAGTTGCTTAACTTCTTTAATTCTCAGTTTATTGATTTGAAAAACATAGGTAATCATATCTACTGCATGGGGCAGTGAGCATGAAATGAAATCATACCTGTGTATCTGTCAGCATCAAGCTTGGTATGGGATAAGTGTTAGTAGACAGTGGCCATTATTAAAATCTAGTTAAGAATCTGAAAGTAAGTTCCCTTCACACAAAAAATCTCTGGGAGACCTAAAGAGATGACACATTGTTTACGCATTTTACTCACAGAAAACATTTCTATCACTTACTTAGGGTCCTTTTCTTGCTACTCAACAGTTACCAGTCCAAAAGAGAAATAAATGGGTAGATTTGAATGGTACATGATGCAGCTAGAAGAGAGAACCCAGGTTGCAATAAGCGAAGGCTGATGCCTTGATCATAAAGGTGAAAATAGAAAAAGAATAAAAAGCCCAAACAAAATGGAAACAATCATGAGAGTTTGGGTTTGACCCAAAAGATCTCAATGAGTTCTTTGTTCATGGATGATTTTAAGGAAATGTTTAAATTATGCTTGAGATCCAAAGGGATTAAGTTGTTGGCCTACTAGATTTGTTAGAGGAGAACCCAACCTGGTCTACCAATCACCAGTTTAGCATTCTTTCCAGTATAGTATGCGACTTTTCCACTATGCTATCATAAATCACACTATACAAATTTAATACATAATGCAGATAATACACAGTTGCAAACATTAACATGTATAGACACTTAATTTCCCCCAAACATAGAAAGTCTCAACTTACAATATTCATGAATGCTTCTGGGTCCACAGCTTTAGTTGGCATATGTCCTGAATTCACATTTCTTTGAAACAAATACGCCACCAGAATCAGAAGCCACATCACCATTCTGTAGGAAACAATCCATTCTCTTGAAAATATTTCTGACATGGTCCAACATCTGCATTTATTTTTCTTGGCAAGATAAGCACTAATTCAAAAGTGGGAAAAAGACTCTATAGGTTTGAAAAATCCTTTCATGTACTTTCTACTTGTAATTCCTTCTACACATCAGGAAGAATATCAAGCAGGTTTAGCTGACAGGAATGGAAGAACAAAAAGTAGGCTGGAAACATTGCTAGAGTGTCCCAATACATCTGGCTCCTCCTGCTCCTCCCTCATATAACATGAAGTCTCCAATCCTTCAACTTCTAAGTGTGAGAAGTTTCTTTGATACAATCTAGAGTTATATCCATGAAATACAGCCAGTATCTTCCTGTTCCTTATCACCAAGTAATTAAGCTTATAGGTGGCAGCATCCTTTTTATTGTTGTACCAGATACGAAGTCTGCAGAAAATATTACAAGTTTCTGTGGTCATGTTCTGAGGGTTCAGTGATCACTGTCCTTTGGTTAAAGATCAATGTAGTGACAAGTATTTTTATTTAAAATACTAACAATTTTAAGGGCAATTTCTATTTTTAGTGACGATGCTATCACTATTAAAAGAAAATGGATCTTCTATGATTAAGGCCATTTCTATCTAGTTCTTCTAAATAGACATTTATATAAAAAAGTTATTTTGGGTTGTAATTACACCAGGCCATATTGCCTGCTGGTGTGCATGGAGTCACCATAATCGAGCAGCTAACAACAACAACAATCACTAGTTAATTGCTAAGAGATAGATTAGATGGAAATCTGGTAATGAAATCATCTGCAACCATAAAATAATGAGTTGCTGCAAGTCATTTTCATGAACTGAAGTTCCCAATTCATCTGGCTGTGTACTGATGTGAGCAAATCCTTAGTAAAAGTTAAACAGCCAGGAAAGTAGACGTACTGACATTTTAGGCAAAATATGTGTTAGAATATAAGAAAATGTTTTTAAAGTAAATATGCCTTTGCTCTTTCACTTCAGTGCAGAGCTAAATGAAGACCTGTCAATTTGCAGGCTTGGAATGTGGTTTGTAAAAAACTTGAGGCTGAAACTTGAATGATGAGTCTTGTGAGAAAGTACCTGCCTATATGACTCAGCTTTGCCTGCTCTGGGCTGACTGGAAGGTGTAATGAGGTAAACTTCAGACTAATTGCAATGTTCTCACCATTGCTAATTTGATGGCTGCTTGAGAGGACCAATTTGACCTAATTAGAAAAGGTGAGGTGAGACTTGTCAAACCTTTTTCAGAGACCCTTGTCCTCTGTCCCCACAGAACTCACTCTGAAGTTGTTGTTAAGTGCCGTCAAGTCAGTACCAACTAATAGCGACCCTGTACAGGGTTTCCAAGGCTTTAAATCTTTGTAGAGCAGAAAGCCTCATCTTTCTCCATGGAGCAACTGGTGGGCTTGAACCATTGACCTCGTGGATGATAGTCAAGGGCTCATCATATAGTGACACAACACTCCCTTACTCAGAAGTTAGGGGGAATTATATATTATTATTATTATTATATTCCTGGTATAGCACTGTAGGATAAGCACTGGACCACAAGGTAGGTTTGAATAGCAAGGCCAGCAGTTCAAACCCACCAGCTTCTCCTCAGAAACACTATACAGGGTTGCTATGAGTCAGAACTGAATGGACAGCACTTAGCAACAACAACAAATGTGTATACATATTTGTGTGTGTGTATGTGTGTTGTTGAGTGCTGTCAAGTCAGGTCTGGCCCTTAGTGGCCCTTAGAGCAGCTGGTGGGTTTGAACTGCTGACCTTGTGGCTAGCAGTCCAGTGTTTATCCTACAGTGCCAAACCAGAACAACACTATATATATATGAAAGGAGCTCTGGTAGTGTAGTGGTTACGAATCGGGCTGCAAACCTTAAGATTAGCAGTTTGAAACTACCAGCCGTTCCGTCGGAGAAAGATGAGGCTTTCTGCTCCTGTAAAGACTTACAGCCTCGGAAACCCTGTACAGGGTCGTTATGGGTTGGAACCTACTTGGCGGTACTTAACAACAACATATATATGAAACTTTGGCTCCCACTTCCCCTTTTAGGATTTTAAAATGTTATAGCCAGGTGACCAGAACATCTCATTCAGTGCTTTCATTTTTGTAAATTGAAGATGTGGTACCTAGCAAAACTGAAATTCAGATATTTTTCATTCACTATTTGATATTATCACTACATGGAAAAATGAACATTTCAATGTTCTCATCCAGATTCATGGAAGAAGTCTCACTCACCATAAGAAAACAGTGGCATCAATCTCTGTGAATTGTCTCTTTAAAAATTTCTCTCCTGTATTTAAAATTCAGAATAATTTTCAATGATTTCACTATAAATTTGGTAACTGTAATCTACCCAAAGTGCCATGGACTGCCAAAAGAACCAATAGATCTGTTTTGGAAGAAGTGCAGCCAGAGTGCTCCTTGGGGGCCAAGATGGCTAAGCTTCATCGCTCATACTTTGGACATATTGTCTGGAGGGAACAGTCGCTGGAGAAGGATGCCATGCTGGGTAAGGTGGATGGTCAGAGAAAAAGAGGAAGATCCCCAATGAGATGGATTAGCCAAGTGGAAGCATCGATGGACTCAAGCGTGGCAACAGTAGTGAGGTTGGCTCAGAATGGGGCAGTGTTTTGTTTCTGCTGTGCATAAGGTCGCTATGGGTCGGTACCAACTCGATGGTACCTAACAACAACAACAATCTACTCACATTTGTTCTAATATGTAAGACCTCAATTTTGACATTGAATTAATATACTTATAAATATTATACAGACTTACTAATGAGAGAGTTGATGATAATAAATGGATTCATTTAAGAACAGCCTTATGTTTTTGCAGTGCTGAATTACCCAATAAATGAGGTAAACAAGGGCTTACTTGTACTTGCTTACTAATCTGAACTGAACAATTCCACGTTTTTCATACCAAAGATTCTAAGTATGTTTGGCATTTGTCTCTCGCCCAACCCAATGCCACTTTCCTACAGAATCAAAGTCTTTTTTCAAATTTATAATCCCTGATAGGGATGGAAGGAGCCCTGGTGGTGCAGTGGATTAAGCATTGGTCTGCTAACTAAAAGATCTGTGATTTGAACTCATCAGTTGCTCTACAGGAGAAAGATGAGATTGTCTGCTTCCATAAAGATTTCCAGGCTGGGAAACCCTATGGGACAGTTCCACTCTGTCCTATTAAGACAGAGAGTCTAGGGGCCTCTTGGAAACAAGTTACTAGGAAAGCAAAGATTGTCTAGACACAAAGGGCTTTCTTTGGATCTCTATTATGTCTCCAATGTTTGGTCCAGTGACTGGGATCTACACAGTAAGCACTCAGTATGTGTTCATTAAATGGATTCTTAGCAGTGGATGAGGTCTTACCACCTGAAGAAGCTCCCTGAGTAACTATGATGGGTCTCAGAAAAGGATGTGGACCTAGGGATATCATTGCTGATGTCAGATGGATCTTGACTATAAGCAGAGAATACCAGAAATTTGCTTACTTCTCCTTTATTGACGTTGCAAAGGTTTTCAACTGTGTCGGTCATGATAAACTATGGATGCCATTGTGAAGAATGGGTATTCCAGAAAACTTAATTTCGTTCATTAGGAAGTTATGCCCATAGACCAATGGGCAGCTGTTAGAACAGAAGTAGGGGATGCTGAATGGTTTAAAGTCAGGTAAGATGTAGGCCAGGGTTATATCCTTTCACCATACTTAGTGAATCTGCATACTGAACAAAAAATCTGAGAAACTGGATTCTATGAAGAAGAACATGACATCAGGATTGGCAGAATAACAACTTGTGATATGCAGATGATACAATGGTGCTTGCTGGAAGTTAAGTGGACTTAAAATACTTACAATGAAGATAAAAGACAACAGCCTTCAGTAAGAATTACACCTCAGTGTAAACAAAAATCCTAACAACTGGACCAATAAAGAACATTATGATTAAAAAAAGAGAAAAGATTCAAGTTGTCAGATCCATAATCAACACTCATGCAAGCAGTAGTCAAGAAATTAAATGACATATTGCATTAGGTAGACAGACATCTTTCAAGTGTTGAACAGCAAAGGTATCAGTTTGAGGACTAACGTATGCCTATATCAAGTCAACTTATTTTCAATTACCCTCATATGCATGTGAAAGTTGGACAATGAAAAGAAAGACTGGTGAAGAATTGATACATTTGAGTTATGGTGTTGGAGAAGAATATTAGCAGTATCATGGACTGTCAGAAGAACAAATAAATCAGTGTTGGAAGGAGTACAAGCAGAATGCTCCTTAGAAATGACAATGGTAAGCTGTCACCTCTTATACTTTGGATGCGTTATCAGGAGGGATCAAATCCTGGAGAAGGATGTCATGCTTGGTAAACTGAAGGCTCAGTAAAAAAGAGGAAGGTTCCCAATGAGATGAAATGACACAGTAGCAGCAGTAATGGGCTCAAGTGTAACAGTTGTGAGGATGGCACGAGTCTGCGTAGTGTTTCATTCTGTTTTGCATTGATTTGTGTTACTATGAGTCAGAACTGACTGGATGGCACCTAACGACAACAGCAACATGTGAAAATGTTTTTTAAATCAATATTTAAATATCTTGCATTTTAAAAATCTTTATTTATCTGCTGATTCATCCTCTAAATTGTGTTTGCATATGAGCTTGTTACCTTACTTCTTTGTTGGTGTTAAGTGCTGTTGAGTTAGTTCTGACTCATAATAGCAACACTGTACAGTGCTTCCAAGCAGCAGCTGATGAGTTTGAGCTGTTGACCTTGTGGTTAGCAGTTCAGTGCTTATCCTACAGTCCTATACAAGGACTCCGAAATTAATGCTGATGTGTTTCTGTTTGATATGACACTGGAGAAATATCTTCTCTGGCATTGTTGAACTTTCTGGACAACAAATGAATCATCATAATCACCTGCCTTCAGGTTCTTTCTGAGATCTACTAAAGTCGGTTCTCCAGGTTTGGTTAGGGGCCCCAGGGTTTGCATGTTTATCAAGTGAACCAAATAAATCTGAGAGTAAGCTGCGTTTGAGAGCCACTGCTGTAAAACGTTCATGGACACCCTGCCTGTCTAGAGATATGCAATAATTCCTATTATTCCAACTCAACCCTTTCCCCAGAGAAACACTTGGTTGCAGACAGAGAGATAAAACTTGAACTTTAGGGTAAAATATTTTCCTATGTATTTCCCATCATATAAAATATTAAAATGATAATTCATAAAAGTCATAATCTCTTTGAAGTTTAAAAATATTTAAGAAGTGTATAGATTGAACTGTGTCACTTAAAAATATGTAGGGTAAATCCTCCATGAAGGGATACCAGTAACTACTGCTTCCTACTATGCCACAGTGACCCTTGGAGCAGGTTCAGCATACATTCTGTCCTGATACGGACATTCTCATCACTTTGATAGAAGAAAGGCATTGGATTTTCAATGAAACCAGGAAAATTCTGCTTGAGTTTCCGAATTGTGTCCAAAAAAGTGAAAACAGCACACAATAGTTAATGCACTTGGTAGTTGAAAGTTTTCCTTCTTACAGAGATGTGACTTAGTTTGAGGGAAAAGGGTCTTATGCATATAAATGGGCCAAGCTCCTTGTGGCAGGTACTTGGAGTGTGTTAGGAAGAAAAGGAGGTGGCCTCTTTAAGGACATCTCCAGTGTCACCCTGTTTGCTGATTACAGATTACCTCAGATTCTTGTTCATCCTGGAGTTCTGAGATACTCTAATGAACTACTAAAGAAGATTTGTAAAGGAGAAATGCTCTCAGATGGGGTAAGGTAGAAGAAATCCGAGGTTGCTTCATGTGGTGTGTTGAGCTGATCTGGGATTGTCTTCTGGAGTTTATTGAAAAAATGGGTGAAAAAATTAGTGGAAAGATCAATTCCATTCTTCTGGATTATTACTTATGGGACTATGCCTGAGATTACATGACTGATATGAAAGGAATTTCATTTCACTGTACACGTTGCATATATAATTGACCTAAAGGGTAAATGGAGTCCTGGTGTGGCATTGTAGGATAAAGCCCTGGATTTCAAGAGCCCCTTGAACCATGAAGTCAGAGTTCAAACTCACCAGCTGCTCCTTGGAAACTCTATACAGGGTTGTTGTTGTTGTTAAGTACTGTGGAGTCAGTTCCGACCCTTAGCGACCCTGTACAGAGTTTCTGAGGCTGTAAATCTTTATAGGAGCAGAAACCTCATCTTTCTCCTGTGGAACAGCTGGTAGCTTCGAACTGCTGACCTTGCAGTTCACCGCCCAGTCAAACCAACTCAATGGCACTTAACAACAATAGCAAATGCCTATGGTACAATCCCATTTGAAAAAGAGTTGTCTTTGTTATGTAAATGAGGCTGGATTTGTGTAGTGTGTCTTGAGTCACTCTTTTTTGAGATGTAAAGTTGAAACAAGCTTGTGAGGAGAGATTGGGAAGATGGATATACCAAGACTTCAGGGGATCTCCAAGGAACCAGAAGCTGAAAGTGAAGAGAGACAGGTCCTTCTTCCAGACTCATCAGAAAGTGTCAACTTTGCTCTAGGGGACTTCTAGCCTCCTGACCTTTGAGAAAATAAATTTCTCTGTTAAAGCTATCCACCTGTGGTATTTCTGGTATAGCAGTACTAGATAAATTAAAACAAAGAGGAAACACAGGGGTTGAAGAAACAGACAGGCAGGTTACTCATTTCTATGACTGCTAATAATAGTTTATGTTGGTTCAATTTTCTTTCATCTCCACAAGGATTTAAACATTAATTAGATATTATAAAAGCAGCTTGCATTTAAGCAAAAAATGTAGCAAAACAGAGACTAAGGTCACATGGAGTTCGTCTCATGGGGCCAAATGGAAAATACAGTGAATCACCTTGCATAACCCATGGGGGCCTTTTAGAACTTAGATAGCTAATGATAAACAACTTCCCATTGTTTGAGATGGTTGGCATTTGAGGTCACTTAACCCTTGAGATGAAAGATATCAGAAGAACAGTGAAGAACCTAATTATGATTTGGTGAAAAAATATTAAGGACAGAAATAAAAGTGTCTCTAAGGTCTCTTCTGGCTTAATGGATTTGATGAAATCTGTGTCCAGCCAGTCTGTCATCTGAGTGACTGAACCAAACTGATGAGGAATTGTGACTTTGGACCAAAAGGGATGATGCTTCTTGGGCACATCACCAAAAGGATATCAACATCCACTGTTCAACATGCCCAGTTCTACTTCTAAATGCCTACACCAGTTTGTGGTTTCTGCAGCAGGGGATCTAGCTGGGCTTTTGAGTGTAGAATTGCAGATTTACGACAATTGGAAAAGAGGAAGATCTTAGGACTTTCAAACTTGTTATAAACAAGCAAGCAAGGAAGCATAACTGTTGAATATAAAACTGCCTACAAGTTGTGAGTAAATTTATGTATATGAACAAATCCAATAGAAATCAGTTGCAGGATTTGTAAATTATCAAAAGACAGGTAAGGTAATTTAGAGTCTATTTAAATAAATTTCTTTATTCTCAAACCTAATTATGATATATGCCTTCACTTCGTTTGCTTATAAGGTCTAAGATTCTACTAGTAACAAATAAATTTTGTTAATGAGGCCTTCATATGGGGTAGAGAGAGCACTGGTTTGGGTTTATTTTTTTTAATAGTAAGTTAGATGAACTTTCTAGGCTTCAATATCTGTAAAATTCAGTTTAAACAAGATTATTAGTTTTCAAACTAACATTGTCATTTCTGTAGAAGGCCTTTAATAAATCTACAGACATATGTTAATTACCATATTGATATAATGTCCTCTATTTACTCTGCTTAATGTATGGTTTCAAATGTGTATGTTTTATCTCAAATTTGAAAACATTATCAATCTCATATTCATTAACATGTGCGGAAACCTTAGAATAAAACCTATTCTGCTATCTTTTGTCATTGAAGAGAATCTGGAAGATGCAAGGAAAATTGATTAAAAACAATTGATTTCAACTACTGATTTGTATAGGTTTGATCATATCACGTGACTAAACAAAACTAAAGTGTTATCTGAGAGTGACATAAAAGAAATAGAGCACCATTGCTAGTCAGCCTGTTCTAATTTTGAGGCTCACTAAAGGATTTTCAACCTCATTGCTTTACTTCAGAATGTTCGATGGGGATACCTTTGAATAACTGAATATGATAATTTTATGCTAATCATATACACTTGTTTATTTTGTCTGTATTGGAACCTTCATAGATTGACCCCCCAAAAAAAAAACTTGGTTGGGTCATGAGGCTCAGTGATGTGACATGGCAGTTATGTGACAACTTCCCATGATGTGATCTGATAGGATAAGAGGAGTATGGGATGAAGAACAACATGGAAGCTGCAAGCCATCGCATAACATGGGTGAACCTTGAGGACATTATGCTGAGTGAAATTAGTCAGCCTCAAAAGGACAATTATTGCATAAGACCATTATTGTAAAAGCTTAAGAAAAGATATCCATACTGAAAATGAAAAAAAAAAAAAAGAGTATGGGAGGGCTCTAATACCTTGGTGTGGTGCTACAGGATAAACACTTGACTACAAGGTCTCTTGGAAAAGCAAGGTTGACAGTTCAAACTAACCAGACACTCTTTGGAAACCCTATACAGGGCCGATACGAATCTTAACCAACTCGATGGTACTTAACAACAAGAAGCAATACCCTTAATCCCATCATAACCCTGATCTAATTAATGTAAAGGAGTTTCCCAGGGATATGGCCTGCAACCTATTTAATTTTACAAATACAAAAAGAGAGATGTGAACAGAGAAAGAGGGACCTACTGCCACCAAGAATGAGGTACCAGGAGTGGAGTGGAGCCCTTGCATCTGGGTCCCTGCACTGTGAAGCTCCTAGATCCAGAGAAACAGATGACAAGACACATGCAAATCTTCAAGGCCTAGAGATGCTGAAGGAGACGATGTCTTTCTCCAGAATGGATGCTTTGAATTCCAACTTCTAGCCTCCTAAACTGCAAGTTGAGAAGCACAATGGCTCAGCACAATAAGCACTGGACTGCAAACCACTAGGTAGGCAGTTAAGTCCACCAGTCACTATGCAGGAAAAAGACGAGGCTTCTGCTCCCACAAAGATTTACAGCCTTGGGAATCCTGTACAGGGTCTCTGTGAGGTGGAATGGACTTGATGGGCCTTAACAATAGCAACAAACAATAAGAGAATATGTTTCTGTTTGCTAAAGCCATCCACTTGTGGTATTTTTTGTTATAGCAGCACTAGATAGCTAAGACAGGACCTTAGCAAAACTTTCTGTTCTAAGTCATTTACAAAAAGTAGAAACTATCTACTGATATCATCAACCTAGAGAAACTGGGAAATTTTAACGGGGGAAAATTTAATGTGGGGAGGTTAGATATTGGTGGCTGCCAAAGTTAGGGTTTGGTTCAGTCAGAGCTGTATAAAGCACCACAAGCTCTTATCAGGGGACAGGGAAACTAAACAATGGGGGGAGGTTCCCCAAAGTCACTGAAGGAAAGTAGGTATTTTAACTTCTACGAAAAGAGATTCCCCTGATTTCTAAAGTCATCACATTTATTGTTGTTGTTGCTGTTGCTAAGTGCCATTGAGTTGGTTCTGGCCCATGGCGACCCTGTATAGGGGTTTCTGAGAAGTGGCTTAAACCACTGACTTTGCAGTTCAAATGACTTTGCAGTCCAGCACATTCACCCACAGCACACACCAGCACTTTATCTTCCTTGTTTTACAAGCAAGGTAGGTCAAGTCCAGAGAAGAGAAATGACTGCCTAAACTTTAGCACCGTGGGGGACTAAGACAAATGGGGAACAGTAGAGAATGAAAAGCAAGAGGAAAGAGTACATAGGAAGTAGGATAAGGAGAGAAACTTATTAGTATTGGGGGAACATCTGAATTTCTATCTCATCCTTTAAAAGAACCAAGTAGTGTCTCTGCATTCAGTTTTCTTTCTATGAATTCTGCCATTTGGGATGAAATCCTAGGATTCCCCTCTTTAATTCCAGAACATGCCTGCCTTTGGCCTCCTACTTCACCCTGCCTTTTATGTTGACATAAATCATTCGCAAAGGTCTCTCGATGTTTATCCGATATGTTCAACTTATCTTTCAAATATGTTCAACATATCTTTCAAACAAGAAAAATGCAGCCTGTCCTTAATCATATTAAAACACACCAGATCAAACAAGCAGAACAGTATCCTAAAACAGTCATTTGTAAATAAAAATATAGAAGATTTGTTTCACTGTACTGTTCTTTCAAACCTGTAATATACCTAATTAAGGCTACAATAAGATCTTTTCAGAACATATTGTAGTTGTCATGTAAAGATGACCTCTTTTGTGGGGAAAGTACAGATATATGTGGGTTTGGTTATGAGGCTTGGATATAAAAATTGTTGTCAAACCACAAGGACACCGAGCAGGGAGACGACCTAGAGGGACAATGAAGAGTGTTGTTGCTGTTAACTACCTTTGAGTCAGTTTTGACTCAAGGCGACTGACCTTGCATAGAGTTTCTATGGAGCTGCTGGTGGGTTTGCACCACTGACCCTGTGGTTAGCAGTCTAGTGCTTATCCTATAAGACTATACCAGGACTCCAGTGGAGAATGATGGATTCCCAAAATTCTGGGACTCAAAGTCTATCTCTGCCTCTTACCAGCTGTTGACTGCTGGAAATTGTCTTTTTTATTTTCAGTTTGTTTACCTATAAATTGACAATAATGCTACTATCCTCACAACATCATTGTAAAGCCCCTATAAAGCATACACTGAAGGTACATATATAATGCCTCTAGCATAGAATATATTTTTAATATGTGGCCACTATAGGTGTTTTTTGTGGTACACATGGTTTGTACTTGACTACTAACAAAAACATTACAGGTTCAAATCTACTCAGTGGTTCCATGAAAGAAAGACCTGGGAATCTGCTTCCTTAAATCCTAAAGCTAAAATACTACTACAGAGTTCTACTCTAACACATAGGAGCTCTGGTAGCGTAGTGGTTACAAATCGGGCTGCTAACCTCAAGGTCGGCAGTTTGAAACTACAAGCTGTTCCGCGGGAGAAAGATGAGGCTTTCTGCTCCCACAAAGATTTGCAGTTTCAGAAACCCTGTACAGGGTCGCTGTGAATCAGAACCGACTCCATGGTATATAACCACCACCACCACATAGGGTCTCTATGAGTCAGAACCAACTTGACGGCATATAACAACAACAACAAATCTAACACATGGGGTCACCATAAGTCAACTCAAGGGCAATAGGTGTTTTTCTGTTGTTTGTTTTTTAAATTGCTATTATTATTACAATTTGGATTAATATGAATTTTAGACTTGCAGTAAACAAAATTTAACATAATGTTGGTCACATGAAAATCGTCTACCTCATTTTCAGTTAGAATCTTTAAGAATCCTGGAAGACACACCATCCCAACAATAAACTAGTCTGTTGAAAAGTTGTTTTCTGGGCTGGGTCAGCTGTACTGCTCAGACAAAGTTGCCTTGTCTATTAGATTTGCTACCATACTTGACAAGAATTTGGCAGCTTTCTGCCTAACCATCTGTGTAAACAGCCAAAGCAGAAATTGACTCTAAGGTTGCATAGTTTGATTGCCCATATTGATTGAGACATCCAATCTATCCTTCACTATCCTTACACAGTGTGTACTGTGTAACTTTGTTGAGATAGAACAAGACACTGCAAAGCCTTGTGTTTTGCTCTAATGAGGATTTTCTAACCTCTACACCCTTTCACAACCGGAAAATACTAACACTAAGTCTATTTTAAAATTCATCTTATTGCCTCTAGGAAAAACAATTGTTTATTTTTCTTTTAAGATGTCACTCCATCTTTTTCCCTCCTCTTCTTTCTCCAATCAATAGTCAAGTCTAGAGAAAGGAAACCTCACTGTTATGCTATCCCAAGAAATACAGATTCTTCTATCTCTTTCTCATAGGGTAACGTTTATTTTCTTCTATTTCATTCATTTGAATTTACAGCTGACCCTTTAAAAAATATTTCTCTGTTGAATATAAAGTGTTAAACTCTCTGATGGATAATTCAGCAATGTGTGTTGGGCCATTTAAATATTTTTAATCTTGAAATTTATTTTAGAATTCATCAACAATGGGTAAGAATATTTGTACATAAGAAAAAGGTTGATTTTAAACACATTAAGTAGCCATGTACTTAAAATGGTCACATAAATTTCACTTCATCTTTACAACAAAATACTATTCAGTTATTATAAAAATATTGTAGATGTATATCACATGTAATGTCAAAGTGTTCATGATATGTATTAAAGGTGAAAACGGAGCCTACAAAACAATACTGATTTATTTTTAAGTTATAATGAATGGAAATAGAACCAGAAAAATTTGTCATAATATTAATGTTATTTATAAGTGTTGTTCTCTAGATGGTGAGGATATTGGTTGTCTATTATTTTTTTCTTCTTTTCTATTTTCCAAAATGTGTATAGTAAACAGTTTTTATTTTTGTAACTACGTGGAACACAATAAATCCCTTTTTTTTTTTTTTTTAAGTTAAGAGACATTCCCCAGCCTATTTTAGTCTCAAAGAAATGCAGTGCAATTTAGAAGCAGAGAGAACCATAGGTATGACTTACCTTAATACAGAATCCATTGCTACAGGAGGCCTGAGGCAGGAAGACTCTTCTCAGCTGGGATGCTAGAGAATAAAGAAAGGTCCATGTAATAGAGGAAGCAGGACACTGACCACGCAGAGCTTCCCCTATTAATCAGCCATCACCTTAGCAACCAGCTTCCCTGCCTCAGGCCTAAATTCTTCTGAGGTTGCTTTAATCTATGGATACCATTTTTTCTCTTGGCCTAATGGAGTTCATTCCACATGTGCACAGCGTATACACTGGAAACATGGAAAAACTTAGGTGGCACATGGGATTGGTGTTAAATAATATTGAGTCACATGGTTTGAGAGTTAGTTTCTGTTCTAGTTTCCCACAATTTTTGTAACTGATTGCCACAAAGGTAGTGACTTAAAACTGCCTACATCTGTTATCTTGTGGTTCTGGAAGTCAGAAGTCTAAAATCCAAGCGTTGGGAGGGCTGCATTTTATCAGATGGCGTCAGAGGAGAATCCATTCCTCTGTCTTTCCCAGCTTCTAGAGGTCACCTGCATTCCTTGGCTCACAGCATGTCACTCCATCCTCTGATTTTCTGTCAAATTTGTTTTTTCTGGCTTGAATTTTCTTTCTTCTCTCAAAAAACTCCTTGTGATTACATAGGCTCCCTGTGATAATCCATGATGAATTCCCTGTCTCAGGACCCTTAGCTAAATCAGATATGCAAAGTCTCTTTTGCCATGTAAGACAACGCATTAACAGGTTCCTGCGATTAGGAGGTGGATATCATTGGGTGACCATTATTTAGTCTACCCAAATATCCTCATCTGATTGATTTCAGCCTTCTAAATGCCTCAAAGAGAATGTCTAGTTTGGGCTGTCGTCTTTCTTCCTGTCACTGGCAATTCTCAAACAAAGAGCACATTTAACAAAAAATGAGAGCAGTTCAAAAACTCAAGTGTTTAGGCTAGCCAGGGCATCGATTTTACTCCAATATTTGGTTTTTATTGCTATGTTTATAGTTACCTTCAAGTTTGGGCTGGAGATATTTCCCCTTCCATTTACAGTAGTTCTATACAGTTTCTTTTAGGAAGGTGTGATTGTTGAGTGTTGTCCAGCTGATTCTAGCTCCTATGGACCCTATAGGACAGAGTAGAACTGCCCAAGAGGGTTCTCTAGGCTGTCATCTCGAGATAAGCAGCCTGCCCCATCTTTCTCCTGCAGCCACTGCTAAGTTAGAACTATGGGCCTTTTGGTTAGCCATAGATCATTTAACCACTGTACCACCAGGCAGCCTCTAAAAAATGGTATTTAAGGTAATGGGTGAATTGAATCTGAGACTTTTAAACAAGCTCTATTGCAAGAGATGATCCCTGAGTGGTGCAAATTGTTAAATGCTCAGCTACTAGCTGAAAGGTTGTCAGTTTAAATTCACTCAAAGGTACTTCAGAAGAAAGGACTGGCAATCTACTTCTGAAAGCCTTCAGCCATTGAAAGCCCAAGAGTGTGCAGGTCTAGTCTGAGACACATGGGGTGTCAGAATGTACTCAAAGGCAATTAATTGGTTTCTACTTGAGGCGCTGTGGGTTAATGCGCCAGACTGCAAAAGCCTTTGAACTGCAAGGTCAGTGGTTCAAGCTCACTATCCGCTTCTCGGAAACCACAGACAGGGTCACTATGGGTCAGAAACAACTTGATGGCATACAACAACAACAACTTTGCAGATGCAACAAAAATTGTGAGCAAAGAATGCCCTTGTAAAATTTAGGAAGAATCAGGACACTCTGGGCTGTGTTCCTCACTTAGCTCCATAAGAGGCCTCCCCTGAGAGCATGGCACAGTTTCCTTTGACCTTCCTTTGACAATTGGTTTTCTACATGGACAGAAATGGAGCCAGCCAACCTAGAGGAAATACCTTCCTGTTCATTCATGAAGATGCAAATCCTGAGTGCAAAATCTGTGGGGTCATTTATTGGACATTGTTGTTGTTGTTAAGTGCTGTCGAGTCGGTTCCGACCCATAGAGACACTATATAGGGTTTCCAAGGAGCAGGTGGTGAGCTTGAACAGCTGACCTTGCAGTTCAAACTGCTTTGTAGTCTGGCGTATTAACCCACAGTGCCATACCAGGACATTAGCTATGTTCAAACCTCCTTGCAAGGCTCGCTGAGAGAGGGCTAAGTAAGGTAAGTTCCCTGAACTTGTATGGACAACAAATCAGGGCAATTTGAGGGAGAAAACGATACAGTCCATAGGACAAGAAAGGATAAGGTCTACAGAGTTCAGTTAGAATGATTATTTGTTCAAAGAGGATAGGTGAGGATGGAATAGAGTTAGCTGGGCAGGATCCAGGAATTCATGGTGTTACAAAAGTTTTAGATCCAAGAGTGTTACAGCAGCTTTAAATCTGTCACGGAAGAAACCGAGGCCACTCAGAGAGGTGAAGCAGCATTTTAGATTTTATTAAGGGGGCTGGCTCCAGATTCTGAGCCCTAGTACAGGTCATACAGGCTTATATGGGGTCAAAATTGGGGAGGGGCTAGGTTGCGGACCTGTTTGAAGACAGGAGGGAAACTAGAAGATTGGTCCCACTTGGTAACATGATTAACATTCTAGCTGGTCTCCTGGGAGGGGATGCAGTAAGTTAATGTTTTACCTTTTCCTGTTCATTGGCAAAGGTTGCTTTTCATCCAGGGTTTTGCCAAGAATTTCCTCAAGGAGATATGGTATAAGAGGGCCACGTTACTGCTAACTGTAGGTTTTCAAACCCTGAAAGCAACATCAGTAAGATTTCCTAAGTATTAACCATTTGTCAGGCACTGTACCTGGAGCTTCAGGCATGTTACCACACTAATGTAAAAATGTTGTCCCCATGGACAAAGGCTCGAATAATCCAGTCTGTACTCATTTCAGTGAGAGCGAGGTTTTCTTTAATCGATTTCTCAAAATCTGGCACCTAACCCAGTAGACATGGGCAGATGTGCCACATGGCCGGTGTGCAAACAGTTTTATCCCCCTGTTTCAAAAAAGCCCCTCCTCCAGTTCCAGTTCCCCATATACAATTCTATGGCATGTCCCATTTTCCCTCCTGGAGAGAAGCCAAAATGTCTCACCCATGGTCTTATTTAAAGTTCCTAGTCCTAGAACAGGTTTCTTTCCTCCCTTCCCACAACTCATCTTGCTTACATATATATCCCTGGGTGTAAATCAACAATCTTTCTGCCTGGTCTAGCAATCTCATGAGCCTTTATATTCCTGAAGATAGGCCACACCCACAAAAGTTATTTCTCACACTAATAGTGTTCAAGCTGTGAGGCGTAGTCTTGTTATCCCCAGTTTACATAAGTGTCAACTGAGTCTGAGAAGCAAAATTACTTACCTGGCAGGGGAGATACCAGGATCATGAAGGTGGTTTTCCCAGGGTGAGTTTTATCCATTGCACTCCAGATATGCTGACCCCTGCGATTTCCCCAAATGTGGGAAATTTGACTGCATAATTTGTGGTAGTGGACGACGGCGTCGCGCTTTCCCCTGATTTCACTGTGAAATGTGCTACGGTAGCTTAGTGGTTATGAATCGGGCTGCTAACCTCAAGGTCAGCAGTTCAAAACTACCAGCTGTTCCGAAGGAGAAAGATGAGGCTTTCTGCTCCTGTAAAGATTTACAGCCCCAGAAACCCTGTGCAGGGTCACTATGAGTCGGAGCCAACTCCATGGTACTTAACAACAAGGTCACATGGCTTATAAACAACATAGATTTGATTCCAGTGCAGTATTGTTGCAATGCTGGTAAGCTTCCTCTCCAATAAGGTGATCTCAGTGGAATTTGCTTACCCACAAGTGCCTGGAGCTAACTGTTATTAAGTGCCATCAAGCCAGTTCTGTTAGTAATAGTTTATGTATAGGCTTTCCTTAAGGTTAGCAGTCCAATATTTAAGACTTTATTTTGTTTGGATCCACTATCCATACTCATGGAAGCAGCCATCAAGAAATTAAGTGATGTATTACATTAGGCAAATCTGTTGTACAAAACCTCTTTAAAATGTTCAAGATCAAAAACGCCAGTTGTGCATCTGATTCAAGCCATGATATTTTCAATAGCCTCATATGCACATGAAAGTTGGACTGCAAATAAGGAAGACTGTAGTAGATTCAATGCATTTGAGTTATGGTGTTAGAGAATATTAATATTAAAAAATTAGAAGGGCAAATAAATCTGTGTTGGGAGAAGTACCGCCAGAATACTACTTAGAAACCAGGATGGCTAAACATCATCTCTCATACTTCAGACATATTATCAGGAGGGACTAGTCCGTGGAGAAAGACGTCCTGCTTGGTAAAGTGGAGGATCCGTGAAAAAGAGGAAAATCGGCACAGTCGTAGCAACAATGGGCTCAATAATGATTATGAGAATGGTGCAGGATTGGCAGCGTTTTGTTCTGTTGTGCGTAGGGTGCTGTGAGTCAGAACCAACTACTGAGCACTTAAAATGTGGCTAGGCGGAGGACTGAATTTTATTCAAATTAATTTAAATTTATGTGGCCACAACAGCACTTAACAATAACAACGATGTAAATAGTGAACACTGTATTCTACAAAGCAGTGTATAGAATGTTGCTGCTAAGTGCTGTGGAGTCGATTCTGACTCATGTCAGAATCTATATGGTTTCCAAGGAATGGCCAGTGAGTTTGAACTACTGACATTGTGGTTAGCATCCAGTGTTGTGTATAGAATAGACTCATATATGTTTAGAATGAAGAAAGATTACCCAATCCAACTTGCTCATTATTCACATGAGAAAACTGAGGTCTAGAAAGAGAAAGCGACTTGTTCAAAGGAATGCAAAACAAAACAAACCTCCCCAAATCAAAGAAAAGATATATTTGTAGAGCATTAGTTTTAGACATTATGATAGCTAATTACCAGTCTCATGCTCATCCTAGATTGGAAAGGGAGGAAAGTACATGGATTAAACCGAGAAGCATGGTTACCAGTCTATGATGGAAAGGTGGTTCCTAAGATCACTCAGTAAGAATGTGATGTCCACTTAGACTGCCCATATCTGAGGCATAGCTGATAAAAATGCTTGCATCTTGTTTGGTAAATGCTTTCATTATTTATTTATGTAATTAAAAGTAAAACTTTTTTTTATTGTGAATTGGATGAAGTCTACAGAGCAGAGCAGTTTTTCATCCAACAATTTGTTCACATTTTGTTTCATCTCATTGACTGCAATCATACAATGCAATATCACGGATCCAATTTCCTCTCTACGTTTCATGTTTCCATTTTTTTTCCTTCATTTTTCAGATGAGCTATTACCAAGATGTCCTATGGGACCCAGAAGAAAACATCAGAAAATAAGGTTATGCTGCAATTAAAAGAACATAATATGAAATAAAATATTGCATGATATAATCTTTAAAATATGCCGCTGCTTCTGCTAATTGCTGTCTAGTCGATTCCAACTCATAGCAACCAGAAGCAACTGGTGGGTTTGAACCACCAACCTTGTGGTGATCAGTCCTGTGCTTAGCTTACTGCGTGATACCAGGACTCCATTTAAAATATGTTGTTGTTGTTGTTAAGTGCCTTTAAGTTGGTTCTAACTCATAGCGACCTTGTATAGGGTTTCCTAGGAGAGGTTGGTGGGTTTGAACCACCAATCTTGCACTTCGATCTGACCTTTTGGTCCATGCATTATCCTGCAGTACCACATGAGGACTTGTTTAAAAAATGTATACACTGGAGAGCAAGATTCAAAGTCTCTTCTGACATTCATGTTAGTCTTTTCTTTCCTGCTTGTTTTCTTAATGACCTTTTGCTTTCTTCTTGTATGTTTTTGATGTCATCCCACAATTCCTCTGGTCTTCGGTCATCAGTGTCTAATACATCAAGTCTGTTCTTGAGATGACCTCTGGATTCAGGTGGGATATCTTCAAGGTCGTATTTTGGTTCTCATGGCCTTTAGTTTTCTTCAGCTTCAGTCTGAACTTGCATATGAGCAATGGATGCTCTGCTCCACAGTCTACCCTGACCTTGTTTTGGTTGATGATATGGAGCTTTCCCACCATCTCTTTACACAGCTGTAGTTGATTTGATTTCTATGTATTCTGTCTGGTGGAGTCCATGTGTATAATCGTGTTTTATGTTACTTCAAAAAGATATTTATAATGAATAATCACTGGTCTTGTAGTATTCTATCATGCTATCTCCAGCATCATTTCTATCACCAAGGATATATTTTCCAACTGCTGATACTTCCTTTTTCTTTACAACCATTAAATTCCAGTCACCAGTAGTTATCATTATATTTTGATTACATGTTTGATCAATTTCAAATTGAAAAAGTTGGTAGAATTTTGCAATTTCCTCACCACTGGTTTTAGTGGTTAAGAGCCAATGGTACTGAAGGAAGAATAAGGGAATTGATGGAATACAAATTGAAATATTTCAACAAACTGAGGCAGCACTGGAGGCACTCACTTCAGCTAAGCCAAGAAATTTAGAAGACAGCTACTTGGCCAAGTGACGGTAAGAGATCCATATTTGTGGCCATTTCAAAGACAGGTGATCCAGTGGAATGTGGAAATCATCAGACAATATCATTAATATCACATACAAGTAAAATTTTGCTTAAACTAGTTCAAAAATGTCTGCAATATTACATTGACAGGGAACCACCAGAGGTTCAAGCTGGTTTCAGACAAGGACGTGGAATAAGAGACATAATTCCTGACTCCAGATGGATCTTGTCTGAAAGCAGAAAATACCAGAAAGATATTTACCTATGCTTTATTGACTATGCAAAGGCTTTTGACTGTGTGGATCATGACAAGCTATGAACCACATTGCAGAGAATGAGTATT
>NW_006408521.1:13175096-13176440 GCF_000296735.1 Chrysochloris asiatica | reverse complement strand
GAACACTGCATTAGTCAAATCTGCTGCACAAGATCTCTTTAAAGTGTTCAAGAGCAAAAATATCAGTTAGAGGACTAAAGTGATCTGACCCAAGCCATGGTATTTTCTATAGTCTCATATACATCTGAAAGTTAAACAGTGAATAAGAAGACCATAGAAGAATTGATGCATTTGAGTTATGGTATTGGAGGAGAATATTGAAAGTACCATGGATTGCTAGAAGAACAACAAATCTGTGTTGGAAGAAGTACAACCAGAATGTTCCTTGGAAGTCAGGATGGCCAGACTTTGTCTCTCATAGTTCTGATATGCTATCACACTGGGCCAGTCCCTGGAGAAGGATATCATTCTAGGTAAAGTGAAAGTTCAGCCAAAGAGGAAAAACCGCAAAGAGATGGATTGGCACAGTAGTAGCAGCAATGGGCTCATGCTTAATGAATGTGAGAATGGCGTAGTACCTCGTAGTGTTTTGTTCTGTTGTGCGTAAGGTTGCTATGGATCAGAATTGACTTGACAGCACCTAACAATAAAATGTACATACTCATACATGATATGCATATATGTGTATAGGTAGGTAGATAGGAAAATATATAAATTCAGAAGAAATAGACAAGGTTCTTTAAAAATAACATTATTGATGCAAAGAGATACGTAAACTTTTTATAATGTTTTATTTCTGATCCTGGGTAGTAAGAACAGGTGTGTATTGTAATAATTTCCATATAGTATTATAGGTTTGAAATTGCTCATTATACAAAGGCAACAACATGATAAAAAAAGATGGATAAGCTAAAGAAAAATTTCATGAAGACTGAAAAACAAGTGGCTAAAAGCACTGGAGGCTATAAAGCACAGAATGACATGAAAGTACATTAATACAGAGATAAAATTCAATCTCCAAACCCATAAGTTAGAGGAAACAACAGAGAGAGAGAGAGAAATGAGCAATAGGAGAAGGTGACATTGAGCAAACAATATATGGATGATTGAATTTCCTTTACTAGATTAGAATGAAGGTCAAGAACACATGAATGGACACACCAGTGTTCAAAAGCATGATAGAAGAAAACACTTTAAATTGCAGAAAACCCTATAAATGCAGATTGAAAGTGTTCAACTACAAAACCGAAATGAATGGGAAAGACTTTTCCCTACATATGCTTGCTAAAACCATTGGATTATAGAGATGAAACAAAACAACAATAAAAAAAATAAGCATGCTGGCAGAAAAACAATAAGTGAAAAACCTAACAGGCTATTTAACCCACCATCTGGGGAAATTTCTATTTATAGAGTTTCTGTAGGACAGAGTAAGAAGCTCTGGTAGCATAGTGGTTACAAATC
>NW_006408521.1:13170633-13172341 GCF_000296735.1 Chrysochloris asiatica | reverse complement strand
ACCCCCAGCGAGATGGATTGGCAAAGTGGCAGCATCAATGGGTTCAAGTGTGGCAACAATTGTGAGGTTGGCCCAGGACCAGTAAGTGTTTCGTTCTGTTGTACGTAGGGTCGCTATGAGTCGGTACCGACCTGGTGGCACCTAACAACAACAACAACAACAACAACAACATAGGACAGAACAGAACTGCTCCACAGTATTTCAGAGACTATAAATCTTTGTGGAATCAGACAGTCTCTTTTTCCCATGGAGTGGCTGGTGGATTTGAAGCAGCTGGCAGACCTTTCAATTAATATTCCAACCCACTATACCATGAGGGACACTTTACTAGGCCCTGAAATGTATTAAAGCTAAGTGGCTTGAGACTTCTCTAAAGAACAAGAGAACAACCAAATAGCTTTAAAATTAGGATAAGGTGTGCACAAGGGTTGTATTGTCTCACCTTACTTATCTGTATGCTGAGCAAATAATCCAAGAAACTGAATTGTAATGGAGAAAAAATGTGACATCAGGACTGGAGGAAGACTCATTAACAACCTACAATATGCAGACAATGCAACCCTTCTTTACTGAAAGGGATGAGAACTTAAGACACTGATGAAGATCAAATACCCAGCCTTCGGTGTGGGTTGCAGCTCAATTTAAAGAAAACAAAATCCTCACCATTGGACCAATAAACAACATCCATATAAATGGAGAAAAGATTGAAATTGTCAAAGACGTCATTTTGCTCATATCAACCATCAACATTCATAGAAGCAGCAGTCAAGAAATCAAACGACATATTGCATTAAGCAAGTCTGCTACACAAGACTTCTTTAAAGTGATCAAGAACAAAGATACCAATTGGAGGACAAACGTGTACCTGACCCAAGCTCTTAGTTTTTTAGGTATTTTTAACAACTTCATATGCATGTGAAAGTTGGACAGTGAGTACGAAAGACTGTAGAAGAATTAATGCATTTGAGTTATGATATTAGATGAGAATATTAAAATTACCATAATCTTCCAGAAGAACAAACAAATCTGTGTTTGAAAAAGTACAGCCAGAATGCTCCTTGGAAGCCAGGATGGCCAGACTTCATCTCTCATAGTTCAGACATATTATTAAGAGGGACCTATTCCTGGAGAAGGATATCATGTTTGGTAAAGTGGAGGGCTGGAGGAAAAGAGGAAGACCCCAATGAGATGGATTGGCACAGTGGCAGGAGCAATGGGCAGAAACGGCAAGAATTGTGAGGATGGCCCAGGACCTGGCAGTGTTTCATTCTGTTGTGTATGAGGTCGCTATGAGTCGATACCCAATTGATTACACCTAACAACAACACTGTAATATGTGTGGTGCTTTAGGATAAGCACTGTACTGCTAACTGCAAGGTCAGCTGTTCAAACTCATCAACCACTCTTTGGAAACACTATAGAGGGTTGCTATGAACTGGAACTGACTTGACGGCACTTAACAACAACACAAAAATCATAATGCTAAACTCCAGAAGAGAATGGAAAACTGTTTCCAGGAGTTGGTGGCGGTGTTGTCAAGTACCATTGAGTACGTTCTGAGTCCTAGCGACCCTGTATGGGGTTTCCATTTCCGGAGGGCAGCTGACCTTAGGGTCTAGTTCTTATTCTACAGTGCCAGGTTGTTGTTGTTAAGTGCGATCAAGTCATTTCCAACTCATAGCAACCCTGTATAGGATTTCTGCGGTAG
>NW_006408521.1:13162984-13170518 GCF_000296735.1 Chrysochloris asiatica | reverse complement strand
CCCCATACAGCGCTGCGGTAGCCCCATACAGCGCTGCGGTAGCCCCATACAGCACTGTGGTAGCCCCATATAGAAGGTTATTATTAAGTAAAAGAACCAACCACTCCTCGGAAACCCTTTATAGGGTCTCTGTGAGTCAAAACTGACTTGATGGCACTGAACAACAACCTCATTTTACTGCGCTTTGTAGATGCTATGTTTTTCACAAATTGAAGGGTTTCCGAGAAATGGCTGGTGAGTTTGAACGTCTGACCTTGCGGTTCAAACTGACCTTGAGGTTGCGTGCTTATTCTATGGCGCCATAATTCTCAGAGCATTTCAGACTTCTTCACAATGCTGTTGCACACTTAATAGACTATAACAGAGGGCACACAGCTTTTAGACACACTGGGAATAAAAAATTTGTAGTGATTCCCCTTATTGAGATGGTTGCTTTATTGCTGTGGTCTGGAACAGAACCTGCAATATCTCTGAGGTGTGCCTCTATAAATAGAACTATTGTTGTTGTTTTTGTTGTTAGTTACCATTGAGTTGATTCCAACTCAGACTGAAATGAAAAAAGAGAGAGAGAGAATTGGAAAAGTGATTAGTGTTTTCAGATGATTGGGTATAAGGAGAGTTTCAGGACAGCTGGGATTAAAAAGGAATAGCATGAGAAAGATTTTAGTGGTAATGTACAGTTCTGTTGTTGTTGCTGTTAAGTATTGTGAAGCAGGTTTCAACTCATAATGACCCTGTATAGGGTTTGTGAGGGCTGGCTGGTGAGTTCGAACCACCGACCTTGCTGTTCAAACCGACTTGTGATTTAATGTTTATCCTAGAGCAGCACGGTTTTATGGAGCAAAAGGAGGCCATAGGTTAATACAGTAATCTGGCTAAGTGAAAGTCACTTAACAAAACTCCTATAGGATTTGTCTTAGTCAGCTATTACTACACCAGTGCTGGTGGCTGCAAGCACCCACAAGCATCTCAGTGACTTGCAACAGCAAATACTTACTATTCATGCTCAAAGGTCTGTCGTTTGGCTGCGGTGGTTCTGCTTCACGTTGAGATCAGTGGGACTGGTTTAAAGTCATGAGTTGTGTCTTTTTCTTTGTAAAACACACTAACTGATGTCCAATGTGTACTAAAATGTTAATGACTAGTAGGCTAACCTAGTAAAAGCCACACCTTTCTACTCCCTTTAATTGAATTGTATGTTTACTAAGAGTTACATATTGCCCCAAATTTATTTATGCCCACTGCATTTATTAATAGTTAAATTATTTCATTAACTTTGTCTAATTTAATGAAATATGACAAAATAGAAATTATTGTTTATATTAAAGCTACAGTATAGTCCTTGGAAAAGTTGAAGAATAGTCATTTAAAAGTGTGGTCAAATTAGATAGTCTCACTTGGTAAATAGATATCCTAAAATGATAGAAGTGGCTTATACTTAATATTGCTTCTCAAGTGCTCTGAAACATTTTAGAGATGCTAAAATCTTACAATGATGAAGTATGAAATATTTCTTGGAGAGCAATTATTTGATATAGATTCAGGAAGTCAATTTTTTTTTAAAGACCTTATCACTACTTGGAGATACGATTGAGTTAATTTACATTAACTTATTGTAAGTTTAAGGTATATATGAATATCATTTTCTCACGAATTACATTTTCATAGAAGAAAAAGTACTTTTTTAGGTTCATGCTATTTAGAAATGGAGGAACTGACAATAAAACTCCAATTTTCTTCAAAGTGGCCAGTGTTTCATGCTACTCTTTGAAATTTGTTCTCAATCCTAAATGATGAATTTCCTGCATGTTTTAGACATGTAAATAGAACAAGAGGTAAAATATTCCCAATGCCTCCCTTGCTAGTTCTAAATTAGGCTTTCTGAGAACTGCTTTAATGTTATTGTATACAAACAGAATAGTAAATGTCTACGATGATCATGAAGATATATATCTGATCTGTTCAGTTCATCTTTAAAGCAAGAGGAGACGCTCAAATAATATTAACTTAATAGGTCAAGAAATTATACTTTTTCTAAAAATAGTAATTTGATTTACCCTAGTCATTCCTAGTTTTATATATTTTAGACAGATCCTGGACAAACACTTACATCGTAATAGTTTTCCATTATACTTTTTCTTTCAGGCTCATTGCTATGGATGAGGGCTTGTTTTTTTAGCCTGCTTGTATTCATAGATGACAATAAATGATGGTTGCTCTAGTCATCATTTAAGGTAAACCACAAGGTCACAGAAACCTAAAATATATTCCCAAATGACTGTCTTGACAAAGACTTTCTCTCTCACCTGGGAAGGTCATGTTAATATATGGATGTTGTTGTGGTACTTGAAATAGGAAAGAACATTTTCTTTTAACTACTCCTTCAATTGTGTGTTTATCCAGTTTACTCATCTTGGATTTTAAAAAGTGGGTTTATCATCACCAAAGGGGATAAAATTCCATGATTTCAGATGTGGATTGAGGAGAACTGTTTAATTACTTCCTATTTGGGATATCAAGATAAGAGAATATCTCAGCAATAGAAACAAGGTAGGGAGTACTGGGGCAAAATCATTGACAATATTTTTCTTAAAGCCTCTTATGGACTTGGAAACTTGGAAACTCTATTGCACTTAGGAATATTCTTTCATTAATGCTATGATTTTGCTGTATACCCGCTGACCAGCGTCAAGACCCCAAATGAAATCAAAGTGGTTCCAATCTGGCAATAGGTTGAAGTAACTGAGATTTCTGATTTGAGGGAGCATCCTGGCCACATCCTTTGGTGTTACAAGTACATCATGTCCACCAGCCCAAATAGCAGTAGGTACTTTCATTGCAGTTAAGTCATACAGTGGGGGTTGACTCTATGGAAGAGGAAAGAAAGGACACCTGTGAGAGGAAGAAGAGTCATACCAATAGCCACATTCAAATAAACAGGGTTTGCACAATACATATCTATTCCTTAGGCTCTGTGGGAGATAGGAAGAAACATGGAATGGGCTCTCCCTTCAAGAAGCTTGCAAAAAAAAAAAAAAGACTGACAAGATAGCTAAATAAACATTTATGTACAAATTTGTTTGTTTTGTTGTTGTTAAGGGCTGTCCAGTCAGTTCCGACTCATAACAACCCTGTAGAGGGTTTCCAAGGAGAAGCTGGTAGGTTTGACTGCTAACCTTGCAGTTAACAGTCCAGTGCTTATTGTAGAGCATTTATTAAATGCTATAAAATACTCCCCAAATACAATAGAAGCAATGAATGGAATAAAAGTCATTTGGAATGAGTCTTGAAGGATGGTTAGATTTTAACAGGCAGGTATTGATTGGGGTGAGAGAGCGTCTTAGGAGGGAAAAAACTTTTCAGGTTATGGTCAGCAATAACCAACTGCCCAGTGTACTTGGAGAACCAAATGTGTGAACATGCACAGAAGGAACAGGCAGTCAAGGTCTACTTTAGTTAGAGATCTTTCCAATGTTTTGGAGGCTGAGCAGAATCTATGTCTATCTAGGGCTCTGTGTCTTAGGAGGAGTCCTGGTGTGGTGCTATGGGTTAATGTGTTGGACTGCAAGGTTGGTTTGAACCTCAAAGTCAGTGGTTCAAGCTCACCAGCTGCTCCTCAGTAACCCTAAACAGGGTTGCTATGGGTCGGAACTGATTCAGAGGCACTCAAGAGACCCATATCTCCCACAATATACCAAAATGAACTCATGTGGATTAAAGACCTAAGTGTAAAACCAAAATCTATAAATATCATCAATGAAAACCTGGGGACAAACTTAGGGACTCTGATACATGACATAAATACACTATCAAACATAACTGAAAACACACAAACAGTAGGACACAAAATAGAAGATTGGGGCCTCCTAAAAATTAGACACGTATATGCATTAAAACATATTAAGTTATGCAACTCTACTGCACTAGATCTCTTTAAAGTGTTCAAGAGCAAAACTATCAGTTTAAGGACTAAGGTGTGCCTGAACCAAGTCATGGCATTTTCAGTGACTTTATATGCATGTGAAAGCTGGACAATGAATAAAGAAGAATTGATGCATTGGAGTTACAGTGTTGGAGGAGAATATTAAAAGCACCAAGGACTGCCAGAAGAATTAATAAATCTTTGCTGGAAGAAGTACAACCAGAATGCTTCTTAGAAGCCAGGATGACCAGATTTCATCTCTCATACTTCAGATATATTATCAGGAGGGACCAGTCCCTGGAGTAGGACATGATGCTTGGTTAAGTGGCGTGTCAGTGGAAATTAGGAAGACCCCCAACAAGATGGATTAGTACAGTGGCAGCAGCAATGGGCCCAAGCATAACAATGATTGTGAGGTTGGCACAGGACTGGGCAGTGTTTTGTTCTGTTGTGCATAAGGTCACTATGAGTCAGTACCAACTTAATGACACCTAACTACAGCAACAACAGCAATGCATCAAAAGATTTCACCAAAAGAGTAAAAAGATAACCCACAGACTGAGAAAAAATTTTGGCAATGACATATCAGGCAAAAGACAACTCTCTAAAATTTATAAAACACTTCAACACCTCAACCAGAAGACAAATAATCCAATTAAAAATTGAGCAGAGGACATGAACAGACTCTTCATCAAATAAGACATTCAAGTGATCAAGAAATATATGAATTGCTTGTAATCATTAGCCATTAGAGAGATGAAAATCAAAACAACCATTAGACATTATCTCACCCTAGCATGAACTGTTGTTGTTGTTAAGTGCCTTTGAGTCGGTTCTAACTCATAGCGACCCTGTATAGGGTTTCTAAGGACTAGCTAGTGAGTTTGAACTGCTGAACTTGCAGTTCAAGCCACCCTTGCAGTCAAGTGCTTATCTCACAGCACTACACCAGGACTCTTATTAATAGTAAAACAACAACAACAAATGATGGTGAAAATGTAGAGAGACTGGGACCCTCCTACACGGCTATGGGGACTATAAGATAATGTAACCTTTGAGGAAAACAGTATAGTGTTTTCTCAAAAATTCAGAAATAGAAATACCAAATGGCACAGAAAGCCCTCTATTTGATACAGATAATGCCCATCCATGCTCACTGCAGCTATCCACAGCAGCAAAACGATGGCTCCAACCTGCTATGCCCATCAACAGAAGAACGTTTCCACAAACTTTGGTACACACAATGAAATCAATGCTACTAAACTCTGACGAATAAGGCTGAGTCTGTGAAACACCTCGTAGTAGGAAAGACCCTGGAAGACATTATGCTTATTGAAATGAGTCAGCTTCATAAGGACAAATATTGCATGAGGCCACTATTGTAAAAAGTCAAGAAAAGGTTTTCATGCTAAAAGAAACACTCTATGAATTACTCATGAGCTAGAAGGTAGACATGTGTTAACTTGCAACTTGGATGACGGGGACGGCAATATACAAGATGGAGATTGGCAGAAGAACGATGAAGGCAGGGGAAGATACAGGAGTGGAGGAGTAAAAGGGAATAGAGGTAGGTACTATTAAATACACAACCCTGCAATGACAGCAGTCTACGGGTGGATACATGGTACAGGAGGGAGTGGGAGGGTATACCCACAGAAGATAAAGCTTTGACAGGACATAAAACACTATGCTATAAGTTGCTCATTAACACTAGTATCTCTTGATACTAATATAAGTTACAAAGTTGTGTACATGACATATAAGGCTGAGAAGACTGGAAGAAATACACCAAAATATTAATATACCTAGTCATCTCTAGATAGTGGAATTGCAAAAGATTTACTTTCCTTTATATATGCTTCTTTTGTTTCTAAATTTTTAATAATCTGTATTTAATTAATACAGATTTAAAAGTGGGCAAAAAGTAATAATTAAAGAAAATTTAATTTAAAAAAATCCATGCCAATACCACCAATTGTCAGATAGGATTCTAACTCTCTAATAACTTCTTATTATAACTTCTCAAAATTGCTATTCTGGGGTCGTTTTGGGTAACTGACCTGATTGTAGTGATGCATATTCTCAGCTTCACTTCCCCAGTCATAAGCTCTGAATTCATCAGCTCCATACATCTGAGTAATTATTAAACAGAGAACATTCAGGCTATGGATCACAAGCACTGACAACAAAACAAATCTTCCAAATCATTGGAGACACTTGAATACGGGGTTCAACAGTGAAAGAGAAGCAATGGCCTGCTTTGTTTGTAGGAAAAGCTAGAGGAAACCAAGATTCCTTCCAAACCAAAACCCACTGTCATCGGGTTGATTCTCACTCATAGCAACCTTATAGGATTGAGTGGAACTGCTCCAGAGAGTTTCCAAGGCTGTAATTTTTAAGTGCCATCGAGGTTTCCAACACATTGAGACATTGTATAGTGCTTATGAGGAGTGGCTTGTGGATTTGAACCACAGACTTTGTGGTAAGCAGTGAAGTGCTTATCCTACAGTGCCATACCAGGACTACGAGACTACAATTAGGAGGAAGTAAAATACCAGGTATTTCTCTCTCTGTGGAAGTCTTACCTCTTGCTTCAGCTTTTAATCTATGTTTTAAACTCTAGTCTATATCACTACTTGGTTTTTAACCAAGTATTGTTATTAAGACCTAGGGATTATAAGAGTGACCAAGAACAAAGCAAACACAAGTGACCCAGTTTCTTAAAATAGATTTGTTAATAGGGGCAGGACTGCCTTCTGATGTCAAAAGAAAATTATGATGGAAATGGCTGTCTATGACAAGGACTCTACCTGTTTTATGTGTAGAAGATTCTGCACTGATGATCCAGTGGGAGCATGTGATACATACACGTCCATTCTACTCTGATGGAAAAGTAACAACAATGAAATATGTTACAGCAATAATGAATCACCAATCAAAATAATGATGCCTCTCTAGACCAGAGAACAAGTATACTAAGAATTAATAAACAAATACAGGGGCTTTGGAAATGGTAAAGCACAATCATCCAGATAAATAGGTATTCGTGTCAGATACTTCATTGTTGTTTGATGCCATAGAGTGAGTTCTGACTCATAGTTACACTATGTATAATGGATTAAAGCACTGCCAGGTCCTGTGCCAACAAACACCAGTCATTGTTGTTATGTAGGAGGCCACTATGGCTATCACCGTGTTCATCCATCTCATGGGGTCTTCTTCTTTTTCACTGACCTTCAGTTTTCCAGACATGCTGCCCTTTTCAACATATCCAAAGAATGAGCGATGAAGTCTCGCCATCCTTGTCTCTAAGGAACATTCTGGCTGTACTTCTTCCAAGACAGATTTGTTTGCTCTTCTGGAAATTCATTGCTCTTTCACTCTTCTTTTCCAACACGATAATTCAAATGCATCTATCCTTCTATGGTCTTCCTTAGCCATTCTCCAGCTGTTACATGCATATGAGGTGATTGAAAATAACATATCTTTGTCCTCAAAGTGAAATCATTTTTGCTCTTTAATACCTTACAAGAGGTCTTCTGCAGAATGTGCCCTTTGGAGATGTAATTTATTATATATGCCTGAGTGGGGTTTTTTGTTTGTGTGTTTTTT
>NW_006408521.1:13159869-13161744 GCF_000296735.1 Chrysochloris asiatica | reverse complement strand
TCACTCCTTGGAAACCCTATACAGTCACTATGATAGGAACTGACTCAATGACACTTAACAACAACAACACATGTATATATGTATAGAGAGTATAAAGATGGTGGACAAGAACAAAACAAAAGCAATGGGATATATAGATGTCCCATTCTTCCTCCATACTCATTCAGCTGTGTCTCTGTACATTTATCTACACAAAGAACACTGTTGTTCCAAGGTTGTGTACATTTCACAATTTACCTCTATCCTTTATAACACTTGCATACTTCCATGTGTCTTCACCTATTTCATCATTCTTCTGCCAATCTCCCTCTTCTTGTCTAATACATTCCCCTTTCGTACATATTGTCCTTCCTGTCACCCAAGTTAGCATGCATCTACCCTTTAGCCACCATCTGCTCCTTGGAAATCCTATGCAGGGTCACTATGAGTCAGAATCAACTTGACAACACTTAACAACAACAACAAATCCTTTAACCAGAGAATTACTCTCCCTTCCCTCTGATGCTGGTAACTATCAAAGAAGTTTCTTTTAGTATGGAAACCTTTTCTTGAGTTTTTACAATAATGGTCTCATACAATATTTGTCCTTTTGTGGTTGACTTAATTCATTCAGCATACTGTCTTCCATGTTCATTCGTGTTATGAGGTGTTTCACATATACATAATTATTCTTCAACATTGCATAGTATCCCATTGTGTGTATGTAAATTTTATCTACTTTTCCGTTGATGGGCATTTAGTCTGTCTCCATATTTTTGCTATTGTAAGCAGTACTGCAATGAGCATTGGTGTGCATATACCTACTTGTGCCCTGGGTCTATTTCTCATGGATATATGCCAATTAGAGTGATTCCTGGGTCTAATGGTATTTCTATTTCCAACTTTATGAGGAAGCACCATACCATTTTCCACAGTGGTTGAACAATTTTACAGTCTCACCAGCAATTGTTGTTTTTTTTAACTTTGCTATTAAAGCTGGTGTGAGATGACATTTAATTGTTGTTTTGATTTACATCTCTCTAATGGTGTAGCTAAAGGAGCTCTGGTAGTGTAGTTGTTACAAATTGGGCTGCAAACCGCAAAGTCAGCAGTTGGAAACTACCAGCTGTTCCATGGGAGAAAGATGAGGCTTTCTGCTCCCATAAAGATTTACAGCCTCAGAAATTCTGTACAGGGTCACTATGAGTCGGAACCGACTCCACGGCACATAATAACAACAATGGTGTGGCACTGTGGACTAATGCGTCAGACAGCAAAGTCGTTTGGACTGCAAGGTCAGTGGTTCAAGCTTACCAGTTGCTCCTTGGAAACCCTCTACAGGGTCACTATGGGTAAGAATCAACTCTATGGCACTTATCAACAACAATGGCTAATGACTGTGAACATTTTTTCATATGTCTGTTGGCTGCCTGAATGTAAAGTTGGTCTGGTTTTCACAAATTCCTTTAATTTTAACTTATCTGGAAATGTTCTAATTTCACTGTCATACTTGAGGGACGATTTTTACTGGTTGTATGATTTTGGGTTGGCAATATTTTTCTTTCAGAATTTTGTATTACCTCCCTATTTCCTTCTTGCTTGCATGATGTCTGCTGAGAAGTCAGAGCTTAATCTTATTGGCTCTCCTTTGAGTAGGTAACTTTTCATTCTTCCCTAGTTGTTTGCAGGATTCTTTCCGTGTCTTTGATTTTGGAGAGTTTGATTATGGTATGTATTGATGATTTTCTTTCATGGCCTGTACTGTTTGGGGTTTGTTCAGCTTCTTTAATGAATATCTTCTTGTCATTTATGATGCTAGGGAAATTTTCTTCCAACAGCTCTTCAACTACCTTTCTGTACTTTCCTTTGTCTCTTCCTATTCAGGAATTCCAGTTA
>NW_006408521.1:13149791-13159589 GCF_000296735.1 Chrysochloris asiatica | reverse complement strand
CTTTGGATGTACCTGAATGTCATTCTCTTGAGTTCCTTTTCAGGTAATTCTAATGCCTTTTTCCTCAAAAATATTTTCTAACTCTGCCTCTTGGTCATTTGTTCAAGCCACTCTGTCTTGTTTCTTTGTGTGAATAGAAATTATCTGCTGCTTTCAAGACATTGTGATGTTGGATTTGCATTAAGCTGATGATTGTATGTTGATGTATTCTTAGGCACTCACCAACTGCCTCCTAGGGGTTTTGAACAGGAGAAGCACTTGTGCACTCTCCTTTATTCGTTGTTTATGCAGTTCAGTTTAAGATGGATTTGGCTGATGTTTGTTGTTGTTGTTGTTGATCCAGTGTATACAGTTCTGGCCCAATGGTTGGGGTTGGAGAGGATATGGTGCTGACTGGGCTGTATGGCTTCAGTTGCTGTGTCCTGCTAGTTGAGGCAAGAAGAGAAAATGCAAACAAACAAAATAGACATGGAAAAAAACCACAAACTAGTAAACAAGAGAGAAAAGAGAAAATATTAAAGACAATAAAAACAAAAAACCAGGTGGCAGCTTGCAAAAGAGTACAAAAATCAAGGAGAGAAAGAGGGAGAGGAAAAAAATAACAATAATAAAAGAAAATTAAAAGAAAGAAAAAGACCTAAACATAATTAGGGAGAGGAATGAATAACAGGGAAAAGTCCAGAGAGTAGTGAAAAATGACTATAATTAATTAATTAAATAATGAGGGGTTAAAAAATAAGAAGAAAGAAGGAAGCAACAGTGGCTGGGAAAGAGAAGCAGAAAAAAAAAATGAAAGGGGAGATAAAAAGAAAAGCAAACAAGACAGGCAAAGTTAAGGGAGAAAGAACAAAGAAAGAAAAACAAACAAACAAACAGGGCAGGTGACAGTCCTGAAAGAAGAGAATTCTAGGTTCTTCTGTCAGCCATGGTCATTATATCATGATGTCATGGGTGGTTAAGTGATGAGACAGTAACACTCAACCCTAGATGGAATGCCTGTAGGGCTAGGTTTTGACTGTTCTGTGCACACAATTCAGAAATAGTTCATGCATGCCCCAAAGCAGCTGGGATATCAGGGTAGTTCCATCCCAGAGGGGAGCTAAGGGTGAGATGTTCTTCTAGTCTAGGGCTGATGAGAACCAACTCTGCAGGTCTGGAATAGGTCACTCCTGATTCTAGTTGCCTGGGTTGGTGCTGTTAGCTCCCTACACATTTTGATATGATTTGGACAGCCTATAGAGCAGATGCCTATAGAGTGGGAGTGTTTGTAGATGGGGGCTGACAACACCTCTAGTCACCAAGGTAATGTGGGGTACAAGAAGAAAAGAAAAAAAAAAACAAAAAACTCTCCCCTTTCTGTCAATCAATAAGTGGCATGCCTTTGCACCACCTAATTCCTTCTTACCTTCAAAGTTACCTGTGAAATTCAAGATGAACACACTGCAGCTGGCCTGGCCACCAGCACAGATCACCAGTTTCTTTTCTCTGTGTGTGCATGTGTTTTCTCTCCTGTACGTCTGTTCAGCTGTTTCTTTTAGTGAGGGATAGCTCAGGCCTGGCCAGGGTCAACTCTACAAATCTGAAGCAGGGCCCCGCCAAATAGGGTCATTGCAGAAGCTCCTGTCTCCTCTAACGGGATCACAACATTGCAACACTGATGTCTGTGCAATTCCGACCTCCAGGAGAGTGGGTGCCTCCCTAGGGGTGTACACGAGTGGGTGCAGGTCTCAATTCTGATCACCAGGGGAATGTAAGGAAAAGAAAAAAAATTGCACCCCTGTCTCTGTCAGCCATAGGTATGTTTCTCCAATGCCAGTAACTTTTCTTATCTCTGAAACCTCTCAGATATGATCAGGATGACTGTGCCCATCTGGTCACTGGCTCATACCACTGCCCTCTCCTCATTTTGCTGTGTCTGCTCAACTCTAATTCCTAGTAACCATCCAACTCATTTCTCTGTCCCTTCATCTGAAGTTCAGAGATCCAGGACTATCATCTATATCTGTTTCATTTGGTTATCCATATCTTTGTTGTAGAAGGTCCACACAGCCTTTCTGCCTAGTCTGCTATTTTGCCACCTTTAGTCAACGGTATATTTTGCTTCACGTCATCTTCTGAATCTGCTTGAATTTCTGGCAGCTCTCTGTTGATGTACTACTGCAACTGTTTTTGAATTATCTCCAGCTAAATTTTATTTATACATAATATTAATGATATTGTTTGATGATTTCCACATTCTGTTGGGTCATATTTCTTTGAAACGGGCAAAAATATGAATCTCTTCAAATCATCTGTGCCAAGAAATTTGGAAGACAGCTACTTAGCCAACTGATTGGAAGAGATTTATATTTGAACCCATTCCAAAGAAAGGTGACCCAATAAAATGTGGAAATCATCAAACAGTATGCAGTAAAATAGATACATCAATATAAATTAAAAAAAAACAACACACCTATAATATCTTAAATTATCAAAAGATCTCAAAATCATTATACATACCACATTCATATTTTTCATGTTGGATCCAGCCCATGAGGACAAGAATAAACTACATATCACCCAGAGTACTTTATTGTTGCATATTTTTACAGAAGTCAGCTTTCCTTTCTCATCTTCTAAAAGTAAACCTTTAGTGCCAAACATAGCCTGTAAAAGTAAAAAAATAAAATAAATTTTAAAAATACACACATACATATAGTGGTGGTTATGTGCCATGAGTTGGTTCTAACTCATAGTGACCTTGTATAGGGTTTCTGAGGCTGTAATTCTTTACTGGAGCAGAAAGTCTCATCTTTCTCCTGCAGAGCTCCAGGTAGATTTGAATTGCTGACTTTTCAGGAGTTGTTGTTGTTGAGTGCCATTGAGTCTATTCCAACCCATAGCTACCCTGTATAGGGTTTCCAAGGAGCAAATGGTGACTTTGAACTGCTGACCTTGCAGTTCAAACGGCTTTGCAGTTTGGTGCATTAACCCACAGCATCACACCAGGACTCCAGGAGTAGGGGATTGAAAAGTAAATTATTTTTCAAGAACTATCTTAAGACTTCTTTATATTATCTTCATCCTAGACATGAGCCATACATGAGGATATAGTTAAATTTGCTGATTTGGTCAATGAAACCAAGTTATCCAGGAAAATCGATTTATGACTTCACCTATAACCATGAAGTATCATCAATATTGTTTACAAGGAGACTGCAGAAAGGACCTTCAACCCCCAAATTACTTCCTCATATTGAAGCTTCCCTGTATTCTGTCCAATTAGAGATTGTCAACATTTCTTATATGTCATTTATTGGCATGGAAATTGGAAGAATTTCTCCTTAAGATCAGATATTATTTTAAATAAGAAAAACAAAACAAAACAGGATTTTCTCTATTGCCCATCATCATACTGACTGTATATTAGTTGCCCAGATTGGCTAGCTCTCACACTGCAAGACAGACAAGGGTGCACTGAAGGGAGGGGTAGAAAAAATTTGACGATTTGTTAGGAGAACATGGGAAAGTACACTTGGGTGGAAATCTCTCATGGGGTGCTTGAAACTTCTGGGGTCACAGATATTCTGAAAAGCTGGGGAAGGAGAATAGAAATAGGACTTAAAGTGGTAGGAAACTTGAGAACAGATGACATACAAACTGAAGGAACTAACCAATGCAGGCCAAACAAAGCATATACAAATCTGGTGTTTTTTAAAAGATATGTGTATATATGAATTTAACAAATTAATCTGTTCAGCCTCCCAGAATGTAGAAAACATTCTATATTACTGTCAATAAACAATAAATGTTAAATAGAAATATCCACCACACAAAAGGACAATTACTTCACTTGTATTTACAGTAAACAAAGCAATAAAACTAATATAGCTCATTTATAATGAGTTCCTTTGGCCCTGTGGGTTAAGCAATGGACTCTTAACCAAAAGGTGAGTGGTTCAAACCCACCAATAGCTCTGTGGGAAAAAGATGTGGCTATCTTCTCCCGTAAAGATTTAGTCTCAGAAACACTAAGGAGCAGTTCTTCTCTGTTCTATTGGGTCACTGTGAGTCAGAATCAACGTGATGGAGGTGGGCTTGGAATTCACACATAATAATTTCCACTTCCAACATTACCACCCCAAGCCAGGACTTCACCATCTTCAGTATGAATTACTGTGATACTTTAACTGGTCTTCTTGTCTTTATTTTGGTCCAAATCTAATTTACCTTCCACCCGAAATGAAATGGGCAATTTGGTAAACTATTATGTTTATTTTTAAAGAAATAAAAATAAACAGGGAATAGGGGAAACCTTTTCAATGAATAGAGAAAAATCCCAAATTGACTGTCAAAGTACTTTTTCAACTCTTGGAAAATAACCAAAAAATATTTAAATGAAAAATTGAGCTTTAAGATAGGCTTTGTATTTTCTTGTCTAGAGCAAAGATGAGTTAAGTGAATCAAAGACACAAGGATACCATCAGTCCAAAGGACTAATGGACCATGCAAACTTCATCGTTTGCTACCTTGAGACCAGAAGAACTAGATGGTGCCCAGCTACCACTACCAACTACACTGATTGGGGTCTCAATGGGAGGTTCCGGATAGAAGAGGAGAACAATATGGAATAAAACTCAAAATCAAACAAAAGAGCAGGCTAACTGGTCTGACAGAGACTGGTGGAATCCCTGAGATGATGGTCCTTGTTGTGTTAAGTGTTTTCAAGTTGATTCTGACTCATAGTGATCCCTGTATAGAATTTCTGAGGAACAGCTGGTGGGCTTAAACCACCAATTTTGTGGTTAATTGTCAAGTGCTTAGTCTACAGCACCACATTAGGTCCTTCGACACCCTGTAAGCCTGCAACTGAACTCACCCCTGTGACTCAATTTTCATCCAAACAATAGGCAGGCCTATAAAATGAACAATAGCAACAGGGAGGTATACCTGCCTTAGAAGCTTCAACCTTACAAGACCCAAAGGGCAGCATTTTCCAAGGGACAAAGCTCAGAAAGCGGATGGGACAGATAAGAAGGACATATGGACACTGTAAACACAGGGAGGAAGTAGATTTCACACATAAGACTGCTTTTACACTGTGGAGACTGCAGTCATTGTCACAAAACCAAACATGGGTATTTGTGAATTGTTGGATAGAACACTAATTTGCTTTGTAAACTTTTACTCAAATCACAATAAATAAGAAGACAGAATTTGGAGTCTTACTAAATTAGTTTAAGCTTCCTATGGGAAGGAGTGTATCTGCCAGGTTCATTGAAAATCAAAGTCAGCAGCATTAGTGATTATATGTAATTTCAAGAGTGTCTTCCATTTGGGCATTGTGAATCCATTGACCTGGCCAACTGAATGTTACAAGAAACTTTGTGAGAAGACCTTGTATTGACATAGACTTCAGATCATCTAGAAGTTCATGTGACATAAAAGGGGTTTCAAAAACTTTGTGGAAAGATTTCATTTTCCATGAACTCTTTGAAGCCTCTTTATAAGTTTTGCTTGTAACTGAGTGTTTTAAATTATAGACAGGAGCTGTAGGAACTAAGACAGATTCCCACACATACCGTGGCAGGCACACATGTGTAAGCATGTTTACAGAGTCTAATTTGTATAGATTTTGTCTAACTTTCCTACTTTTACATCATAATCAATTTTTAAACAATAAGGATCTGTGATTTAAAAAAATTAGATAAATTTTGGTGAAAGGGGAAACCTACCTTGAATAAGGAATCTGGAAGTAGAAAAAAACTGGTAAAAACACCTGTGGGGTATTTGAATGAGGCCATAGGACCCAAGGCAAAATTCATTTTGATTCTTTGTTCCAGTTCTGGCATGGTGGAAAAGGCTACAAATCCTGAGAGAACAGGAGACAAAACAATCTTGTAAAAATGAGAAATACTTATACAATGCTTCTACTAATGAAAGCAGGGCTTGGTTTGTTATTTTTGTCCATCTATCCTAATGGTCTTTGGAATGAGTTGGGAAACTTTTGAGTTTTTCAGCAAAGATGCCTTCAGCCCTCTCTATTCCCATGGTCCCTTGCTGTTTTTTCTTGATGGGCTACTTAACCTGGTTGGGGAAGTGGAATAACCAGTAGAGGAAAAGTAAAGGAGAAACTACCAAAGCAGCTATAGCTAGGTGAACTGTGGATGAACTTACTGTCATTTACCCCAACTCTGAGGTGCCAGATTGAGTCACAGGGCTTCTAGAGATAACTAGTCTATTATGAGAGGTGAGCCAATCAATCCTTTCTGAAGTACCATCCAGTTTCTCAGCAGACTTTCTTTTTCACAACGGAGAGTTCCCTCTCTCAGCACTTCACAGGATGCATACTAGTCTTTCTGAATCTTCCCTGATTACAAGTGGAAAACTTGCTCTGGGTCCACTGTCTATAATGAGAACCGGTTGTCTCCATCTACTTTGCGCTTTCAGCAATTGCATTGCAACCATTTACAGCCTTGGGAGGATGGGAGCAGAGATAAGGACAACACAGGGAAGGGCATGGGGAAAATCTATATTTTGGTTCTCCCAGGTACTTCCTTCAGGAGCCTCTACTAATTGTGTGCGTGTGTGTGTGTGTGTGTGTGCGTGAGAGAGAGAGAGAGAGAGAGAGAGAAGCAATAGCTGAGGTTTTTTGTTGAAATTCTTGTTGAAATATTAAAAAGCCCTTGGCCAGAAAAAGAACTGAAATATTTCACTGAGTAATTGATACAAAAGGCTTGTATGGTACTGTTCCCCCTATGGGATAATTGGAAATGTGTAGCGTTTCTTGGGTGATCACTCTGTCTGTCTGTCTGTCTATTGGTACTTAGTGGGCTGGGGTCAGGGTTTCTAAATTTCCTGTAAATGGTGATCATTTCTCTGTTCAAAATATCAATAGCATTCATCGAAAAATGGCAAGTCTTAAATTCAGTGCAGAGCAGTGATGATCATTTTATTTGCTTTCTTTGTAGATCAGCTCTAAAAGCAAATTTAAGTCTAGCCCATTTTTGTAGGTTCAACTCAAGTCTTTCCTTCTACATATAGTTTCTCACCAGGTACCAAACCTTCTATTTGTGAAGTCAAACTGACCTAGTTTAAATCTATGCACCAAGGGACCTTTGGCAACTCAATTTTCTCAGAACTTCTGTTTTCTTTTCTATAAAATAGAGACGATAATAGTAGGATTGTTCTGAAAATTAAAGGAAAATATTGTGCAAAAGATTCTGAACCCAGGAACAGATATACAGTAAGAACTCAGTACGTTTTAGCTATTTATAGCATAATTATTTGGCTTTATGTGTGGTATTAGGTCTCCCACAGTTATTTGATATATGTTCTCTGATACTCACTGTCTCTTCCAAGACAAGCTGCCTGAGCACCAATATAAGGCATTGATGAACATATGTTTACTATTAATAGAACTAGAGATACTAATAATATTGTAAGAATATTTATTGCCTCCTACAATTCTAAAAAATTTAATTAAATGCAGACTGAAATACTGCACTCAACGTGGCTCGATCCCTTAAAATGGAAAACTTTAGTGGAAGATCAATAACAAAATTAAATTTGTATAAGTATTAATTCCTTTAAGGTTTTATTTCAAGCTGAATTATTGATTTCTTCCCAAAAGATCTTGGCAATTTGTTAAAAAGTAAAATTTCAAAGACCAGGGTTTTGTACTTAAATTTTTTTCTACATAGTGCTTACATTTAATTGTTTCACCATAAACATTAAATCACAAGCTAAGTGGATAAATCCAAATGATTTATTACAATTAACTTTTGTGTTCCATCCCACTATATCCATATCTTATTCGTTTGTTCAAATAGAAGTCCCACCCTTTTCTTTTTGTTTTAAATGACTAATGGTTTGTGAGGAAAGCATGCCTAATGTTTATTTATTAGGGATATTTCCATACATTTGGCTTTACTCTTTCAGCTCTGAAGGGATCTAGAAATATATTCTTTGGTATTATTTCTTTGGATTTCATCCATAGTGTTCCCAAGAAATTGCATCCCCATTAAGAATGTGGCACTGTGAGCACACATTGGGAAAGGTTTTTTCTACCTATTCACAATCTTTTCACATGCAGAATGGGCTGTCTCTCCACTGAGGCACAAAGTATCTGATCCTCATAGGACTGTAAGTGGCCGTTAACTGTAGTCTAATTTAAGGTGAATCTATGTTGGAAAAAGTACAGCCAGAATGCTCCTTAGAAGCCAAGGTGGCCAGTCTTCATCTCTCATACTTTGGACATATTATTAGGAGAAAGACTTCATACGTGGTAAAGTGAAGGGAGAGAGCAAACAAGGGAGACTACCAACAAGATGGATTGGCATAGTGGCAGTAACAATGGGCTCAAGTGTAGCAGCAATTAAGAGGATGGTGCAGGATGGGGTAAGTGTTTCATAGTGAGTCATAACCAACTCCAATGCACTTAACAACAACTTGCAGATGCCATTAACATTTGCCCTTCTAAACATACCTATTGTAGTGCCAAGTGAATGTCCAACGAAATACAACTTCTCCTCACCAGTTTTATTTACAATGAAGTCTATTATTCCTGATAGATCATATTTTGCCATTTCAGCAAAACTGCAAAGAAAACAAAAGAGGGGTTTATAAATACAACGCAGTTTAAACCTCAGAGTGTTTGTTCACTCCTCTTCTTTATTCTCAGAATTCTCTTCTGTCTACTTATTTAGTATATATCACATTATTTGTCCAGTTAAATGTGATCGAGGAGCCTTGGTAACACAGTGGTTAACCACTTGCCTGCCAACCAAAAGGTCAGTGATTTCAGTGTCGGCTTCTCTAAAGATATACAACCTTGGAAACCCAATGGGGCAGTTCTACTCTGTCCCATAGGGTCATTGTTGCTGCTAAGTGCTGTCAAGTCAATACTGACTCAGCAACATTTCACAGTATTTCCAAGGCTGTGAATCTTTAGATGCATTGAATGGTACATTACTGGTGATTGGGGTACGAAAATTTGAAACAGAGAGTAAGGATCACTAGTTGGAAAATATGGATTTGGTAATAGAAATAATGCTGGAGATCACATGATAGAATTTTGCAAGGGCAACAACTTATTCATTTGCAAATACCTTTTGCAAACAATGTAAAAGGTGACTATACATCTAGACTTCACCAAATGGAATACAAAGGAATCAAATTAACTACATCTGTGGGAAGAGATGGTGGAAAAGCTCAATATCATTAGTCAAAACAAGGCCGGGGGAAACTGTGGAAAAGACCATCAATTGCTCAGGTGCAAGTTCATGTTGAAACTGAAGAAAATTAAAACACATCCAAGAGAGACAAAATATGGCCTAGAATTTATCCCACCTAAACTTAGAGACCAGATTTGATGCACTAGATACTAATGACTAAAGACCAGAAAAATTGTGTGATGACATCAAGAACATCATACAGGAAGAAAATAAAAAGTCATTAAAAAGACAGGAGAGGAAGAAAATATCCAAATGGAGGGAGAAATATTCTGAGACTTTCTTTTCAACATAGAGATGCTAAAACAAATGGAAGAAATGAGAAGGTAAAAGAACTGTATAGAACTTTTCAAAGGGAGGTTTTGTTGCAGACCGTGTAAGACTAATCAGAGGTTCGAGGCCCGCTAGGGCCGAGTGTAACAAATGAGGCCACTGGCAGTTATTGGCAAATTGCTTTCATATTAATATTCAGGTATATATATTAAATTAATACACTGGAGCCTTTGACAATCCACAGATAAATGGGGTATTTTCCTAAAGCAGAGACTAAAGGTTGTAAGGTTAAGCATTTCTCCAAGGGATTAAC
>NW_006408521.1:13142586-13149130 GCF_000296735.1 Chrysochloris asiatica | reverse complement strand
CAGTGATGTATCCACCCTGGCTTTGGGGTGCCTCTTTGTCTCTCTCTTTGTCTCCTTTGTCTCTTTCTGTGTATTCTTGAGTCGCCGTCAGGTATCCTCCCCTCGTGAACTGAACCCCAATGTCGAGGCGGGTCCCCGACAAGGTTTGAGAAGACAAAGTCAATTTTATAATGAAATGTGCAAGGACCAGGAGTTAGAAAACCAAAAGGGAAAAACACACTCGGTATTTCTCAAGCTGGAAGAACTGAGGGAAAAAATCAAACTTCTACTTGAAATATTGGAGAATTCTATGGGTAAAATATTAAATGATGCAGAAAACATTAAAAGAAGATGAAGGGAATACAAGAGTCACTGTACCAAAAAGAAAGGATCAATGCTCAACCATTTCAAGAGGTAGCACATGATCAAGAACCAATGGTACTGAATGAAGAAGTTTAAGAATTGGCAAACAAAACAAAACAAAACAAAAAACAACAACAAACAAACAAGGATCCAGGAATTGACAAAACACAAATTGAAATCTTTCAACAAATTGATGAAGCACTGAAGGCACTTTCATCTCTGCCAAGAAATTTGGAAGAAAACTCCCTGGCCAACTGATTGGAAGAGATCCATATTTGTGCCCATTCCAAGGAAAGGTGACACATGGACACATTGGAATGCAGAAATCATTGAACAATATCATTAATGCTACATTCAAGTAAATTTTTACTGGAGATAATTTAAAAATGCTTACAACAGTACATCAACAGTGAACTGCTAGAAATTCAAGCCGGATTCAGAAGAGGACGTGGAACTAGGGATATCATTGTTGATATCAAATGGATCATGATTGAAAGCACAGAATACCAGAAAGGTATTTATTTGCACTTTCTTGACTCTGCAAAGGCTTTTCACTGAGTGTATCATGACAAACTATGGTTAACATTGCGAAAAATGGGAAATTCAGAACACTTAATTGTGTTCCTGAGAAACTTGTACATAGACTTGTTAAAACAGAACAAGGGAATACTGAATGGTTTTAAATCAAGAAAGGTGTGTTCCATGGTAGTGTTCTTTCACCATATTCATTCAATTTGTATGCTGAGAAAATATCCAAGAAGGTGAATTATATGACGAAGACTATGGCATCAGAACTGAAGTAAAACTCATGAATTAGTTGTTATGTAAGGATGATGTCACCTTGGTAGTTGGGGAAGCTAAGAGGACTTAAAATACTTAATGATGAAAGTCAAAGACTTCAGCTTTCAGTAAGGATTGCATCTCAGTGTAAAGAAAACAAAAATCCTTACAATTGGACCAACAAATAACATTATGATAAATGGAGAAAAGATTGAAGTTGTCAAAGACTTAATTTTGTTTGGATTCATAATCAATACACATAAATGCAACAGTCAAGAAATTAAATCACATATTGCATTAGGCAATTCTGCTGCAAAAGACCTCTTTCAAGTGTTAAAGAACAAATATATTCATTTTTTAGAATTATGGTGTTGGAAAAGAGTATTGAAAGTACCATGGACTGTCAGAAAAAAAACCAAACTGGTACTGGAAGAAATATAGTTTGAATGCACCTTAGAACCAAGGATGGTAATTACGACTTTACCTTTCATACTCCGAGCACGTTATCACAAAAGAGCAGTGCCTGGAGAAGAACATCATGCTTGGTAAAGTGAAGGGTAAGCAAAAAAGAAGATGACCTTCAACAAAATGCATTGACACAGTGGCAGCAGCAATGGGCTCAAACGTAACAATTGTGAGGATAGCTCAGGATTGTAAAGAAATTTCTTTATTGGTATTCCCAATGATAAAGAATTATTGTGTTTTCTTAAAGTAGGCAATATTTAAACTCCTAGGCAAGGACTGGTGGCACAGCATATTTCCTGATGCTTATCGTTGACCTAGAGCTTTGACCCTCAAAATTTACTCTGTCCAGTGGGTTTGATTTTAGCTTAGTCTTAATACTCTCAGTTTTTCAGTTGTTGTAGTTAAGTGCCATCAAGTCAGTTCTAACTCAGCAACTCTGTATACTGTTTCTGAGGAGTGGATGGCGAGTTTGAACTGCCGACCTTGTGATTCAAGCTGACTTTGTGGTCCAGTGCATTATCCTGCAGTGCCACACTAGGATTCAACCTTTTTTTCCCCTGTTGACATGGCACTGTGCTGTCACCAGAGTTGCAAACCAATTGAAAGCTTGGGCCTGAGAAAGGGAAGTATATTGCATTGGCCTGTCCTTTGGTGCCTACAGAAAAACACTTTTCACTAAAAGAAACAGTCAATAGATCAATAGAGTTTTCTCCATTGTCCAGTCACAAGATTTGTAAAATCTCAGTGGTAGGTGTCAGTGACTGAGTTATGACTCATAGTGACCCTGTGTACAACAGAACAAGACACTGCCCATTTCTGTGCCATCGTCACAATTGTCATTTTTAAGCCCATTGTTGCAGCGATGGTGCCAGTTCATTTTCTGAAGGGTCTTTGTCTTTTTCTCTAACCCTCTACTAAACCAAATATGATGTTCTTCTTCAGGGATTGGTCCTTCCTTATAGTATACCCAAAATAATAGAGATGAAATCTTTCCATTCTCATTTCTAAGGAGCATTTTGGCTGCACCTCTTCCAAGACAGATTTGTTTCTTCTTCTGTCCATCCATGGTGTAGTCAATATTATTTGCTAACACTGTAATTCAAAAGTTTCACTTCTCTAGTCTTCTGTAGTTATTATCCAGGTGATTAAAAGCACCATGGCTTGAATTAGGTGCACTTTTGTCCTCAAAGTGACGTCTTTGCTTTTTGATACTTTGAAGAGGTGTTTTGCAGCAATTTTGCCCTATCTGACACGTCTTTTGATTTCTTGACTGTTGCATTGATTGTGGCTCCAAGTAAAACGTAATTCTTGACAACTTCAATCTTTTCTCTGTTTTTCATGATATTTATTGTTTTCTATACATTGTTTTTTGTTTTCTTTACATTGAAGTATAATCCGTATTCACTTTGATCTTCATCATGAAGTGCTTCAAGTCCTTTGCACTTTCAGCAAGCAAAGTTGTGTCATCTGTACATTTCAGGTTGTTAATGAGCCTTCCTTCAATCTTGATTCTGTGTTCTTCTTCATATAGTTCAGTTTCTCAGATAATTTGCTCAGCATACAGACTAAATAAATGTGGTGAAATGATACAGCTCAGAAGCAAATCTTTCCTGATTTTAAATCACTCAATATCCCCTTGTTCTGATCAACTGACTGCCTTTTATTCTATGCACAGGTTCTGCATGCATACATTTAGTATTCTAACACTCCTATTCTTGGCATTTGTTATGAGTTTGTTGTGAGTCATAACACAAGTTCAAACCTGATATTTAAATTGCCACCCTCTACAATATCAACCAAAGTCTTGGTGTGGAGCTGTGTGTTAATGCACTGGACTGCCAAGTTGGTTTGAACTACGAGGTCTGTAGTTCAAACTCACCAGTTGCTCCTTGGAAACCCTAAACAGTGTGGCTATGGGTCAGAACCGACTTGATAGCACTTAACAACAATCTCAACCCTACTGTATAAAGACAGTATTAACACACATTATCTTTACAAAATTGATTGGCAACCCAGCAGAGAAGACTTGTAAAGGCATCACTAGAATGAATATAAATTTTGTGAGAGTAGGATTTTGCCCTGTTTAATATTGACTTTCCAATATCTGTAACATTTAATATAGTAGATTCTCAGTAAATATTGATTGAATGAATGCATGTATTAATCATAAAAAATTTCTGGGGCTGTCCCTAAGGACAAGCTTGTAATACAGTTATATAAAATTGAGTGTTAAGATCACCTTGTTAAAATGGTAAAATTTGCCTGTGAGAGAATCAGTGGAATCAAAGCTTCTCGCTGTTTCTTTCCTTTGAGATGTTAGTGGAAACTACAAGTATCATGTTATTGTTGCTGTTAGCTGCCATCAAGCCACCCTGAGTAGGGTTTCCAAGGAGGGGCTGGTGACTTTGAACAGCTGACCTTGCAGTTCAAATCGACCTTGTGACCAGTATCCTACAGAGCCACAACAGGACTCCAGAAGTATCATAAATCATTATTAATATATTCACATTATTATTTGCAAAGAAATTGCCCTGAATTTTCATCATGATTTTTCTTAGAGACTGTTTACCTAAAGGCCCAGAATTCCTCTTCTGACACTGAGAGTGTTTTGTGTCTTCTTGACCAAGTGTTCCCTCGACTGTTTCCCATCCATACGTCATAACCTGCATCTGCTAAAAGGAACCCAAGGCTGCCATTGGCAAAATTCTCAAGCCAAACTGCATTGTCTGCAAACAAGGCATGCTGCAAGTACACAACTGGTCTTGGACCTGGAAGCAAAGGGAAAGAGAGATAGAGAGAATAAGTTATTATACATCCAGCATCTTAGAAATATGATAGGAGCACACACACATCACAAACACACAAAGGAAAACATTATAGATTCAGCAATAAACATCACCAACAAAAAACATAATCGAAAGCCAAAGCAAAGCAGAATGCCCAGTTAAATTTGAATTTCAGAAACATAATGGATAACTTTTCAATATAAATATTATCCATAATGGGACTTGAACAACAACAACAAATTATTGTTTATCTGAAATTGAGGTTGAAGTGGGCATCCCTTATTTTCTCTTGTAGCCTCATCCACTCCTCTGAAACTCTTGAATTACAAATTACTGTCATGAGAGAGAATGTTCAACAACATGACAGAAGATGCGAGTGAACATAGTATGGTTGTTTTTAGCTCCCTGTTGAGGCTGAATCTGATCCAACTCATAACATATTCAGTAGTTAGTGCATTATTTGCCTCGGAGCCTTTGCAAGATTTGCAATTATTATTCCCCTATTAAGAAATGTAATTCCCTGCTTTTGCATGACTGGTTCTTTCATATTTAGCATTCAGGTCTTCTTAACACCATTCTTTCATTAGCTAAAACATCTCTCTTTAAGGGCACAGAACAAAGCAAAGCAGATGTGAATGGTAACATTTTCAGTCTTAGCAGAAGTTTCAGAAATCCCATGGTTATTTAACTTGCTTTTTAAAATCCATCAGGAAAGTCCCATTGAGTCTAATGGGGGCAGAAGGGTCTTTTGGCCTGTTTTTTAACCAATTTCAAACAACCCAGGAAGAATGGGAAATCCACTTACTGGTACAAAGCAAATCAGCTAATGAGCTAACAAAATGTAGGCCCCACCTTTGCATTCACACACAGAAAAGTAGTCTGATTGTAGTCAACAAGATCAGTCCAGCCCTTTGTGTTTTTAGATTCTTATCTGTGAATTCATCAGTGAATTCAAGGATATGGTTAAGCCTTCTTGTCAACCATGTAAAAGCCAATGTAATCATTCAAACCCATTTCAATGAATCTGTTACTCCCTTGAGGTATAGCCAGCAGTGAATTTTGGTCATAGTTGAACCTCTTTTTCAGAAGTGTATCTTGTACCTGTGCTCCCAGCATCTTTTCGCCCATGGGGAATTCTGTTGACACTGAGTATGTAACCATCTTCAGTGATGACATCATACTCCTCACTGGGATAGCCATTATAGGTGATGATCTCACTCTGCTCAGTAAAAATATAGGCATCAGCAATGTGTCTTTTGTAAAGGATATCAAAAGGAAAGAGAAGAAACCATGATGTACACTTATTGGGCTGAATTATCTAAAATGTGTTGCTCCAAGCAATTGCAAAATTGTTATAGTATATATCATTTAAAAAACTAAGTAGAATATTAGAACATGTGAACCATTGGCAACTAGTGCATGGAGGAATTGAATACTGGCCTGTTTTAGTATGACAAAGCTAGATTTCCTTAACTAAACTGTCTTTTTTTTTTTGTCCTTTAAGTTTTTATTGTAGATTCAGTAAAAGTTTACAAGGCAGATCATCAGTTTTACATTCAACAAATCATATAATACATTTCATCACAATGATTACATTCCCCTCCATGTACCATCAGTTAACAATATTTCTCTCTATTCACTTTAGTTCTTTAAAAAAAAAAAACACTACAAAATACTGGGCCTATAATAATTTATACTACCAAAGGGCACATTCTTCAAGTCTGATTCTCTGGATAATGTTCCACATTCCGCTTGTGCTCTTCTCCCTTGATGGTCCTAGGATCCTTTGTTTCTGGACTGTAAAATTAGCTGCTCCCCCATTTATGTTACAAAACTTCTACCTTTACAATTGTGATAGTCGCAATTAGTCATGATAACAATTACTCACTACTGAATCATAAGAACCTTATCCCCATTTCTTTTTAACCAGACCTATCTAAACAAGATAACAACTATTCAGTGGGGACACTTTCTTCCCCTACACACTCTTAAACTCCCTCTTGAAATCTTGTAAGCCAGTCACTTAGTGCCTTTATCGCCCCCTCGTTTTAGGTAGCCACTGTCTAAGTTGCCCATCTATATCTATCCTGTGTACAGAGGGAATAGAATTGATATTTTATGTGAAGACTCCTTCCCTCTGTTTGTATTTAGAGTTACTATCTCCATGAGTA
>NW_006408521.1:13124400-13142333 GCF_000296735.1 Chrysochloris asiatica | reverse complement strand
ACTGTTAGCTCTGTCCTTCTGTGGCTATGTCCTTGTCCACGGGCTCAGGAGTCCCCAGGTCTCACCACACATTGGACCAGCAGCCTTCCTCTTTTCTCTCTCATCTCCAGGTCAATGGGAGTCAATGGACCGTGGCTAAATTCAGCCCATTTCTTCATTGCTGCCTTTTCCCCTCTTCCACTCCCCAGTAGACTAACGTGCTTGCCAACAAACTTATATGCCTGCTCATATGTTCTCTTTGAGTTTCAGTCTTAGAGGAGGGGTTTGACCTGAAAGAACTTGTTTGCCTTGATGGCTCAACTAAACTGTCTTTTGAAACCATTCTTAGTTTAAAAATAAAACCATAGATATGTGTTGTTGTTGTTGTTAAGTGCCTTCGAGTCAGTTCCGACCCATAGCGACCCACTAGAGGGTTTCCAAGGAGCAGCTGGTGAGTTTGAACCACCAACCTTGCAGTTCAAACTGCCTTTGCAGTCTAGCGCATTAACTCACAGCACCACACCAGGACTCCATAGATACGTAGTAGGTATTCATATAAATTATCCAAACTGCTTAATATTTTTATTTTATATTAAGATATTTATATTATAGATATTTAATATCTATAAATTTAAAAAATGAGGTGATATATGAAAACACAGTTCTGCTTCTTGCTATTAGAAACTTCTATTTCTTCAGCCACAAGATCAGATCTAGTTAGCTAGACTTTTGTTGTTAGGTGCTTTTGATCCTTTTCAGCTATTACTGACTCTACGTGCAACAGAACAACACATTGTCCAGTAGAAATGCTAAAAGTCACCTATGGTTCATCTATTCTCATACCAGATTTTCTGTTATAATAAAAACTGATCATCTCATCACCAGTTAACCCTGTTTTATCTTTTTTTTTTTTTTTTTCCCTGACATTTTCCTTGACTTACAATATTCATCCACACTTCAGGATTCACTTCATTTTGCAATTGAAAGACTCCATCACCATTTAAAGTTCCACAAATCAAACAGGTTGTTGCTAAAAGCAGCCACATCATGGGAATGCCTGGCATAAAACATTGAATATTCACAGATTAATTTTGTCAATGCAAGTTAATTAATGACATGAAAATAATGCTCTACAAACACTTGAATAATCACCTGAGAAAACTGAGACAGTACAGAGTGGACTAACTTGGGACATTATTATGGATAGTCCCTCTTGCCCCTTAATGTTATGTAAACTTGTCCTCATTTTAAAACAATTTAACCAACCCCTTTGGAAGCCCTATAAAGGGTTGCTATGGGTCAGAATCCACTCCACCGCACTTAACAACAACAAACTAAAAAAAAAAACTTGGAGTCCTGGTGTGGTGCTATAGGCTAAGCACTGGGCTGCTAGCCTCACTGTCAGTGGTTCAAACCCAGCAGCTGCTCCTTGGAAATCCTATACCATGTCACTATGAGTTGTAACCGACTTTACTCGCACTTAACAACAACAAACACATTGTTTCCAGTCAATTCGGACTCACAGTGGCCACCCAGGACAGACTAGAGCTGCTTCATAGGGTTCCCAAGGTTGCAGATCTTTACAGAAGCAGATTGCCTCAACTTTCTCTGCAAGAGTGGCTGGTGCATTCGAATTGCAGACCTGAGCGCCTTTACCACGATGCCACCAGGGCCCTGTGAACCAATCCTTACTTGCAACCGATTCTTTATAACAATCACCTTCACTTGCCACACATGCAACTTTTAAATCAATGAAAAGACTTCAAGCCTTTTCTTGCACTAAACTCACTGCTCTTGAGATGATTCCACCTCCGAGTGACCCTTTAGCACAGAGTAGAACCACTCCATAGGAGTCCCAAGACTGTAAATCTTCATGGGAGCAGCCAGCGTCTTCTTTCTCCCTCAGAGCAGCAGGTGGGTTTGAAGCATCAACATGTCAACAGGTTAGCAGTCCAATGCTTAACACACTGTGCTACCCGGGCTTAAGTAAGAACTGGATTCCTGGTGTGTTGTTACAGGATCCACACTGGACTACAAATCACAAGGTCAGCAGTTCTAACTCACCAGCTGCTCCTCAGAAACCCTATACAGGGTAGCTATGAGTGGGGACCGATTCAACGGCACTTCGCAACAAGAAGAAGTAAGGTCTGTTCTGACTTACCTAAAACTTCAGCATAAAGACACACTTAGGAATGGATCTATTTGTGATCTGGAGACTGTCCAGAATCTATTTCTCCACATAGAATCTGTTGACTTAAAATGAATTAAATCTAATATAGAGGCTTTGTTTTATTTTAATAAAAGTCTGACTTGTTTGATGCTATTGCTAATCTGTGAGTTTTTTGGATACCTAAAAATTCAGTGAGAAAGTTTCCATAGCATAGCAGCAAACAAATAACAATGAGTAAGTGAAACTTCACCCAAACAAACAAGCTGATGGTCAATTCCTACTGATATGACACTCAGAGGCAAAATTTGCACATTCCAGTATGCAGTCTCACTGCCTTGCCATGATTGATTAAACAGGTCTTTCTCCAAAAGAAGCCTGGCACAGCGCAGTGGGATATGCTAGTCTTAGGAATGCTGCCACCAACTGGCCAACTTCACCACAAACACAGTTTTTTAATATTGGGCAAATTATTTAATAACTTTGTATCCTGTATTCCTTGGTGAAATTAGCATAATAATATAATCTCCATCAAAGGTAGTCCTTGTAGGTTAAGCACCGCAGGATAAACACTGGATAGCAAGGTCGATTTGAACCACAAGATGGCAGTTCAAACCCACCAGCTACTCCTTGGGAACCCTATATAGGGTCGCTGGGAGTCAGAACTGACATGACAACACTTACAACAACATAAGGTAGTAGTGAGGATTAAGTGGCATACTATAGTAAAACACTCAGGACAGTATAGGCTCTTAATAAATGCTGTCACTGCTGCTTTAAGAATTAGCACAAGAGGAGTATGGAAGCTCTAGTGCAACCAATCAATGACCGACTTCTAGAATTCAGAGTTTGCTTTTGAAGTTACATTACTTTCCATACACATGTATAGTTGAAGATGATTTTGATATCTATAATTGTTATATCAGTTTGCAATCTTTGAAAACAGTAATGACTATCTTCTACAGAGTGCTGACTTTGGGCCAGGCACTGTTCTAAATAGCAATGGTGGAACAGTGTTAAAACACTCAACTGCTAACTAAAAGTGTGGTGGTTTGAACCCACCAGCAATCCCACAGGAAAAGATGTTCTAGCTTGCCTCTGTAAAGATTTACAATCCAGGAAACCTTGTTAAGCCCCATGCAAATTCCATGAAGTAAGTACTATTATTACCCTTATTTTTATCAATGAAAACACAAAGGCTTAGAGAGATTTAAGACCTGCCCAGTAGGTGACCTAGAACCGGGGTGAAACCCAGACAACCTCAATGCAAAGCCCTCACACTTGCCTGCCAGCTATTCCATCCTAACTCCCAGTTTTGTTCAGTTTGAACCTTACCCAGTTAGATGAGCTTCTTCTGTTGCCAAGGACTTCTTTCTAACTAAGAACGTCTGAACTTTTGTTTTTGGCATCAGGCTGAAGAATGACGTACGGTTGTAGTGACAGTTAGAAGGTAGAGAGATGAGAGACAGGAAGCCTCTGGAAATGAGGAAATCATGGGCTGTGACACACACCCAGGGCGTCTTCCCAACACACTAAAAGCCGTGATGCACTTGCAGGTTGGGAAATAATGGTCTACTTGAGGCCAAACAACCAGTTTGACTGAATCCTTCATGTTTCAACTGAGTATCTGTACTGTTGAAAGGTTCAGCTGTATTTCAAACCAGTGCAGCTCATGGGAAAGTAAAATGTACTCAGGATCTGATTCAAAATCAGAGATAATAACATAACAACTGCCCAGATGTTATTCTTGATGTGAATAATTATAACTAAACTGAGAAGACTGGCAATTCTGAATCCCAACTCATGAATTTAGGAGTTGGAACTGGAAGGACGCACAAACCAAAGGGATTCAGAAATTTAAGATTCTACTTTGGCAGCAGTTGTTGGAATACTGAGCCACAAACTAACCACTGCTTTAAGCAAGGTAGGAGCTCTAGTGGCTTAGTGGTCAAGTGCTCAGCTGCTAACCAAAAGGTTGGCAGTTCAAACCTACTAGCTACTCCATGAGAGAACGATGTGGCAATCGGCTTCTGGTAAGATTTAGAACCTTGGAAAGTCTATGGGGTAGTTTTACTCATCCTATAGTCACTATGAAGGAGCTCTGGTAGCGTAGTGGCTATGAATTGGGCTGCTAACCTCAAGGTCAGCAATTTGAAACTACCAGTCATTCCATGGGAGAAAGATGAGGCTTTCTGATCCCGTAAAGACAGCCTCAGAAACCCTGTGCAGGGTCACTATGAGTCAGAACCGAACCGACTGCATGGGACCTAACAACAACAACAATAGTCACTATGAGTCAGTATTGGCTCTGTGGCTGTGGGCTTGGTAGAGATTTGGGTTAATTAAGTAAAGTAGAAATTAACATCTGAAGAGATAATGAAACCTCTTTAGCTTTGAACCCCACCTGGAATTCCAAATATTGGAAGAATGTGTGCCTTCCTCTTTTATTTCAGTTTGTATGCCTATAGGGGAAGGATAAGCACTGGACTGTTAACCACAAGAAGCACGAATTGAATTCTGGTATGGCACTGTAGGGTAAGCACTTGACCAAAATGTCAGTTTGAACTGCAAGGTTGGCAGTTCAAACTTACCAACTGCTCCTCAGAAACCCTATACAGGGTCGTTATGAGTCGATTTAACGGCACTTAACACTAACAACAAGCATGAAGAAGGTAGGAAAAACTAAGTTGCTGCTCAGCATGATAAAGGAGTTTCAGTTCTTTTAGTTTGGTATGGTCCTCAAATCCTTTCAGAAACAAAGATACTGTTCATATTTGTCCAAATCCTAAAATCGGTTCTACTTGAATATAAAAGCTCCTTCCAATTAAAGAAATGTAGGAGAAAGAGACGCACTCCACTTGCTGGAAAAGGTAGAAAAGTTAAGGACCCTCCATACTCAGTCTTTGATAAAAGAATCAACCTTGTTTTGACCTGACTGATGTTGTTGTTATGTGCCGTGGAGTCGGTTCCGACTCATAGCGACCCTGTGCAGGGTTTCCAAGGCTGTAAATCTTTATGCGAGCAGAAAGTCTCATCTTTCTCCCTGGGAACAGCTGATAGTTTCGAACTGCTGACCTTGCAGTTCATGGCCCGATTCGTAACTACTACACTAACAGAACTCCTTTGACCTGACTGATAGGACATGTCATATGTGTGTGAACTCGTCTGGATTGTCTCATAGGTTATGAATTTTTTAAAATCCCTTTTTAAAGAAACCTCAGTGGACTCCTGGGATAGTTATAGGAAATGCAGTGGTATTCTTAAAGTAGTAATGTTGTAGCTATGACTTCATGTGGACATAGCATGAATACAGTTCAACTTCTTAGACCATTACAGATTAGATATTAGCTCAGATATCAGAAGAATGTCTACACCATTGACACCTTGTATTTCATCTACAACTTTGGGGGTTAACTGAACAATCTGGATAGTTTTTCCAATATTTCATTTCTTTTGCTTCTACAGAAACATAGCTTTATCAAATAAATCAAGTAAACATTTTTTTACAATGTTTTATTCACTCTTTTTATATGTTGTCATTCTTGTTAAATGTCATCAAGTCGGTTCTGTTTCATAGTAATCCTGTATAGGTTTTTTGAGGAGCGACTGGTGAGTTTGAACCTCTGACCTTATGGTTCAAACTGACCTTGAGGTTGAGTGCGTATCCTATGGTGCTGCACCAGAACTCCACTTGCTATTTTGCTAAGTATTGAATGCATTAAAATGAACAGAAATAAAATAAATGTAAAGTTCTTCCTAGGCCCTATGGAATATGAATGATAATCCCCATTCTTTACAAATTCAATTTTTTTCCTGTATTTTTTCATAAAACTAGATGAAATCAAACCCAGAAAGGGATCTTGGGCAAAATGTCCCCTAAAGGAGCACCTACTAGAAGGCCTGTGGTTTTCTACTATCTTAATCCAAGGATCATATAGTAGTCTGAGTAAATTGTTTAACAGTTGCTGCCCATTTGATTCTCAAGATGACTAAAAATCCACAATTGAACAGAGTTCACTGATTTTGGAAACTAATGTGAAAATGATTTTTATTTTCCTGTCAATTTTCTAATTCAAAACACATTTGCTATTGCCACATTCAGTCTTTCTTTCATTGACTTGTTTCTCTCTACTCCAAGAATGCTTTTTCTTAACTCATTACTTTGCATCAAAGGAGTCAGAATTGCCCCTTGAAAATACATCCAAGGTGAATGATTAGGCTGCAACAACCAAATAGAAATTAATGACAATGATGGAAAAAAAGAATAATTTGATATATTACAACTTTGAGAAAAAGTTTGCCCTGAAGTAAAAGACTTTGAGACATGGAAAGTTTTCCTTGCTCATGAGAGAATTTATCCCATTCATTCTGCATTTTGAAATTCAAACAGGGCTCAGTAGAGATGCATGTGTGCATATTGCTGTTGTTGTTGTTAAGTGTTGTTGGGTCAGTTCCGAGTCAGGGTGATCCTGTTTAGGGTTTCTGAGGAGTGGCTTCTGAGCTTAAATGGCTGACTTTGAAGGTCAAATGACTTTGCAGCCCAGCACATTAACCCATAGTGCCACACCAGGACTCGATGTGTGTATGTGGTTGTTCTTAAGTGCCATCGAGTCAGTTCCAACTCATAGTGAGCCTATATAGGGTTTCTGAGAGCAACTAGTGGGTTTGAACTGCTGACCTTGTGGTTCGCAGTACAGTGCTGATCCACAGCACCACACCAGAATTCCATGTGTGTATATAGGTAAGAAATAATTGACTAACACACGCTTTAAAGTACATTTGAAGTTTTCATTTGTTTGCCCAGAAAGCAAAGTTGGCAAAGCTCTTGATCAGCTCCACTATAACAAATACACACATTTATGGTTTAAATATTAAAAGATTTGGAAGAGATACCATAATGACAAATTCAACATTCAACCACCACAGTCCCAAATGTTCAAAGGAAAACTCACTTACATTTAAAGAGAAGTTACTGTCAGAAACCTTTACACAGAGGTGCTAGTGACTGTCCTTGGTGGCATCCACATCCTGCACTGGGAGGGTCAGGCTGTGTTGGTGGAAAAAAATCAAAGCTTTGTGAGAATGAAGGTGAAGGATGACACCATTGACCAGAAGGAACATTATACCATCTCTTCTAAAATCAGGTTTGTCTGCCTTGCTGCTTGCTTAATTTGTAGAATTTATGTACGGTATGATCTAGAGCTCATTTTGTATATGAATTTCTGTAGGAGGTATATTCAAATGGAGATTCTTTCTTTAAAAACACATACTAACACGAAATACTAAGCTAGAGATTCAAGTTGTATCTGGTTATAGATATGGTCTTATTCAACTTACATGTCAGTCAGTGAGTGGTGACTGAAAAACACAAAGAGGCAACATTGGCTGTTTTGATATAAGTTCTGAGCTATTTTTAAATTTTGTTACCTATTTGTCAAATTATTTCCAGATTTCTTTAGCATCCTGAAAATACATAGTAGGCTTCTAGAGTTACATATCTTGGCTATTCACCTTTGATGAGTGAGTAAATGAATGAATCAATGAATGGGTGAATCTAAAGGTCTAGAGAACTTAGCTTAGCTATTGAGGAATAATAACAATGATCATTATTAATTAAATGATTAATTCATTATTGAGCACTTACTGAGGTCAGGTTTCTTAATTTGTTCTACTACCAGTTTGGCTGTAAATTCTACTGGATTTCTATGCTAGGAAGTGTTTTAATGTACAGTGAAAAAAAACTTTATATTATCTACAAAATTTATGAAACAGAAGAAATTTATAAGAAAAGAAGTCTGTTTTTTGAACTAAATGGCAATAAACCAAACCCAAGCCCACTGCCATTGAGTTGATTTTGACTCATAGTGACCCTGTGTAGGGTTTCTGGGACTGCCAATCTTTTTGAGAGCCGAGAGCCTCAACTTCCTTTCATAGAGTGGCTGGTGCGTTTGAACTTCCAACCTTGTAGTTAGTAGTTCAGTGCTTATCCTATAATGCCATCAGGGTTTCTTAAATTTCCATTGGTACACTATGATTCTTACATTGTATCTGTTGCTGTTGTTTAGTGCTGTCAAGTCTATTCCGACTCATAGCGACTGTGTATAGGATTTTCAAGAAGCTGCTGGTGATTTTGAATTGTCAACCTTGCAGTCCACTGCTTATCCTATAGAGCCACACCAATACGAGTACAATCAAAAATCACTACTATGGCAAAACTTTCAGTCTGTGTTTTTCCATTTCTTTATAGATATAAAAATTCTTAGAAATATGTAATTATTCAAATTTTTCTATAAATAATCAGATTTTAGTTGATAATTGCCTTACACTTTTCTGTATACCAATGCTGTCCAGAAGAAATGTAATGTGAACCACATATCTAATTTTCAATCTAAAATTAGTAGTCACATTTTAAAAAACACATGAATACATGAAATAAAATCTAATAACATAGTTTTAAACAAATATGTTTCAAACATTATCATTTTAGTATATTATCAATATTATAATGCATTGTTGTTGCTAAGTGCTATTGAGTCAGTTCTGACTCACAGCAACTCTGTATAGGGTTTCCAAGGCTATAAATCTTTATGGGAGTGGAAAGCCTCATGTTGCTTCTGCTGTAATGCATTATATATATATGTATATTAAAGGAGCTCTGGTAGCGTAGTGGTTACGAATCGGGCTGCAAACCATTAAGGTCAGCAGTTCGAAACTACCAGCTGCTCCGTGGGAGAAAGATGAGGCTTTCTGCTCCTGTGAAGATTTACAGTCTCGGAAACCCCGTACAGGGTCGCTATGGGTCCGAACCGACTCAATGGCACTTAACAACAACAACAAATATAACTATAATCAATATTATAATGAATAAGAATTGTAATGGATATGAACAGTGGTTCTGTACTGGACAGTACATGTTTTTCCCCAATCTTTCAACTGGATTCTTTATTTTTCATATAGGAGCTGATCAAAATACACAACTCTGTGCCATATATTTTACGTGATTTTAATCCCTGCCTACCAAATTTTTTCTGTCTGAATCATTAAACATATTTTCTCAAATGCTTGTCCTCTGGTCTCCAAGTCAGCTGATTATAGAAAAAAAGACATTATCTACCTCAATAAATCTAGAAATATGACTCATCACATTGGCTCTAGTCCAATGATGAAAGCCAAATTATTATTTACAATGCTTGTGTGTCTCTGTGTGTGTGATTTTACATTGCTATACTAAAATGATTCTGTGACCACTGAAAATCATTCATATATTTGATAACATCTAGGATCTACCTCTTTTGAGAATTTTGATAGAATAAAACAATAGCTATATGTGTATATGTAATCAACATAACAGATTTCTTGAGATTTTGTGCTTTGAGGCCACTGTTGTTGTTGTTATTTTTAAGTGCCATTGAGTAGGTTCTGACCCATAGCGACCCTGTTTCTGAGGAGCAGCTGGTGAGTTTGAACCGCCAACCTTGCAGTTCAAACAGCTTTGCAGTCTGGCGCAACAACCCACAGCGCCACACCAGGACTCAGATACTAGTATCTGCATAAATTCACTGACTGTCTCTAACAAAGGACTTAGAACAGAATCTAGGATTGAGAAAAGAATTGTCCTCGGCCAGTTTTGTGTTTCCAAATCTCCATGTAACAATTTAAAATGACCTTCACCTCTCACTGGACCACTTTTTGACCTAAACTCCCTGCATCTAGTCAGGATCAACTCAACAACATTTAACAACAGCAACAAAATCTACTTCATAAGGAGTCTGGTAGCATGTTGGATTGTGAGTTGGCCTCCTAACCACAAGGTCAGTAGTTTGCACCTACCAGTCATTCTGCATGAGAAAGATGAGACATTCTGCTCCTGTAAAAATTTACAGCCTCTACTGACTCCTTGGCACACACCAGCACCATCATCTAATCATTTTTCACATTGTAGTCATTGCGATCATTTCAAATGATTCATCTGATATTTTAAACATGCTGATCTTAAAACCTGTCAATGACTTTGCATTCAAAATGAGTGCTTAGGAAGACCGAAAAAACAGGATTTGCCTGACTCTTTGAGCTTACTTTGTTTCACTCTGTTTCTTGATCCTTAAGCCTCTTTCACACAGAGCTATTTTTCCTGTCTGGAAGATTTAATAAACGTCAGACAAAATTTCGTTTCCTCTAAAGACTTTCTAGTCTACCCAAATAAGCATATATTTCTTTTTGAAGAGATGCATCAGAATTGTAATTAAATTATTAATTATCTGAGTAAAAATTGTATAGCATTTGTCTTTTTCATTATTCTGTGCATTCTAACAAAAAAATCTCACAATTGGACCAATAAACAGCATTATGATACACAGAACAAATTAAATTGTGAAGGATTTAAATTTACTTAGATCCATAATCAATGTTCATGGATGCAGCAGTCAAGAAATCAAATGACATATTGCCTTGGGCAAATCTGCCGCACAAGACCTCTTTAAAGTGTTGAAGAGCAAAGATGTCAGTTTAAGGACTGAGGTGCGCCTGACCCAAATCATGGTATTTTCAATAAACTCATATGTATGCAAAAGCTGGACAGTGAATAGGGAAGACCGTAGAAGAATTGATGTTTTTGAGTTATGGTGTTGGAGAAGAATATTGAAAGTACCATGGGCTGCCAAAAGAACCAAAAGATATGTGTTGGAAGAAGTGCAGCCAGAGTGCTCCTTGGAGGCCAGGATGGCCAAACTTCGTCTTTCATACTTCGGACATATTGTCAGGAGGGACCAGTCTCTGGAGAAAGATATCATGTTTCGTAAGGTGGAGGTTCAGAGAAAAAGAGGAAGACCCCCAGCAAGATGTGGCCAAGTGGCAGCATCAATGGGCTCAAGAATGGCAACAATAGTGAGGTTGGCCCGGGACCGGGCAGTGTTTTTGTTCTGTTGTGCTCATAGGGTCACTATGAGTCAGTACCGACTTGATGGCACCTAACAACAACAGAAGTGTTAAAAGTAAAGACATCACTTTGAGGACTAAGGTGTGCCTGACACAAGCAATGATATTCTCAATTGTCTCATTTGTATAGGAAAGCTGGAAAATGATAAAGGGAGACTGGAAAAGAATTCATGTATTTGATTTATTTTTGTTTTTATTGTTGTTGTTAAGTGCTGCCAAATCAGTTCTGGCTTATAACAACCCTGTATAGGGTTTCCAAGGAGTAGCTAGTGAGTTTGAAACACCAACATTGTATTTCAAACCAACCTTGTGCTTTATCACACAATACCATGAAAAGTGTTAAAAGTACCATGAACCTCCAAACAAATCTGTCTTAGAAGAAGTACAGCAAGAATGTTTCTTAGAAGCCCGGATCATCTCACATACTTGGGGCATGTTGGCAGGTGGGATCAGTTCCTTGAAAACGGCATCACGCTTGGTAAAGTCAGTAGAGAATAGAAAGACTCCAAATGAGCTGGATTAATACAGTGGCTACAACAATGGACTTAAGTATACCAACAAATATGAGGATGGCACAGTACCAGACAGTATTTTTTTCTGTTGTGTATAGGCTTTGAGTTGGAGATGACCTAATGGCACCTAATAGCAACAATCAAACAAAAATAACAGCAAGACAATATGCTAGAGTAGATACAGTGTTCATTTTATCACTCTTCTTGTTCTGATGCATAGCTAGTTCTTATAAGATATAAGAATTTATATTAAAATTCAGATGGCAAAATTTGGAGAATTGATATTTTTGTGAAAATTGCTCAATATTGTCAAACTTCATTGCCCTAATCTATAAAAGATTTGGACCACTTTATAAACTGTCATGAAGACTAAATGTGACAATTCATGTAAGGTGCTTTAGACTGTGTTTGTCTTTCAGAAAAGTCTCTGAACCTGATTGCGAAGATGATGATTTTATTGAACTATATACTTCCCCTGGTTTTTCATTCCATGCACACTGAGCAACATATTAATAGTAGGACTTCTCATGTGTTTTATTAGAGGAAAAGAATGCACTACTCCAGCCAAAAAAAAAAAAAAAAAGGATATAGTTCTTTCAACAGTTATAGTTTTAAATGTAAAACTATAGTTAAGCTATAGTTAGTTTAGGCTCTGCAATCTCTTATACATTTCATTTGCATGAGTCATCACATGAAAGTGCAGTCTTTCTGGGACACTGACAAAATGGGGTGTCTGGGTATACCATTGTGATCTGGCATATTCACCAAAGAACTACCTCCCTATGAAGTCTTTTGGTGACCTGCCAGCCAGCCTACCCCTGACAAAGCTCAGATTTCATTTAATGTCCTCCCCCTCACATCTATAACTCCTTCATCTGTGCCAAGAAATTCCTGATAAATTATTCTTAACCTTAAAATTACTCCCATTTCCACAGGACTCAGTCAAGTTCTTCATAATATAGAGGACACACCCAGCTTTTCCACAACTATTTATTGATCACATTCTGTGCCTAGATAATTGTGGATGGAATCATGAATAAGGCAAGCATAGTCCCTACCATCAAGAAGCTAATCTCCCAGCCAAGTTCTTTTGAAACCCAGATAGTCTTCAGATTGTCTGCTCCTGGCTATGTCTAAAGCTAATCGAAGACTTTCTTTATGACCTAGGCCACACTTCACCTCCTCTTTGATGTCTCCTCTGACTCTTCGCTTTCTGTAATCTTTCCTTCTTACAGACTTACAGACTGAATACTTCTATTGCCTAATTGTTGATGTGGCATTTAGTGCCTATTATGTCATGCTGCTACTTTTCATGTATATCTCATTATATCCATAACTAGATTGCAATCTTGATGTTGTTAAATATTGTTAAGTGCTGTTGAGTTGGTTCCAACTTACAGTGTTCCTGTGAAGGGTTTCCAATGAGTAGCAGGTGGGTTTGAACCACTGATTTTGTGGTTAGAAGTCTAATGTTTATTCACAGTGTCACACCAGGATCCTCATCTTTGATAGCATTTGAGAATGCTCATGAACCACCACTCATCTGTCAGCTTGTTGTTCTGTGGTGGCTTTCCTGTTGCTGTGATGCTGAAAGCTATGTTGCTGGTATCTTAAATACCAGTAGGATAATTCATGATGGACAGGTTTCAACTGAGATTTCAGACTAAGATAAACTAGGAAAATTTGAAATTGTCTAAAATTAAATAGAATACATAAAGATTGATATTCCAAGCATTAGTAAGTTGAAATGGCCTAGTATTGGTGATTTTGAATAAGACAATCAGTTTACTATACCAGGAATGACAAATTCAAGAGGAATGGCATTGCATTGATCATCAAAAAGAACATTTCAAGACCTATCTTGAAGTACAATGTTGTCTATGATAGCATAATACTCATATACCAACAAGGAAGACCAGTTAACACCATGTTTATACAAATTTATGCACTAACCTCCAAAGCCAGTGATGATAAAATTAAAGAATTTTACCATCTCCTTCAGTCTGAAATTGAGCAAATGTGTAACCAAGACATATTGATAATTTCTGATGATTGGAATGTGAAAGTTGGAAACCAAGAGGAAAGATTGGTAATTAGAAAATATGGCCTTAATGATGGAAATAATGTGGAAGATCACAAGATAGATTTTGAAAGATCAATGACATATTCATTGCAACTACCTTTTTCAAGTAGTATTAAAGGCAACTATACACATTAACTTCACCAGACGGAATACGTGGGAATCGAATTGACAATGTCTGTGGGAAGAGATGGTGGAAAAGCTCAGTATCAACAGCCAAAACAAGGTCAAGGGCAGACTGGAACAGACCATCAATTGCTCATATGAAACTTTAGACTGAAGCTGAAGAAAATGAAAACAAGTTCATGACAGTTTAAATATGACCTTGACTATGTCCAACCTGAATTTAGAGACCATCTCAAGAACAGGTTTGATGCATTAGACATTAGTTTCCAAAGACAAGGAGAGTTGCAGGATGGCATCAGGAACATTATACAGGAAGAAAGCAAAAAGTCATTAAAAAGACAGGAGAGAAAGAAAAGACCAAAATGGATTGCAGAAGAGACTCTGAAACATGCTCTTGAGTGTAGAAAAGCTAAAGCAAATGGAAGAAAAGAGGAAATAAAAGAGCTGAATATAAAATTTTAAAGAGCAGCTCAAAAAGACAAAATCAAGTATTATAATAAAATGTGCAAAGCTCTGAAGCTAGAAAACTAAACAGGAAGAACACAGTCAGCATTTCTCAAGCTGAAAGAACTAAGGAAAAACTTCTTTAAAAAGCCTCAACTTGCAATATTGAAGAATTCTACTAGCAAAATGAAGTCCTGGTGTGGCACTGTAGCTGATGTCAGACGCACCTTGGCTGAAAGCAGAAAATGCCGAGAGATGTTAACTTGTGCTTTATTGACAAAGTAAAAAGGCTTTTGACTAAGTATAGCATGACAAAATATTGATAGTCATATGGTTTATTTACTATGCTGGGAACGACAAATTTAAGAGTAATGGTGCCACATTCATCATCAAAAAGAACATTTTAAGATCTGTCATGAAGTATAATGCTGTCTGCGATCAGATGATAGCCATACACCTACAAGGAAGAACAGTTAATATCACTATTATTCACATTTATGCACCAAGCCAGTGATAATGAAATTGAAGAATTCTATCAACTCCTTCAGTTTGAAATTGATCAAGCATGTGATCAATATATATTTATAATTTCTGGTCATTGGAATGTGAGGGTTGGAAATAAAGAGGAATGATTACAAGTTGAAAAATATGGCCTTAGTGAAAGAAAGAATCCTAAAAATCTTGTGATATCTTTTTGCAAGACCAATGACTTATTCATTGCAAATATCTTGTATTCACAACAAAATAGATGGCTATACAGTTGGATGTCACCCACCATATGGAATACATAGAAATCAAATTGGCTACATCTGTGAGAAGTGGTGATGGAAATATCATCAGTCAAAACAAGGCCAGGGGCAAAATGTGGGAAAGACTATTAATTGCTCATTTGTAAGTTCACACTGAAGCTAAAGAAAATTAAAACATGTCCAAAATAGCCAAAACATGACCTAAAATATATCCCACCTGAATTTAAAGACTATTTCAAGAACAGACTCTATGCATTAGCAACTAATGACTAAACACTAGAAGAGTTCTGGGATGACATAAAGAATATCATACAAGAAGAAAGTAAAAGGTCATTAAAAAGACAAGAGGGAAAGCAAAAACCCAAATGGATGTCACAAGAGACTCTGAACCTTGCTCTACAGTATAGAGGTGTTAAAGCAAATGGTAGAAATGAGGAGGTAAAGGAGTTGTACAGAAAATTTCAAAAGGCAGCTCAAGAAGACTAAGTTGAATATTATAATGAAATGTGCAAAGACCCGGAGTTATAAAACCAAAATCATACTCAGTATTTTTTCAAGCTGAAAGAACTGAAGAAAAAATTGAATCCATTAGTTGCAATATTGAAGGATTCTATGGATAAAACAGAGTCCTGATGTAGCACTATAGGATAAGCACTGAGTGCTGCCCTGAAGGTGAGTGGTTCAAACCCACTGCTCCTCAGAAACTCTATACAGGGTCACTATGAATTGAAACCAACTCGACAGCACTTACCAACAACAACAAAATGGGCAAAATATCGAATGATGCAAAAATCAACAGAAGATGGAAGAAATATAAAGTAATTATGCCAACAATTGTATCGACAATTCCAAGAGGTAGTATATATAATCAAGAGCCAATATTAGTCAAGGAAGAAGTCCAAGTTTCACTGAAGACATTGTCCAAGAACAAGGCTCTCAGAATTGATGGAACACAAATTGAAATCTTTCAACAAACTGATACAGCATGGGAGGCATTCACTCATCTACAACAAGAAATTTGGAAGACAGCTACCTGGCCAACTGATGCGAAAATATTTGTACCCATAATAATGAAAGGTGACTCAACTGAAAGCAGAAAGCATCAGATAATATTAATAATACTACATGAAAACAAAACTTTGCAGAAGATAAGGAAAAACATGGTTTAGCAGTACATCAAGCTGGATTCAGATGAGAATGTGGTGGTGGTTAGTGGTTATGTGCCATGGAGTCTGTTCTAACTCATAGCGACCCTGTACAGGGTTTCTGAGGCTGTAAATCTTTACGGGAACAGAAAGCCTCATCTTTCTCCCATGGAACAGCTGGTAGCTTCGTACTGCTGACCTTGAAGTTCACAGCCCGATTCATAACCACTATGCTCTGATATCAGATAGATTGCTGACATGAGATAGATCTTGGCTGAAAGCAGAAAATACGAGAAAGTTGTTTACCTGTGCTTTGTCGATTATGCAAAGGCTTTTGACTATGTGGATCATAATAAACTATGAACAACATTGTAAAGAATTGGTATTTCATAATACTTAATTGTGCTCATGAGGAACCTGTACATAGAGAAAGAGGAAGTCATTTGAACATAACAAGCAGATAATGAATGGTTTAAAATAAGGAAAAATGCACACCAGTGTTTTAGCTTTTCCTCAGATTTATTCTATCTATATGTTGAGAAATAATCTGAGAAGCTGGATTATATGAAGAAAAATGTGGCATCAGGATTGCAGGAAGACTCATTAAAAATCTACAATATGACCAGCCTGGAACAGCTAGAGCAACAGAAGATATTTCTTGAAAGAAAAATCAGCAGGAAAAATCCAAAACAAGAACAAGCAAGCTGTTTGCTGGGGAACCATCAAAGCAAACAATCGAGTCCCTTCATAGACTGAAACTCAAAGGGAACACATGAACAGGCATGTAAGCTTGCTGGAGACCATGTTGGTCTACTGATGAGTGGAAGAGAGGGAAAGGCAGAAATGAAGAAAGGGGTTTAGTTCAACCATGTTCTATAGACTCCTGTTGACCTGGAGATGAGAGAGAGAGTAGAGGGAGGGCTGGTTGGTCCGAAGTGTGATGAGACCTGGGACTCCTGAGCCCATAGACAAGGATATAGCCATGGAGGGCTAGAGCTGATATGAAGTGAGGGGAGATGCACAAAACACCCAAACTTGCAGATAGTACCCATTTGACCTAGCCTCGATGGCTTGATGATCAGAATTCGACTAGAGGAAGAAAACAAAAAAACAAAAAAACAATTTTTGATAAGGGAAACAAGTGTAAATTGCTACAATATGACCTATACTTATGTATGTAGTAACACAAAATACCAACAGAGAGAGAAAGAGTCTTTACATCAAGTATCAATCTTATCCTTTCTGTGCACAGGTTAGCTAGGGATGGGCAACTTAGACATTGGCTACCTAAAATGAGGGGGTGATGGAGGCACTAAGTGACCGGCTTACAAGTTTTCAAGAGGGAGTTTAGTTTAAAAGTGTGTGGGGGAAGGTAAAGTCCCCACTGAATAGTTTTCATCTTGTCTAGATGGGTCTGGTGAAAAGAGATGGGGATAAGATTCTTATGATTCAAAAGTAAGTAATTGTTATCATGACTAATTGTGAATTTCACAACTGTAAAGGTAGAAGTTTTGTAACAAAAACGGGGGAGTTGTTAATGTTACAGTCCAGAAAAGAAGACCCTAGGACCATAAAGGAAGAAGAACACGAGCAGAATGCAGGACCCTATCAGGAGAAGCAGTGACACCGGAGATGGAGGCAGAAATGAGGACATGGAAAGAGGGGGCAGCTGAGGACTCTGAACTCATGGAAAAAGAGGGAATGGGTGCTGGTAGCCAGGAGGCAGGCTTGCAGAATGTGCCTTTTAGTTGTTTAAATTATTATATATTCCTGAGCGTTTCTGTGTACATCCCTTCC
>NW_006408521.1:13120248-13120772 GCF_000296735.1 Chrysochloris asiatica | reverse complement strand
GGGTAACTAAAATGCAATTCTCCATAAAAGTTGCATCCTTCTGATTAGAGGCTGAACACATTTTTGACACATGGAAAGTAGATTGATTAATTACAAGAATCATACAGCATACAACTGTAAATGTTTCGTAATTAGAAGTCCCTCCTCAAAAATTGTTTTCACAGACATGATTACTGTTCAATGCACACCATATTTTGTACAATATGTAATAGGCTTAAATGGGACGCTATCTACTGCTGGTCTGTGGACAGTAAGCTTTTCTAGATGTACCTCATCTGCACCAAAGGTGAGAAGAAGAAGAAGCTAATTTTAAGATAATATTCATCCAAAACTCAAGAGGGCAAGTAACAGATCTTGTATTATCTGAGTTTAGATGAATCACTTGATCTGTCTTAATATGTTGACATACTTTATTCCTACATAAATTAAGAATTCTATCTATCCACATAGGTCTATATATACGCTGTTTTCTTTATGTGCTGTTATTGTTAACTGAAAGGTGCTATGGCAGAGTTGTTGTTGTT
>NW_006408521.1:13117350-13118438 GCF_000296735.1 Chrysochloris asiatica | reverse complement strand
ATGATGCTGTCTGTGATCATAGAATATCCATACACCTATAACGAAGACCATTTAATATGACTATTATTCAAATTTACAAACCAACCACTAATGATGAATAGAAAGCCAATGAAGAATAAATTGAACAATTCTATTAATTTCATCAGTTGGAAATTGATCAAACATGCAATTAAGGTATATTGATAATTAAGAGTGATTGGAATGTGAAAGTTGGGGGAAAAAGGAGGATTGGTAGTTGAAAAATATGACCGTGTTGATAGAAATGATACTGGAGATCACATGATAGAATTTTGCCAGACAAATGAATTATTTTTTGAAAAGTCCTTTTTCATACAACATAAAAGGCCACTATAGACATGGACCTCACCAAATGGAATGCACAGGAACAAATCAACTACATCTGTGGGAAGAGATGATGGCGAAACTCAATATGATCAGACAAATCAAGGCCAGTGGCACACTGTGGAAAATACCATCAATAGCTCGTATACAAATTCAGACTGAACTGAAGAAAATCAAAACAAGTCCACAAGAGCCAAAACATGACCTTGAGTACATCCCACCTGAATTGAGAGATGATCTCAAAATCTGATTTGATGCATTCGATACTAATGACCAAAGATCAGCGGAGAGGTAGGATGATACCAAGAATAGCATATATGAAGAAAAGAAAAGGTCATTAAAATACAGAAAAGCAAGATAACATCTAAATGGATTTCAAAATAGCCTCTCAAACTTACTCCTTTTTTTTTTTTTTTTAATGTTTTATTGTGAATAGCTCTGGTAGCGTAGTGGTTACGAATAGGGCTGTGAACCGCAAGGTCAGCAGTTCGAAACCACCAGCTGCTCTGTGGGAGAAAGATGAGGAGTTCTGCTCCCGTAAAGATTAACAGCCTCGGAAACATTGTGCAGGGTTGCTATGAGTCAGAGCTGACTCCCCGGCACTTAACAACAACAACAACAATGTGATAGTTTACATGGGAGAACATTAGCTTTACATTCATCCTATTGCATATCGTTTCATTGCCATGGTTACAATCTCCTCCATGCATCATCGACCAACCAAAGGGTATACCCTGCAAACATGC
>NW_006408521.1:13112429-13116700 GCF_000296735.1 Chrysochloris asiatica | reverse complement strand
TTATCTGCAAGTGTGGGTGTTCTTATGCATATGCCCTCTCTTCTTATCAGCTGGATGCTTCACTCTCCACTCTAGTCCTCTATGGCTATGTCACTGACACTGGGCCCAAGAGTCTCCAGGTCTTGCCACACTGCTGGTCAAACTTACTCTTGAATGTAGAAAAGCTAATGTGACTCGAAGAAATGATGCTAAAGAAATGAACAGAAAATTTCAAAGGGTAGTTCAAGAAGTAAAGGTAAAGTATTCTAATGAAATATGCAAAGGCCTGGAGTTATCCCAAAGGAAAGAACACACTCAGCATTTCTCAAGCTGAAAGAACTAAAGAAAAAATTCAAGCTTCTAGTTGCAATATTGAATTTTCTATGAACAAAATATTAAATGATGCAGGAAGCATCAAAAGAAAATGGAAGGAATACAAAGAGTCACTGTATCAAAACGAATTGGTTGATGATCAGCCATTTCAAGAGGTAAAATATGATCAAGAACCAATGGCATTCAAGGAAGAAATCTAAGCGTCACTGAAGGCATTCACAAAAAACAAGAATCCAGGAATTGACAGACTCCAAATAGAAATGTTTCAGCTGATACAGTACTGCAAGCACTCATTTCTCTATGCCAGGAAATTTGGAAGACAACTACCTAGCCAACCTATTGGAAAATATCCATATTTGTGCTTGTCCCAAAGAAAGGTTATCTTAACAGAATGTGGAAATCATAGAACAGTTTCATTAATATCACATGCAATTAAAATTTTGATGAAGAAAAGTTTAAAAACAGTTATAGCAGTACGTTGACAGGGACCTTCCAGAAATTCAATCTGGATTCAGAAGAGGTCATAGAACAAGAGATATAATTGCTGATGTCAGATCTTAGCTAAAAGCAGAGAATGCCAAAAAGTTGTTTACTTATGTTTTATTGATTGTGCAAAGGCATTTGAGTGTGTGGATCATAACAAACTATGGATAACATTGCAAAGAATGGGTATTCAAAGGCATTTGATTATGCTCATGAGGAACCTGTATATAGATCAAGAATAAGTTGTTGGAACATAACAAGGGGATAATGAATGGTTTAAAAGCAGGAAAGTTGTGTGCCAGGGCTGTATTCTTCTACCATTTTTATTCAATCTGTATGCTGAACTAATAATCTGAGAAGTTGATTATATGAAGATAAGTGTGGCATCAAGACTGGAGAGAGATTCATTAACAGCCTGCGTGCGATATGCAGACTACTCAACCTTGCTTGCTGAAAGTGAAGCGAACTTAAAATACTGATGAAGATCGAAAACCACAGCCTTCAGTATGGATTGCATCTCAGTGTAAAGAAAACATACTCACAACTGGGCCAATAAGTAACATTGATAAGCAGAAAAAAAGACTGACATTGTCAAGACTTCATTTTGTTTGAATCCATTATCAACACTCATGAAAGCAGCAGTCAAGAAATTAAATGATGTACCGCATTAGGCAAATCTACTGTGAAAGATCTTTGAATTCTTAAAGAGTGGCGATGATACTTTGAGGACTGAGGTGCACCTGACCCAAGCCATGGCATTTCCAATCTCCTCAAACATTTGTGAAAGTTGGGCAAAAAATAAGGAAACCACAGAAGAACTGATGTATTTGAATTATGGTGTTGGAAAAACATACTGAAAATACCAGAAGAACAAAGAGGTCTGAGTTTGACGTACCATCAGAATGCTCTTTAGAAGCGAGGATGTCAAGATTTTGTTTCTCATACTCTGGACATATTATCAGGAAGGACCAGTCTCTGGTGAAGGACATCATGTTTGGTAAAGTGGTAGGTAGGTCAGCGAAAACGAGGAAGAGCCTCAGTGTGATGGATTGACATAGTGGCAGCACCAACAGGCTCAAACATAACAATTGTGAGGACTGCACAGTGTTTTGTTCTGTTGTGCCTACAGTTACTACGAGTCAGAACTAACTCAAAGGTACCTAACCACAAAAACAACATTTATGTATTTGGCATTGTGTTAAACTTTTTTAATGAATTATCTCACAACAACATAATAATGGGTAAAATACTTATGGGAACATATAGATTACAGTGATTAAATAATTTGCTTATGAATATAAACATAATTAAATAATGGAACCAGGAATCAAGCTAAATAATTTACTTCAGGGTTCTACCAAATCAGTATGCTATGCAAATATGATAAATATATAAAATATACTTTAAAGGAATTAATTTTTCTGTGAAAGGTTATGATTATTCCAGAGCCTGTCATTCTCTACTTCCTTGTACATCAGTGATCTTTTGGAAGCATAGAATGGCAGGTTATGGGATAATCACTCCCTTTCATGGAAAAATAAATTATCTTTCAGGGCCATGCATGCAAGTTGTTGTTAAGTGCCGTCGAGTCGGTTCTGACCCATAGCGACCCTGTATAGGGTTTCCAAGGCGCAGGTGGTGAGATTGAACCACTGGCCTTACAGTTCAAATGGCTTTGCAGTCTGGTGTGTTAACCCACAGCACCACACCAGGACTCCACTGGGACTGTTTTTGGAATTCTCCTTGTCCAATGCTAACATTAGCATTATTCTATATGAATCCCAAGTTACCTTGTAACCACTAGAAGGGAAATACAATTATGCCTATTAACAAACACTTTGAAAATACAAAGTGCTGTAGAAATAGATCCTTTGTTATGATAATATTTATGACTCTATGTATAGCACAGGACCTTCTTGAAAGCAAGGGTTCCAGGGAAATGGTTAATTGTTCTAAACCAAGTACATCCATCAATAGCATACTGGTTAGCAAGATACAACACTTGGAACAAATGCTGCAAGTATTGCACCTGAGCAATTTCCTTGGGGTCTGGGTAATTCTTCAACAATATAGGGCAGGGTTTCCTTGAGAGGAATTATACTGGGTAGGGCCAATAGGCTGCTTACTTTTGGGTTTTGTGGTGCTGGAGAAGCTATCGCAACACACCCATCAATTAAGTTCAGTCAGATGGAGACCAACCAGGCTGGCAGAGCTGGCCCTGTTGTCTACAGCTCTGGTTTTGACTCAGAACTTGGGTAGCCTGTTTTACATACCCACGTACACTCCTGTTCTCTCCTGGTCTTGCCCATTTCCCTCCCTGCTTCTCCTGCTAGTCAGCCACTCCCTCTCTCTAGCTCTTGTGATACTGATTTTGCTTCGCTTCTAGGTTCACCTTAAATGTGTCCTAAATTCTGGCCTATCCCCCTGTACAAACCTCCATGGTGACCTAGCTGGGCTTCCTCATCTACTTATATATTGTCTGGAAGACAGCTCAAGGAAGTAATCGGAGTTTGCCATTTGGATTCAAAAAGCTCTTGGTTCAAGATCCAGATCTGTTGCTAATTCTTGAATATTTGATCTGAGTTAGCATTAAAATGCTCTGCATATCAGTGCTCATATCTGTATAACAGAATAAATATAGACTTACATCACAGAAATGTGGGCAGGACTAAATGACTTGTGACTAAATATCTCTGGCATTTAAAAGTGCTAAATAATGTTAGTTCTTTTTGTCATTATACTCCATGGGTTAAAATTCCTTACCAGATTTCAAATTCAATAAAAGTGTTAAGGGAAAGGACTATGTTTTGGTTTTGGTTTTGTTTCGTATCACATCTCCAGCCCCTAACACAGGTAAATCTGAACGTGTTTTTAAATGAAAGACTGGTGACTTTGAAGAGTTGCTAGGAAACTGTTTCAGCAGGGTTACAGAGACACAAGCACTAAGGAGGTTTCAGAGATCCTGCACAAAGTAGATTTATGGTGGAATTAAACTAGCTTGATTCAATTCATGTAATTGCTGATAGTGATGATGATGTACCCTGAGGTTTCCATGAAAATAAAGCATAGCTCAAAAAGGAATCTTTTTTAGGCTAGAGCAATAAAAACAAGACAGTCCTACTTGACTGAAAAATGTAATTTTATGACTCAGTCTTCATTAAAATCAGCTTAGGGTAAACTGTGTGGGGAAAGTCTGTGGATGGGAATGGAAAAAATGCATTAGATTATTAATGACACAATCTTTGCTTGAATAAAGGGTAAAATTCCACAAGATTAAACAAAAGCAAAACTTTCAGAGAAAGAACAATGGCCAAAGAACTTTAAGAAAAACAATTTATAGATTGATTATATAATAGTGTTATTGTTGTCAAGCACCCTCAAGTCAGCTCCAACTCATAGCAACCCTGCATAAAGTTTCTGAGGAGCAGCTAGTGGGTTTGAACTGCCAACCTTGCAGCTCAAACTAACCTTGCAGT
>NW_006408521.1:13109712-13111844 GCF_000296735.1 Chrysochloris asiatica | reverse complement strand
TTGATAGTTGATCCAAGAAGAATGAAATCCTTGATAACTTCAATCATAGTACATGTGGCTAATTTGAGCTTCTACCTGCCAGCACGGAGTGACCTTTCTGAGGCATTCAGTAGACATCTCAGAAGGTTCAAACTGCAATAGAAGGGCAAAATGTCCTGGGAGCAGAAGTGTTACTACAGACTAGCCCTTAAAGAGATGAAAAGCAAGCCTCAAAATAATCAAACTACTTTGCAAATAACCACTTGGCAAAATAATAACTTAATTTGTTCTTAATTTGTCAGCACATAAGACCAAAACCATTGCCATCCAGGTTAGTCTGACTCATAGCAGCCCGTTGGAACAAAGCAGAACTGATCCATGAGGTTTCCATGTTTGTGATCTTTATGGAAGAAGACTGCCACATGTCTCCCATGAAGAGGCTGGTGGGTTCAAACCTCTGAGCTTTGATTACAGCAAAGCACTTAAACACTGTGGCACCAGGCTTCCTTCTCTTAATCAGAAGATCATTACAAATAATTTTCATAGTGTGATTTTTAAGACCAACTCAAAAGGAATGAAACAACTGTATACCAAATATCCTTCTAGACAAAACTTTTAAATGTGAACCCATGAAAAGTAGACATAAGATTGATGCTAAGCCCTATCTTTCTCTAGCAATAAGCCACATGCATTTGTGGTCATATGAGCGAATTGAAAATACAATTAACCAGCCATGAAGAGTCCTGGAGTAGCACTGTGGATTAATGTGCTGGATTGAAAAATCCGTTGGATCCAAATGGTCAATGGTTCCAGCTCACCAACTGCTCTTCAGATACCCTATTCAGGGTCACTATGAATTGGAACCAACTCGATGGTACTTAATAACAACAATCATGAAGGGTAATTTCTAGTAAACATTTTACTGTTTATGTTTTTAAATTATTTTGAAAGCTTGTTTTTCAGTTATTTTTGCTATTGTTATAATTACTATTAAGTGGTAACTCGAAGATGAAAAATTTTTAACTTTAGAGCATTATGATTTTAATATGATTATATTAATATTCCAATTTATTTACATTTTATAGGTAAATATGACATCATGATTACTATAAAAATGCTCTTGAGAAGCTACCATGTTCTCATACTTTAGGTATGTTGATAAGGGCTCCATCCAGAGTAGCAGAGAGAATAAGAGATTTACCTGGGATGGAAAGACTTTCAGGAAAAAAAAAAAAAAATGACCCCTACTAGCCAAAGTCCACTATTTATCTGTCAGTTTGTCATACTGTGGTGGCTTTGTGTTGCTGTGATGCTGGAAGCTATACCACCAGTACTGTAAATACCAACAGAGTCACTCATGGTAGACAGGTTTCATCTGAGCTTCCAGACTAAGACAGACTAGGAAGAAGAGACACACTACGTCAAAATACTCAGTCACTGAAAACCTTATAACTTCTGAACACTGTCAGATAGTACCAGAATATTGAATAGTGAAACATGATGAAGAGCATCAGAATATTGTAAGACAGAGTGACAGAAAATGAGCTCCTTAGATTGGAAGGCATTCAAAATACTCTGGGGAAGAGCTGCCTCCTCAAAATACAATTGACCATGATGACATGATTGGAGTAATGCTTTATGGACTTTCATTTACTGATGGGGCACAGCTCAAAATGAGGAGAAATAGCTGCAAACATCCATAACTGGAGCATGAAATTGTTCAAAGAATGAATCTAGGAAAATTGGAAATTGTCAGAAATAAAATGGAATGCATAAACATTGATATCCCAGGCATTCATAAGCTGAAAGGGACTGGCATTGGTCATTTTGAATCTGACAATCACAGGGTTTACTCTGCCAATAATGAAAATTTGAAGAGGAATGGCATCACATTCATCAACAAAAGGAACATTTTGAGATTTATCTTGAAGTGCAACACTGTGATAGATAATATCCACACACCTTCAAGGCACTTAACAACAACAACAACAAGGACTCCTGGTGTGGAACTTTAGGATCAGCACTGGACTGTGAACCACAAGGTTACCAGTTCAAACCCACCAGCTGCTCCTCAGAAACTATATACAGGGTAGCTATGAGTCAGAACAAACTCAATGGTACTTAATAACAACAACAAGGAAGACCAGTTAACA
>NW_006408521.1:13107573-13109252 GCF_000296735.1 Chrysochloris asiatica | reverse complement strand
ACACTAATGACAGAATACCAACAGAGTTTTGAGATGACATCAAGAACATCATACAGGAAGAAAGCAAAAGATCATTAATAACACAAGGAATAAGGAAAAGACCAAAATGTCAGATGTCAGAAGACACTCTGAGAGTTGCTCTCCAATGTAGAAATGCTAAAGCAAATAGAAAATGAAGAGGTAAAAGAGCTGAACAGAAAATTTCAAAGGGCAGCTTGGGAAGACAAAGTCAAATGTTAAAATGAAATTTGCAAAGACCTGGAGTTAGAAAATCAAAAAGGAAGAACATACTCAGGATTTCTCAAGATGAAAGAACTGAAGAAAAAAATTCAAGCCTTGGCTTCCAATGTTGAAGGATTCTATAGGTAAAACATTGAATAACACAGAAAGTATCAAAAGAACATGGAAGGATAGGGATCAGCTGAGGACTCTAGATTCTTGGAAAGAGAGGGACTTAGAGTTAGTGGCCAGGAGGCAGACTTGCAGAAATGCCCTTTGGTGGTTTAAATTATTATATATGCCTGAGTGGTCAAAAAAAAAAAAGAGAGCTAAAATGAATAGAGAGAAATACTGTTAACTGATGGTACATGGAGGGGATTGTAATCATTGTATTGAAACAAAGTATATCATTTGTTGAATGTAAAACTAATGATCTAACCTGTAAACTGTCACTCAATTCACAATAAAAACTTAAAAAAAAAGAAAAGAAAAAAACATGGAAGGAATTCACTGAGTCACTGTAACCAAAAGAAATAATCAATATTCAACAATTTCAAGAGATAGCATATGATCAAGAGTCAATGGTACTGAAGGAAGAAGTCCAAGGTGCATTGAAGGAATTGACAACGAACAAGGCACTAGGAATTGATGGAATACAAACCGAAACCTTTCAACAAATTGATGCAGCACTGGAGGCACTCACTCATCTGTGCCAAGATATTTGGAAGGCAATTACCTGGCCAATTGATTGGAAGAGATTTGTGTTTGTACCCACTCCAAAGAGATCCAATGGAATGTGGAAATCATAAGACAGTGCTATTAATATAACATCAAGTAAAATTTTTCTAAAAGTAATTAAAACATGGGTGCAACTATACATTGACAGGGGTCTGCCAGAGGCTCAACCCGGATTCAGATGAGGAGGTAGAATGAGTGGTATTATTGCTAACATTAGATGGATTTTGGCTGAAAGCAGAGAAAATGAGAAAGATGTTTACCTGCACTTTAGTGACTACGCAAGGTTTTCGGATGCTGTGGCTGGCACTGCAGAGAATGAGTATTCTAGAACACTTAATTGTATTTATGAGGAACCTGTCCATAGATAAAGAAGCCGCTGTTTGAACAGTACAAAGGAACACCAAGTGGTTTAAAGCTAGGAAATGTATGCATCAGGATTGTATTCTTTCACCATACTTATTCAATCTATATGTTTAGCAAATAATCTGAGAAGTGGATTATAGGAAGAAAAATGTGGCATCGGGATTGGAGGGATACTCATTAACAACCTGCAATATGTAAATGATGCAACATTGCTTGATGAAAATGAAAAGGGCTTAAAAGACTTACTGATAAAGATCAAAAACCAAACCTTCAGTATGGGCTGCACTTCAATGTAAAGAAAGCAAAAATCCTTACCTTTGGGCCAAAAAATAACATTAAGATAAATGGAAAAAAGATTG
>NW_006408521.1:13105883-13106448 GCF_000296735.1 Chrysochloris asiatica | reverse complement strand
AATGGCCCAGAAGAAATAGGTACTTTGTTTTAAGCCTCTATAGAGTATGAGGGTTTGGGTAGAAATCTGAGCCCTGTTCAAAACTGCTGAAAGAAATAAGTGGTTTACTTGTGACGGAAAGAGCTGCAAAAGGGGGGGAAAAAAGACTGTTTTGAGTTTTTAAAAATATTTCAAGCAAGCTGTTGGATACACTGAGGCAGGAAATGCCTGAGCCCATCAGAGACAATCCCATTCTAGGACTGAAAGTTAATGGGAACAAGTAAGCAGACTGTCTGGTATGCTTGCTGGTGACTGCCTGTGTTCAGTTAATGATTGGAAGTGGGTGAGAGTGCAGGTCAAGAGAGGAGAAGAAGGGTTGACTTGTCTGAAGCTATGGAATTGTGTGAATTCCTGAGTCTATGACATTGATCTAGTCCATGGGAATCTAGGACAGAGAGAGACAGTGGAGGGACCAGCTGGTCTGAAGTGCAGGGAACTGTGTGTGTTCTTCTAAGCTTGCAGTTGGTACCCATTTAACCTATTTTGAATGGCTAGGGCTGAATTGACCAAAGCCTTAGCAAATGAA
>NW_006408521.1:13095834-13105783 GCF_000296735.1 Chrysochloris asiatica | reverse complement strand
TCCCATGGAACAGCTGGTAGTTTCAAACTGCTGACCTTGTGGCTCACAGCCTGATTCATAACCACTATGCTACCAGAGCTCCTTAGTGGTTGATAGGGACAGACAATTTAGAAACCGGTTATCTAAAATGGAAGGATATAAAGGCATGAAGTATAGTTTGCCCACAAGCTTTCATGAGTGTACCCAGTTAAAATGATTGCTATGGGAAAAGCTAATCCTTAATGTATGAATAGGAAATGGCCTGAAATTGAGTGAATTATTTCATATGGCTCTTCTCCCCATAGTCTTTGAACTCCCACCAAATAACATTTTGCCTTGATGGGGCTAGAGAAGAGAAGGTGGGGGCAGATGCTGAAGGATTGTATGATTCAACTCTAAGTAATTATTAGCAGGATTTATTGTGAAATCTTAGAACTTTGATATGTATAAAACGAGCCATCTCAAAGTCAGGAATAGTATAGTTCACTACCATTAAAGAACAAGATCTAGGAGTGGATCATGTACCCTGTGTATGAAGCCTGTACATGGAGATCTCTGTGTAAGGAACCTCCTTGACCCAGGAATAGGAAGTTATGACTTGAGAGGAGTGGCCGAGAAGCAGCAGCAATAGAACCAAGAGCCAAAACATGAGGCAGAGTTGGGGATGTCCCCGCCCACAGAACGAGTAAAGCTGAGTGACTATGGGAAGGAGACTGGCTTGTAGACTGGTTGCCTCTAGGCACTTAATTGGGCATGCTAGCTTTGCTGATTCATGGAGCTAGAACTGAGTGTCCTCACGCTGAAATTTATGGTGGAGTGGTGTGTCCCGTGGGCATTTATCAGTAGCCCTAAAAGAGCTTTGTAACAATGGCAGAGTAGGGCAGAGGCCAGGCCAAGTGGGTGAAGGCTGGATAAAGGCCTGCCTGTGGTGAGGACAGAGATGTTCTGACTTGAAGAACAGTGCCCTGAGCATTTTCTCATCCTGCATTATAATCTGCTCATTTCCTAATAAACCCCATAACTGTGAGTGTGGTGTCGTAGTCCTGTGTGGCCATTAAAGTGACTTTTCAACTCTAATTGAGTAAAGAGTGCAATGGAAGAGACTGTTGATATCTACTTTTTGCACTAATGGAGTACTGGTGTGGTGCTGTAGAATAAGCACTGGACTGCAAGGTTGGGAGTTCAAACTTACCAGCCACTCCTCAAAAACTCTATACAGGGTTGCTATGAGTCCTAACCAACTTGACGGCACTTAACAAAAACAACTTGAGATTCACATGGGCTATTACTACAGCAAACGAAGCTGTAATGGTGCCATTGTTAGTTGTTCGTCTATCTGAAAGGTTGGCAGTTTAAATCCAGCAGCCCTTCCAATGAAGAAAAGATCTGATGATCTGCTCCTAAAATCATTTACAGCCTTGGAAACCACATGTTGTTGTTGTGAAGTGCCATCAAGTTGGTTCCGACCCATACGAACCCTGTATAGTGTTTCCGAGGAGCAGCTGGTGAGCTTGAACCACCAAGCTTGCAGTTCAAACGACTTTGCAATCTGGCACATTAACCCACCATGTCACACCAGGACTCCATATAGGGCAGGTCTAATATGAGGCAGAATCAACTCAATAGCAATGGGGTTTGTTTCAGTTTAGTTGTTCACTAATGCTAGTAAATTACCCCAGACATAGCCCCTTACAAATATGCCCATTTATTGGTTCACTGTTTTTATGGGTCAGGAGTCCAAGCAGGGTTTAACTGAGTTTTCTGCTCAGAGTTTCACCAGGTTCAATCAAGTGTTTGCTGGCTGTATTCTTAACTGTAGGCTCAAGTAGGGAATAAACAACTTTCAAGATCATTGCAGTATTATGCAGAGTTTACATTTTGTGGCGCTCTGGTAGCTTAGTGGTTACGAATCGGGCTGCTAACTGCAGGGTCAGCAGTTAGAAACTACTAGCTGTTCCTTGGGAGAAAGATGAGGCTTTCTGCTCCCGTAAAGATTTACAGCCTCGGAAACCCTGTGCAGGGTCGCTGTGAGTCGGAACTGACTCCATGACACACAACAATAAGGCTAAGGGCTGCACTTTTTGCTGATTGTTAGCAAGCCACCCTCAGGTCTCAGGGCTGCCCACATTTCCTTGCCATGTGGGATTCAGCAGTATGGCTGTTTACCTCATAAAGCTAACACGGAAAATCTCTTTTTACAGTCTGCTAAGATGGATTCCAAAGAGTCTGAGTAGCATAGTCGGTTACATATTGGGCTGCTAGCCACAAGGTCAGCAGTTCAAGTCTGCCAGATGCTCCGTGAGAGAGAGATGAGGCTTTCTGCTCTCATATTTACAGACTCAGAAACCCTTTTCATGGCTCTTATGAGTGTGAATTGACTCAACAGCATACAGCCACCACCAAGATAGATTCTAAGGAGTTCTGCTAGCATAGTGTGTTATGAACTGAGCTTCTAACCACAAGGTCAGAAGTTCAAATCTACCAGCCACTCCACTGAAGAAAGATGAGGCTTTCTGCTTCATAAAGATTTACAACCTCAGAAATCCTACATAGGGTCGCTATGAGCCGACACATCACTACCACCACCAAGATGGATTCCTATATAATATAAGGTAGTTGGAGTGTGATATCCCATCCTCATTGCTATACAACATAATATAAACAAAGTATTGGCATTCTGTCACCTTTGTTAATTTTATTGGTTTGAAACAAGTCACAGGTGCCACCCACAGTCAAGGCGAGAGGGATGGCACAAATGTGCAGACACCAGGAGGTAAGAATCATTGAGGCCATCGTCGAGTCTTTCTGCCACAGTGTGTATTTAATTTTGCAAATACTGTTCCATCAAGTTAATTAGGTCTTGGTAAACTTTCTGTGATGCATCCTTTCCAAGGTAAAAATCCACATGATTGTATTGTGGTATCCACTTGTGATAAATTAAATTGGAAATTTTAGGGAGTAAATTTTCAACATCTTTAGGATCAGCCAAAATGTCCTGTCCACCATTCCATACTGCTGTTGGAACTTCCATCTTAGTGACATTGTATAAGGGAGGTGCAGACTAAATGCAATTAAAGAGAGAGAGAAAAAAAAGTTTTTACAGAAAACCTCATTAAAGGAATAATATTAACTTTCAGCTCTTAAGCAAGTTCTTCAAACGCTAACGCGTATAATTAAGATACAAAGAAACATTAAAATGTTAAAAAATTGAAAGTACTTTTGTATAACCTATTAATTGTGAATAATTAGGACAGCAATTTTATTAATGTTTAATAAAATTAGTTTCTAGATGAGTACAAATAATTTCTAGAATACGTCTCTTATTTCCCTGGAGACCATCTTTCTAGTAACACTTTTATTGTTGTTTGGTGCTATGGAGGGGTTCCAACTCTCAGTGACCTAATGCACAACAGAATGAAACACTGTCTGGTCTTGCGCCGTCCTCACTTGCACCTTTTTTACTAGCGCACTTTACCTAGCATAATATCCTTCTTTTACTTCCACTTTACCTAGCATGATATCCTTCTCCAGGAACTGGCCCCTCCTGACAATATGTCTGAAGTATGAGAAATGAAGTCTCGCTATCCTGGCTTCCAAGGAGCATTCTTGCTGTACTTCTTTCAACACGGATTTGTGTGTTCTTCTGGCATTCCATGGTACTTTTAATATTCTTCTTTAACAACATAACTCAAATGCATTAATTCTTCTAAGGTCTTCCTTATTTGCTCTCCAACTTTTACATGTATTTAAGGCTACTGAAAATGCCATGACTTGGGTCAGGCATACTATAGTCCTCAAACTGACGTCTTTGCTCTTGAACACTTAAAATAGGTCTTGTGCAGCAGATTTGTCTACTGAAATGCAATGTCTGATTGCTTGACTGCTGCTTTCATCAGTGTTGACTACAAAACCAAGCAAAATGAAGTCTTTGATAACTTCAATCTTGTCTCCACTTACCATGTTATTTACTGGTTCAGTGGTGAGGATTTTTGTTTTCTCTACACCAAGGTGCAACTTGTACCAAAGGCTGTAGTCTTTGATTTCCAGGAAGTATTTTTATGTCCTCTTTGTTTACAGCAAGCAAAGTTGTATCATCTGCATATTGCAGGTTGTTAAGGAGTCTACCTCCAGACTTGATGCCACATACTTCTTATAATCTAGTTTATCAAATTACTTGCTCAGCATACAGACTAAGTATGGTGAAAAATACAACGCTGGTGCACAACTTTCCTCATTTTAAACCATCCACTGTTCCCTTGTTCTGTTCAAATGATTGCCTCTTGGTCTGTGTCCAAGTTCTTCATGAACACAATTAAGTGTTCCAGAATATTTATTCTCCACAATGTGGTCCATAGGTTGTTATGATCCACACACGTTCAATAATTGTGTTCTTTTCCTTTAAAATTTTGGTGATATTAATTGTAGTTGAAAGTGAGCTTCAAGATTTTCAAGCATATATAGTGCACTCTCAGTACTGGTTTACGTTTCTTAATTATTTACTTTTTTTCTCAAAAATCCCAAGAAAAAGATCTATTACCATGTAGTCCTGATTTTTATTCAAACTTTCATCCAAGCAGTTATCTGAGTCTTTCCTAATAAAGTCACTTAAAAAGTGTCTGCTGAAACAACTATATACTGTTTCTAGGGAAAAGTATTGCTAACAACAGCAATAAGTAGTGCTTTGACATAGTGCGTACACATGCGTGCACAAACCTAGAGCAGCTTAAGAGAAATAACTCAAAATTTTCACACCAGTTGAAGTTGAAAATTTTAATTATCACAGTTACTCAGGTTTCACTGAATTTGCCATTTAAAATGTGACTTGAATAAGTAAACAATTCTCAATTTCAAAGTCTCCATGTCCTTGATTTGAGAAAAGTCCATATCTTTGATGCCTACTTGTTCTGTGTGAGCTGTTTGTCAGCAACTCAAAATCTTTAGATTTATCTCTATGGTGGAAAAGATATTAATACATGTGTCCCTTTGGTGTGTAATTTTTTCCCCTAAATTTCAGGTAATGTCAAGAAATACCTTACATTTCTTACATTCTCTAGCAAATACCACTGTTTCTTTCTTAAGTTATTTGGTGTATCTTTAACATTCCATATTTTAAAAAAATGGCAAATGACATCTCAAAGAATGATGAAAGCAGCATTCATTTTGCTAGACACGGATAAACTGTCAGAGAACATGTTTTAGATACAATGTGGGTCTTTAATTGTCTCTTCAATATATGGCCTTAAGTGTTCAGGTTGTCTGTGTTTTGAGAAGGAAATTATTGTTGTTGTTGTTAAGTGCCATTGATCCTTTCTGACTCATAGCGACCCTGTATAGGGTGGGTTTGAACTGCCTTCCTTGTGGTTCACAGTCCAGTGCTGATCCCACAGTGCCATGCCAGTAGTAAAAGTGAAAAAGGATAGACATTATATCTAAGAAATCTAGGTTCATATTCTGGTTCTTCACTAGTGATTGTTGTAGTTGTTAGGTGCCATCGAGTCGGTACCGACTCATAGCGACCCTACGCACAACAGAACGAAACACTGTCTGATCCTGGGCCAATCTCACAGTTGTTGCCACACTTGAGCCTATTGATGCTGCCACTTGGCTAATCCATCTTCCTCTTTTGCTCTGACCCTCCACCTTACCAAACACGATATCCTTCTCCAGTGACTGGTCCCTCCTTACAATGTGTCTGAAGCATGAGAGACGAAATTTGGCCATCCTAGCCTCCAAGGAGCACTCTGGCTGCACTTCTTCCAACGCAGGTCTGTTGGTTCTTTTGGCAGCCCAGGACACTTTCAATATTCTCCTCCAACACCATAACTCAAAAGCATCAATTGACTGTCAATTTACCAGTTTACTCTCTGAGCCTCTGGAGTTCTGGTGTGACACTGAGGGTTAACGCACTGGACTGCAAAGTTGGTTTGAACCACACGGTTGGTGATTCAAGCTCACCACCCACTCCTCGGAAACCCTATACAGGGTCGCAGTGGGTCAGAACTGGCTGGATGACACTTAACAACAACTGCTGAGCCTTTTGAAAAAGTGGCATGATACTTGCCTTGCTATGATATTGCAAAGATCAGAAATAATCATTTGGCACATGGTGAAACTTCACAAGCAGCATATGATGTATAAAAATATGTGCATAATGAGTAGGACGTTGTACATACTCAAGAAGTGGATACTGATTCTATTAGTCCATTTGCAATATTCAACTTATTACTATTATTATCATATTTTACCTGGTTAAAATGTATCATGTTCTGATTTGAGTTTCCCCAATCAAAAGCTTGGAACTGACCAGAATTAGCAGCCTAAAGTAAAATGAAAATAAACACATTTATATGATAGGAGAAAACGGGGCACATTTAAAGACAGCAAGTAAGAACAATACAAACAACATTTGTATAGCTCCCACTAGTTAGGCACATGAATTAAAATTTTAAAATACATGAATTAGTTTAGCAATAAAAATATTAAATATTTATACTAATCAACAGAGCAGACTTAATGTGTAATAGACATAATCTTTTACTCTTCCCTACTGGACTCCTGATGTGGTGCTGTAGGATAAGTAATAGACTGTAAACCACAAGGTCGGTGGTTCAATCCCACCAGCTGCTCCTTGGAAACCCTGTACAGGGTCACCATGAGTCAGAACTGACTCAATGGCACTTAGCAACAATAATAATATCCCTTTCTAATCAAAATCCTCAGGCAGGGATATTTCAAATGTTTAATTAGAAATTTAATCAAGGATAATAAATTGATTTTTTAATATCTTGGCTCCAGGAATTTTTTTTCTTAAAGTCACCAGATACATATTTCCTACACTTAAATATTTCAGACATGTTGTCAGAAGAGGTCAGTCTCTGAAGAAGGATATCATGCTTTATAATCTTCTCATCAGGAGTCCTGGTGTGTAGCTCTGTGGGTTAATGCGTCAGACTGCAAAGCCGTTTGAACTGCAAGGTAGGCAGTTCAAGCTCACCAGCTGCTCCTTAGAAACCCTATACAGGGTCGCTATGGGTTGGAATTAACTCGATGGCACTTAACAACAACAATATCAGGAGTTCTAGGATATTATTCCATAAAAACAGAAAATGAAGCCAGTTGACATCAAATTTATTTCAGTTTGTGGTGACCCAATGAGTGTCAGACTGGAATTGTGCACCACAGAGTTTTCAATGGCTGCTTGTTCTGGAGTTGATCACCAGGTCTTTCTTCTGACGTGCCTCCAGGTGGACTCAGAATTCCAACATTTTGATGAGCAGCCAATGCACTAACTGTTTGCGTCAACCAGAAACTAAGAAGAGGGTATTATTTTCATCTTCCTTATTCTGAAACGTAAGTATTACTCTTGAGAAAAATGATAATTCTCAGAGCTTTCTTAGTGCTTTCTGTGAAGTGTGGGGTTCCTGTCTGCTCATCATTTGCTGAGCCAAGACATTGAGTATCTGAGACATCAGGGATAACCACTGATTAAGTTTGATTTTTCAGACTTCAGATATTTGAATAGAAACATTAATGCACCTTAAGCCATTGCTGTCCATAGCACAGTGGATAAGCACCTGGCTGATAACTGAAAGGTTGACAGTTTGAGCCCAGCAGGAGTTTGCTTTGGTAATGATTAGAGCCTCGGAAGTCCTAGGGGGCAGTCTACTCTGTTGGTTCTACTCAGTTAGACGTGTTGGGTTTCCTTTTTCTTGAATTTTCACATTTACATTAAGTTCTTCATTAAATCATTCCCAGAGTTTCTAAGGGGTCTTTTCTTATTTTGACTCTTAGTTTTTTTTGTTTGTTTGTTTCATGTTTATTGGTTTTATTTCAATGTTTAGTTAAATGATATTTCTACCATGATTTATATTTATGGTGGACTGCTAATTCGATCTGAGGATTTTCAGCAATGGAAGATAGCAAGATGCCTTAGTAAAGAGCTTGGTTTAACAGGCAACCAAATCTGAGATCCAGAGCAATGAGATAAATATTATTATCATTTTTATTTTACAGAAATGAAACAAGAATGATAGCAAGATTTATCTCACAAGGAAGGAAGATTAATACAGCAAAACACAGGATAACGTATGTAGCGCCTGGTAGTGTTCAACAACTAGTTCCTTTTATTAAATATTAGTACTGTCATCATCAGCCTTGCTTAAATGTTTTAGATCCCCAGCTTTTTTTGATCCTGAAGTGGGCTTTCTCTAAAAGGAGAGTTTTCCTTAAATCAGTTGGGAGTTGTGCGAGGGATTGGTTACAGCATTTGTAGATGGGATATATCAATGCCGTCAGTGAAAAATCACCATGTGAATTCAATGAGATGTAATCAAATTGCATATTTAGGAGAACATTAAGGAGTCCTGGTGTGGCGCCGTGGGTTAATGGGCTGGACAGCAAAGTCGGTTTGAACTACTAGATGTTGGTTCAAGTTCCTCAGAAACCCTATATAGGGTTACTATGGGTCGGAACCGACTTGACGGCACTTAGCAACAACAACAACGATGAACATTTAGAAGAACACACAGTAAGTGCTGAATAAATATCAGTTGGTTTTGCATACCCGGGAGGTCACACTCATTAGGTTTATCTGCCTCTCCACTGGTAGGAAGCCCTATGTCCTGAACATCTTCCTTCCTTAAAGCTCATGAAGGCTGATCTTCTCAGGGTGGAACTCTTCAAAGTATTTATGAAATAATCAACTAGTGTTTCAAGTTATATTTGTGTCAGGCTAGAGATAACTTTTTCTCTAAAGTATATATAGCAGATATTCTCAAGTTTAAAGAGGGCATGGATTTCTTAAGATTCAATTTTAAATGCAAATTCCTAGGGATCCCAGGTATAGTAAAAACCTCTATCACTATTTCTCTATAATACATGCACACACACATAAATAATTATATATATTTGTCTATTTTTCAAATCTATTTTCAAAAGAGTTTGAGACCAAAGCCACTGGTCAAGAATATAGGCTAAGTTTATGCACAGCTACACACTTGGCTCAGAAAACCACAGTCATTGAATTTGAATTATTTCTGAGTTTGTTGATTCTTGAGTTAAAATAGTAAAATAAATAAAGCTTAAACTGAGGTTATAAGCATGAGTTGTTAATCTATTTAAATTCCTCAACAATAATTAATTTTCTCTGAATAAAGCATTATTTTACAATCTTTAAAATGTCTGATGTGCCAGCTGGAGTATGAGCAGACCCTTCTGGAACAAACAATAACATTTTAGAATGTTCTGTTAAAGGTGACAATTTCCTTAAAGAGGAAATACAAGCCTATTCTTGAAATGGTAGCTTGGAGTAATCTAAGGATAAGAAAGCCCAGGCACTGGGAACATGGACAATAGAGGGGAGGAATGCATGCATGGCAAACAGAAAGGTTACAGATTAAAGTTCATCCAGAAGTACATTTGGAAATAAATAAATAAATAAAAATTCTGATAACCTACTTTTGAAAACTCAGCCATTAAAAACACTATGGAGCACAGTTCTACTCTGACACAGCTGTGGTTGCCAGGAGTTCAAGTCAACTCAACAGCAATTGCTTTTGTTTTTAATGTGAATTAAAATCTAGTTCCCAAGGAAAGGGAGACCTTGCAACTTGAGGAGTTGTTGTATTGATTCTAGAAACATCAAACTGACAGTAGCAGGTGACTGTAAAGCCCTGTTGTGAGCTCTCTGGAAATTCACCCTGGGACTGTCGCTGCAGTGCCACATGCGACATCAGGAACAGGAGGCATGTACCTGGGCCCAGTGCAGCATATTCTGAACAGATGTTCCTTCGGAGCTCTCTGCAAAATAAACATCTAAGCGACTCTGCAAAAGAAAGAGATTATGAAAATTTGAGAGAAATTAGATTTTTTCCCAGAAAAACCCACTATACATACCTTCTGAATACATATTAATGAAAACAAAAATCAGTTTTAAGAACTTTGTCCTCCTTAACTTGACCTATACTTAGGA
>NW_006408521.1:13094317-13095085 GCF_000296735.1 Chrysochloris asiatica | reverse complement strand
AGCATTCAGTGAAAATCCTTGATCAAAAGATATTGAGAGGAGGTTCCAGTTTCAGCAGCAGCAGAGACAGCTAGGTAGGAAATGCTCCATGGGGGAGGGATTGAAAAACCAGAAAATCTGCACTCACGGAACTACATTACAGCTCTGGATCCACCATAAGGTCCATGACATCAGTTTTCCACACTTACAAGTACAAAAAATCGTAATATAAAGGAAAATACTGCGAGTGAGAAATTGCTGGAAATGGGACTCCTTCTTCAGTCACCTGCCCAGGCGGAGTTTGACGGGGGAGAGGGGGGGTCAGGTATGGTGGTGTCGGGAAATACAGCCATACCAGCACAGGGAACCAGTAGTGCAGTGGCATTTGCAAAAGAAGGTGCAAGGATGCTACACATTTTTCACTTCTATTCCCAGACACCTTCAGGCAGGTGGGTGCACCTGCCAAAAGAAAGTCTAGCACTGACCCCACAGTTTTCCTGCAGTACAGAGAGAAAGAGCTTGGTAGCTACTTATGATGTCAGCCTCAGGGTTGCAGCCCCAAAATTAGCTTGTGCAGGACCCTGAAAAAGACATTAGGAAAGAAATACCATTTACAGTAGCCTCCCCAAATCAAAGATAAGGACAGAATCTTGAAAGCAGCTAGGGAAAAGAGAAATATAACATACAAAGGCAAGCAAATCAGCTTAAGCTTGGATTTCTCAACAGAAACCATGCAGGCAAGAAGGCAATGGGGAGACATATATAAAACCCTGAAAGAAAAAAACTGCC
>NW_006408521.1:13092322-13092765 GCF_000296735.1 Chrysochloris asiatica | reverse complement strand
CCTATACTCTGGAGGTAGTGACTCTAAATACCAACAGAGAGGGAAGGATTCTTCACATCAAGTATTAATGCTATCCCCTCTGTACACAGGATAGATAGGGATGGGCAACTTAGACACTGGCTACCTAAAATGAGGGGGTGATAAAGGTACAAAGTGACTGATTTACAAGTTTTCAAGAGGGAGTTTAATTTAAGAGTATGGGGGGGGGCGGGGCTAAAGAGTCCCCAATGAATAGTTTTATTCTTGTCTAGACGGGTCTGGTGAAAAGAGATGGGGATAAAATTCCTATGATTCCATAGTGAATAATTGATATCATGACTAATTGCGTCTGTCACAATTGTAAAGGTAGAAGTTTTGTAACAAAAACAGGGGAGTGGTTAATCTTACAGTCCAGAAACAGAGGACCCTAGAACCATCAAGGGAGAAGAGCACAAGCAGAATGC
>NW_006408521.1:13089687-13091529 GCF_000296735.1 Chrysochloris asiatica | reverse complement strand
TCTAAAGCCCTCTCAGGTATGTGTGTGTATAAGTTATTTCTCACCAAAGTGAGTATCAGCAATGTCTTGGAGCTTTAAGTAAACATATACCAATGAATCAGCTACCTGAACCTACTGAACCAGAATCTCTAGAGTTGAGTTTTGGGTACACGCATATTTACAAAGTTGACAGATGCTGCTCATTATGCTCCACTAAAACAAATATCTTTTCAGGAGCTATTATGTTTCAATAATCTATAGTCTAGTCTAGTCTTCAAATACAAGGTAAAAGACAATCTGACTACATAAATGTTCGACTCATGCTTAAATGAGAAAACCCAATGAATGTTTAAGGACATCATTTTATTAAGTTTTTCCTCATGACATTCTTAGTCCATGTCAAGAAAATACCTTATAATTGTTTTTTTCTTGTGTGTGTGTTTAAAGATGATTTGCTTAGTTCGCTCTACACTCTACATTATATGTTTCTATCTAAGTGGAAGGCCCACCACTTGTCTATCAATTGATTATATTGCAGTGGCATGCACATTGCTGTGATGCTGGAGGATATGTCATTGGTGTTTCAAATGCTAGCAGGGTCATCTAAGTGGATGGGTTTCAATGGAGCTTGCAGACTAAGACAGCCTAGAAAAGGAGGCCTAGTGAGTAAAAAACTTTATTAAAAGCAGCAGAACAATGTCTGATAGTTTCAAAGCATGATTCTCTCAGGTTGGAAAGCACTCAAAATATTACTGGGGAGGAGCAGGCATTTAAAGTAGAGTGGACCTTAATAATGTGGATAGAGTAAGGCTTCTCTGGACCTTCATTTGCTAATGTGGCATGACTGCAAAGGAGAAGGAACAGCTGCTAAATATCCATTAACAATCAGATCAAGGAATGTACAAAGAATATCTAGATAAATTGGAAGTGCTAAAAAATTAAGTGGAACACTTGAAGATAGATATCCTAGACATCAGTGAGCTGAAATGGACTGATATCGGCCATTATGATTCAAACAATCAATCATATGGATTACTATGCTGGGAATGACAACTTGAAGAGGAATGGCATCACATTCATAGCCAAAAAGAAAATTTCAAGATCTATGCTGGAAGACAAGTGACAAAGTTGTATCCCTACTTCACTTTCCTATGCAAGGATCCAATGACAATGATTTATTGGGCTGAAATCTCTTTTTCCATGAATATTGATCTGAAAGAGTAAAATCACCAAGTAATAAATATATTTTAACCACTAAATTTGATGAAGTACAAGGAGGCACCTAATAACAACAACAACAACAACAAGGGAACCCTATCAAGAACTCTATTCTAGGGACCTTTACATGGATGTAAAATAATATAAACACATTTTAAGTCAGGACAAAAAAAAAATATATATCTATCCTGAAACACAACACAAGGAAGATCAGGTATTATAATTATTCAAGTTTATCCACCAACAATTAATTCCAAGGATGAAAAACTGAAGATTTTACCAACTTGTACAATCTGAAATTGATCAAACATGCAAATAAGATGAATTGATAATTAATGGTGGTTGGAATGCAAAAACTGAAAACAAAGCAGGATCAGGTATTGGAAAATATGGCCTTGGTGATAAAATTTTGCAAGATCAACGACCTATTCATAGAAATACATTTTTCCTATAATATAAACATGACTTATACATGTGGCCATAATCAGATGGAATCCACAGGACTAAAATATACTACATATATGGAGAGAGACAATGGAAAAGCTCAATATCATTAGTCACAACAAGGTCAAGGAAGAGTTGATTAAGCAATAGACCATCACTTGCTCTTACAAAAGTTTAAATTGAAGAAGAAAATTAAACAAA
>NW_006408521.1:13087055-13089372 GCF_000296735.1 Chrysochloris asiatica | reverse complement strand
CAAGACAAATGTCAGAAAGAAATCTCTGAAGTCTGAAGCTTTCTCTTGAATGGAAAGTAATTAGAGGAAAAGGAAGATATGATGAAGTAAAAGAGCTAAACAGAAGATGTCAAAGGGCAGCTCAAGAATATAAAGTATTATAATGAAATATGCAAAGATCTAGAGTTTAATAAGCCAAAAATGAAAAACAGACTCAACACTTCTCAAGCTAAAAGAACCAAAGAAAATTTAAAGCCTGTGCTTATAAATTTGAAGGATTTTATAGGCAAAAGTAGATAGTAGAAATACAAAGAGTCACTGTAAAAAAAAAAAAAAAATGTTGCTATTCTGGTAGCATAGTGGTTACGAATCGGGCTGCTAACCTCAGGGCCAGCAGTTCGAACTACCAGCTGTTCTGCAGGGGAAAGATGAACTTTTCTGCTCCCGTAAAGATTTACAGCCTCAGAAACCCTGTACAGGGTCGCTATGAGTAGGAACCGACTCCACGGCACTTAACAACAACAACAAATTCAACTATTTAGGAAGGTAGTGTATGATCAAGAACCAATGTTATTGAAAGAAGTCAAAGCTGCACCAAAGGTACAGACAAAAAACAAGGCCCCAGGAATTGAGAGAATGCCAATTGAAATGTTTCAATAAACATATGGAACCCAGGTTACTCTCAAAATTAATTCTATGCCAATACATTTGGAAGAAAGTTATCTGTACAACTGACTGGAAGATACCCATAATAATCCCCGTTATAAAGATAGGTGATCCAACAGAATGCAAAACTCATAGAACAATATCATTATCACTAGCTAGTAAAATTTGCTGAATATAATTCAAAAATGACTGTAGCAATACATAAATAGGGAATGAACAGAAACTCAAATCAGATTCAGAGAAGGCCAAAACTGGGGATATGATGGCTGTTGTCAGATGGATCTTGGCTGAAAGGAGAGAGAACCAGAAAGATGGATATCTGTGTTTTAGTGACTATGCAAAGTTATTCATGTGTAGCTCATAACAAATTATGGATACTATCGTAAATAATGGGAATTCCAGAACATTTAATTTTGTTCATTACAATGAAGGGGTACAGCATGATTTAAAATCAGGAAAGGTGTACATCAGGGTTGTATCTTTTACCATATTAATTCAATCAGTATGCTGAGCAAACAATGCAAGAAGCTGAACTATATGAAGAAGAATGTGGCATTGGGATTGGACAAAGAGTCATTAACAATTTACAATATGCTGGTGACACAGCCTTGTTTGCAAAAAGGGCTTGAAGCACTTACTGATGAAGATCAAAGACTATATATAGACATCAGTATGGATTACCCCTTAACATAAAGAAACAAAATCTCACAGTTGAAACAATAAGAAGCATCATGATAAATGGAGAAAATATTGAAGTTACCAAGGATTTCATTTTATTTGAATCATAATCAGTGCCCATAGAAGCAACAGTCAAGAAATCAAATAACGTTGATTTGGACATACCTGCTGTAATAGACCTCTTTAAAGTGTTAAAAAAATAAATAAATAAATAAAAGCAAAGCTGTCACCTTTGCTTGACCAATCCATATTTCCAGTAAACTCATATGCATGCATGCAAAAACTAGACAAGAAAAATACATGTATTTGAATTATGACTTTGGCCAAGAAGATTGACTATATCATGGACTGCTAGAAGAATGTACAATGGATCTTGACAGAAGTACAGTTGGAATGTTTCTTAAAAGTTCATCTCACGCATTTTGGACATGTTATCAGGAGGGACCGGTCCCTGGAACATTATGCTTGATATATTGAAGGGTCAGTGTAAAAGAGAAATACGCTGTGATAGTTAACATTGTGTGTTAACTTGCCTTGGTGATATTCTCAGTGGATTGACAAGTTAAGTTGTAGCCATTCTCCACAGTGAGGTATATGAGTGCTCTGGTAAGACTTGACTGCTGTCTGCTGGGTCTGGATCCTGCATCTGGCTAATTATTTGACCTCTGGTTCTTTGGACTTTAGCCAGTGGCTTGTCATATTGCCTACCAATCAGGGAGTCAACATAAGCTTGCCATTTTGTCTGCTATCTTGGATTCATTTGCCTTTGCAGCCAGAAGTCTAACATATGACCTGCTGATCTTGTGTTCATCAGTTGCTGCAGCCTAACAACTAACCCACAGGCTTGGAATGTGTCAGCCTCTACAACTGTGTGAGTCATTTCCTTAAGATAAACCTTTCTGTATATATATACTTTTATAAGCTTCACTGATTTTGCTTTCTAAAGAACCCAGCCTAAGACAACTCTCAACAAGATTGATTGGCACAGTGGATG
>NW_006408521.1:13084175-13085795 GCF_000296735.1 Chrysochloris asiatica | reverse complement strand
TGTTGGAAGAAGTACAGCCAGAATGTTCCTTGGAGGTGAGGAAGACAAGACTACGTCTCTCATGATTTAGACACATATTCAGAAGGTACGAGTCCCTGCAAAAGGACATCATGCTTGGTAAAGTGGAGGGTCAGTGAAAAAGAGGAAGACCCCAACAAGATGGATTGACACAGTGGCAGTAGCAATGGGCTCAAACATAGCAACAATCGTGAGGATTGTGAAGGACCAGACACTGTTTCCTTCTGTCGTGCATAGAATCGCTTTAAGTTAGAACTGACTCAATGGCACCTGACAACAACAACAACATTTCCACCTCTTTCCACCTCTGATTTCAAACATATCTCCTCTCTCTATGTGAGGAGCAAAGAGAAATGTCCACTCTTTGAAGTCAGCTCATGGTAACTTAGAAAGAAAAAGGTTCACACTTAATTCAGATATGATTTTGCAAGAACCACAATCTATAATCCTTTTAGGATACATTCTTGCAGCAAATTTGTAGTTATCTTTGAAAAGTCATCATTTCACCCCCATTGGATTAAGGAAGTAAGTGATCCACAAAAATCACTATTGCCAAATCATTTGGGGAAATGGAAAGTTGATTAAAAGATTAAAACCTTCTGGTCATATTCTCTGAGATTCTACTTCAGTACATCTAGGATAGACCTCAGGCACAATTACGTAACCTTAATTCATCAAACGATTAGATTTTCCATGCTGGCATCTTGGTCAACAATAGATCATGAGACTTTATTAGTGATAAATCCTTTCCTCTAAATCTTCCTACAAATGCAGGTAGATCATCAGCTCTGGTTGAATGTCATGAAAATAATGATTAGATTCCAGGAGATCAAAATGGAAAATGTGAAATGTGGTTTGTATGCAATCTAGAATGCACTGTTGTCACCTTTATGCAACAAGACAATTGCTTTCCTTGACCTGACTGCTTACACATACCATGTTTAAGTTCTTTGGATTACATCCAGTAAAAGCAAATAGGACATTGCTGCATACATGATGAAACAGTTTCTGGTTGCAGACCTTGGTGGCGAGGAAGTGGCGGACAAACGTATGAGAGCAGAATGCCTTGTCACCAAAGAAAACCTGCAAGATCAATTAAAAACAGCATCAAAACTCATAGGTTAGGATTTCAAGAGTGAAAAATGAGTGGTAATTCTGACAAGGTTGAATAAATACTCAGTAGTTATCGTTGATGAAATCATGACCTGTGGTCCTCCCAATTCACCTCCTGTGTGTTGTCTTTGTGGTCCTCCCAATTCACCTCCTGTGTGTTGTCTTTGTGGTCCTCCCAATTCACCTCCTGTGTGTTATCTTTCAAGAACCATTACCTTGAATGTTATTTTGGCAGGTGCCTTGAGGAAACCAGTACCCATAAGAAATTGGTAAAACTTTGGAGATAGGCATACCTGAGTTTGATTCAAACTGTCTCAAGAATTAAAGGCCACAGAGGTAGATACTATTCTATACACAATCCTGTAATAACAATAACAATGGATGCACATATAGACATCCAACTAAATAAGTGTGGGAAAGAGAATTTGACTATACTCATGCATACATATAGATTTGACAGAGCTATCTGTACACATGTATTTACCTGTG
>NW_006408521.1:13079891-13082605 GCF_000296735.1 Chrysochloris asiatica | reverse complement strand
AACTGTAAAGGTAGAAGTTTTATAACAAAAAGAGGGGAGTAGTTAATCTTATAGTCCAGGAACAGAGGACCCTAGGACCATCAAGGGAAAAGAGCACAAGTGGAATGTGGGACCCTGTATGGAGAAGCAGCTACACCAGAAATGGAGGCAGAGATGATGACATGGAGAGATACAGCAGTTGAAAACTCTAGACTCATGGAAAGAGAAAGGCTGTTGTGCTGATAGTCAGGAGCCAGGGTTGTAGAATGTGCCCTTCTTCTGTTTAAACGATTATATATTCCTGAGTGTTTTTGTGTACATCCAAATAAAAAATAAAAAACAGAGGGAATAGAAGCAAACACTGTTGAATGATGATGCACGGAGGACATTGTAATCATTGCAGTGAAACAATGAGTGTAAAACTGATGTTCTCCTCCCATGTAAACTATCACTCAGTTCACAATTAAAACTTAAAAAAAAAAAAAAAGCTTCTGAATAACCATGTAAGGTGCAGTGACTAGTATCTCCCATTCTGGAGCCAAGAAAAGTGAGGAAAATTCAAGATGTATGGAAACAAGTATTCCAATGGACTAAAGGACTGTGTGAACCTTAGCCTCCACAACTCTTGAGACCAGAAGAACTAGATGGTGCCCAGTAACCACGACTAGCCACTCTGAAAGGGATCACATCAGGAGGTCCTAGATGACTGTGTGTAGAATGTGAAACAACTCTTCTGGTCTTCTGACATTAGTTTCTAATGCATCAAATCTGTTCTTGAGGTGGTCTCTAAATTCAGGTGGGATATGCTTAAGGTCAACTTTTGGCTCTTATGGACTTGTTTTAATTTTCTTCAGCTCCAGCTTGAACTCACATATGAGCAATTGATGGTCTGTTCCACATTTGGCTCCTGGCCTTGTTTGACTCAAGATATTGAGTTTTCCCACTGTCTTTTCCCATAGATATAGTCAATTTGATTTCTGTGTATTCCTCCTGGGAAATTTCATGGGTAAAGTCATTTTATATATTATTAAAAAAAAAAAAAAGTATTTTCAATGAATAAATCATCCATCTTACAAAATTCTATAATGTGATCTCCAGCATCATTTCTATCACCAAGGACATATTTTCCAAATGTTTACCCTTCCTCTTTGTTTCCAACCTCTCTACCTTCTAATCATTAGTAATTACAATTTATCATGATTGTATGTTTTCTCAATTTCAGACTGAAAACATTGGTAGAATTCTTCAATTTTATCATCACTGGCTTTATTGTTTGGTGAATAAATTTGAATAATATCAGTATTTACAGGTTTTTCTTGTAGACATATGGATTGTACTTCAAGATGGGTCTTGAAATGTTATTTTTGATGATGAATGCAACACCATTCCTCTTTGATTTGTCCTTCCCTACAGAGTAAACCATATGATGGTCAGATTCAAAATGTCCAATAGCAGTCCATTTCAGCTCACTAATGCCTAGGACATCAATCTTTATGTGTTGCATTTTATTTTTGACAACTTCCTATTTTCCTAAATGCATAATTCATATATTCCATTTTCTGATTATTAATGGATGCTTGCAACTATTTTTCCTCACTTTGTGCCCCATCATCAAATGAATGTCCCAAAGTGTTACTCCATTCATGTTATCACAGTCACCTCTACTTTGAGGAGGCAGCGCTTCCTCAGTCACAATTTGAGTGCCTTCCAACCTGAGGGGCTCTTCTTTTGGCACTATATCTGATAATATTCTGGTGCTATACATAATGTTTTCATCTTTCAGCACTATATCTGACAAGTATTCCACTGTAATTCATAAGATTTTCAGTGACTAACCATTCAGAAGTAGTCCACCTCTCCTTTTTCCTAGTCTGTCTTAGTCTGGACTGCCCATCATGAGTGACCCTGGTGGAATTTAAAATACCAGTTGCATATCTTCTAGCATCACAGCAATATGCACACCACCTCAATAAGACAAACTGACAGATGAGTGATGGAAGGTTAGGCTACACATGGATAAAACAAAACAAACATAATGAATTGAGTTTGACTCAGAAAATACAAGGGAAGACAATTGTGAACATTTCCTGCTTTGTTTAGGCAGCTTTTTGCAGCTGCCATCTGGGTTCTATGGGTATGGAGAAAATCACCCTGGCTTAATTTGCTTATCTCTTACCTCCTAAAATCTATGGATTCTTTAAAAATTATTTTATTTTTATCTGCTCTCACTGAAATCACTATTCTCACTGAAGAATACAATTGCTGTTAGTTTGCCATAGGAAAAGCCCATGTTAAAATGTAATGTGAAAACACATCAACCCACAACTGTTGAGGACCAATTAACTCCACTAAGTAAACTATCAGATTGGTTAGATATCATCTAGCATGGAGAATGTGTCGCCAAGGACATTTCCTGTGGTTTGGGAAGCTGGTATATTGTGAAAACCTGTGAAGTGGCATGGTTGGACTTTGAATGATGGGGAAGGGTGTGTATTATTAAAATAATGACAGCAATAGCAATGTTGTTGTTATTAGGTACCGCCAAGTCCGTTCCCACTCTTAGCAACACTATGTACAACAGTACAACACACTGCTCTTTCCTGCACCATCGTAATTATTGTTATGTTTGAGCCGATTGTTGTTGCCATTATGTCAGTTCAACTAATTGAAGGGCTTCCACTTTATCGATAAACCCTCCACTTGACCAAGTACAATGTCCTTCTCCAGGGACTGGT
>NW_006408521.1:13074265-13075426 GCF_000296735.1 Chrysochloris asiatica | reverse complement strand
AGGGAATGGCCAGAAGTTCAAGCAGATTCAGATGAGATATGGAACAAAGGATATCATGCTGAAGTCAGATGGATCTTAGCTGAAAGCAGAGAATGCAAGAAAGATGTTTACCTGTGCTTTTTTGACTACATAAGGCTTTAGCTTGTATAGATCATGACAAGTTATGGACAACATTGTGGAGAATGAGTATTCAAGAATACTTAATTGTGCTCATGACAGGCCTGTACATAGACCAAGAGACAGTTATTTGAGCAGAACAAGGGAACACTGACTGGCTTAAAATTAGGAAAGATGTATGCTAGGGTTGTATTCTTTCACCATATTTATTCAGTCTGTATGCTGAGGAAATAATTCGAGAAGCTAGGATATGTGAAGAAGAACGTAGCATCAGGGTTTAAGGAAGACTCATTAACAACCTGGGATATGCAGATGATACAACTTTGCTTGCTGAAAGTGAAGAGGACTTAAAATACTTACTGGTGAAGATCAAAGGCCACAACTTTCGATATAGGTTGCACCTCAATGTAAAGAAAGCAAAAATGTTCGCTACTGGACCAATAAACAACATCAAGATAAACGGAGAAAAGATTGAAGTTGTCAAAGTCTTCAGTTTGGTCAGATCAACCATCAGCACTCATGGAAGGAGCAGTCAAGAAATCAATGACATATTGTGTTAGGCAAATCTGCTGTACAAGACCTCTTTAAAGTGTTGAAGAGCCAAGATACCAGTTTGAGTACTAAGGTGTGCCTGATACAACCCATAGAATTTTCAAGAACTTCATGTACATGTGAAACTTAGATACTAGATTAAAAAGACCATAGAATAATTGATGCGTTTGAGCTATGGACTTGGAGAAAAATATTAGAAGTACCCTGGACCATGAAAAGAATAAACAATTCTGTGTTAGAAGAAGTACAGCCAGAATGCTTCTTAGAAACCAGAATGGCCAGACTTCATCTCTCATTCTTCAGACATACTATCAGGAGGACCCATTCTTTGGAGAAGCATATCATGTGTGGTAAACTGGAGGTCAGCAAAAAAGAGCAAGACCCCTAATAAAATGGATTGGCACAGCTGCAGCAGCAATGGGCTCAAGCGTAGCAATGATTATGAGATTGGTACAAGACTGGGCAGTGTTTTGTTGTGCATAAGGTCACGAT
>NW_006408521.1:13072046-13074165 GCF_000296735.1 Chrysochloris asiatica | reverse complement strand
TTTTATTATTAACTAATTTCATTCAGAAAAATGTCCTCCAGGTTCATCCTTGTTGCGATGAACCTGGAGGAACATGGAGGACATTTTTTTTTTTTTTTGTAGATTGTGTAGTATTCTACTGTGTGCATGTACAAAAGTTTGTTTAATCATTCTGTTGATGCGCATTTATTTAGTTGTCTCCATTTTTTGCTATTGTGAATAGTGTTGCAATGAGCATGGTGCACATATACCTTTTCATGTCACAACTCTTATTTCTTGAGGATATATAGCTAGCAGAGGAATTTCTGGTTCCTCTGGTATTTCTATTTCCAACCTTTTGAGAAAGTGTCATACTGTTTTCCATAGTGGCTGCACCATTCTACAGTCCAACCAGTAATTTTGGAATATCTCAGTCTTTCCACACCTTTACTAGCATCTGCTGCTTTCTGTTTTTTGAACTTTGTTATTAATGCTGAAGTAAAACAACAAAGATGATATTTCATTTTTGTTTTGATTTGTATTTCTCTAATGGTTAATGTGGAGTCTTGGTGTGGTGTTTTGAGTTATTGCACTGGACTGCAAGGTCGATTTGAATCTTAAGGTCGGCAGTTCAATCTCACCAGATGCTCCTTGGAAACCCTATGCAGGGTTGCTATGAGTTGGAACTGAATCGATGGCACTTAACAACAACAACAATGGTTAATATGTCTCAAACTCACCCACCTCTCCTCGGAAATTATATATAAGGTCACTAAAAGTAGGAACCAACTCCACGGCATTTAACAACAATGGCTAATGATTGTGAGTGTTTATTCATATGTTTTTTGGTCACCTGAATGTCTTCTTTGGTAAAGTGTCTATTCATGTGCATTACCTATTTTTAAATTGGTTTATTTGTCTTCTTGTTAAGACATTGATGTGTTCCATAAATTTTAGAGTAGTCCTTTGTCTGATATGCTATTGTCAAACATATTTCCAAGTCTGTGTTCTCATTTTATTCTTTTCGTGAAATCCTTTGATGAGATAAGTGTCTAATTTTGGGGAGGTTCCAGTCATCTATTTTGTCTTCTGCTTGTATTTTCAGTTTTGTTTGATAGTGCGTTCATGCCGTGTATCAGGGATCCTAAGTTTGTCCCTATTTTTCATTGATAATCATTAGTTTCTAAGTTTTACATTTCCTTAATCCATGTTGAGTTCATTTTTTGTACATGGTGTGAGGTATGGGTCTTGTTTAATTTTTCTGCAAATGAATTTCCAGTTTTGCATGGCTTTTATTTTTGTGGACATATACCAAAAAGAGGAGTTGCTGGGTCATAAAGTATTTCTATTTCCAACTTTTTGAGGAAATGTTATACCACTTTCCATAGTGGTTGCACCATTTTACAGTCCCAGCAGCAATGCAGGGGTGTCCCAGTCTCCCCACACCCTCACCAGTATTAGTTGTTTTCTGTTTTATTTTTGAACTTTGCTATTAATGCTGAGGTGACATGATATTTCCTTGTTGTTTTGATTTTCTTCTCTTTAATGGCTAATGATCGCTAACATTTCTTCATATTTTTGTTGGCCACCTAAACGTCTTCTTTGCTGATGTGTCTGCTCATATCCTGTGCCCATTTCTTAATTGGGTTGTCTGTTTGTCTTTTGCTCAGAGGGGTGTTGTAGTTTTTTGTAAATTTTAGGGATTTGCCCCCCCTTTTTTAAGATATTGCCAAAAAGAAAAAGATCCCAGTCTGTTGGCCTTCTTTTTGCTTTGTTGGTGAAATCTTTTGATGGATGTAAATGTCTAATTTTTAGGATTTTCCAGTCATGTATTTTTTCTTCTACTTTTTTTTGTGTTGTTAGTTATGTTTCACAGTGTATTTATGCCATATATTAGCACCCCTAAGTTTTTCCCTATTTTTTATTGATGATCTTTATAGTTCTAGGTTTTACATTTAGGTCTTTAATCCACATTGAATTTGTTTTTGTATGTGGTGTGAGATAGGGGTCTTGTTTTATTTTTCTGCAAATAGTCTTTCCACTTTTGTCAGCACCATTTATTGAAGAGACTATCTCTTCCTCATATGATGTGCTTTGGTCCTTTATCAAAGAGCAGTGGACTATAGGTTTATGGAATTATTCCTGGGCCCTCAATTTTAGT
>NW_006408521.1:13052448-13068926 GCF_000296735.1 Chrysochloris asiatica | reverse complement strand
AAAAAGACCATAGAATAATTGATGCGTTTGAGCTATGGACTTGGAGAAAAATATTAGAAGTACCCTGGACCATGAAAAGAATAAACAATTCTGTGTTAGAAGAAGTACAGCCAGAATGCTTCTTAGAAACCAGAATGGCCAGACTTCATCTCTCATTCTTCAGACATACTATCAGGAGGACCCATTCTTTGGAGAAGCATATCATGTGTGGTAAACTGGAGGTCAGCAAAAAAGAGCAAGACCCCTAATAAAATGGATTGGCACAGCTGCAGCAGCAATGGGCTCAAGCGTAGCAATGATTATGAGATTGGTACAAGACTGGGCAGTGTTTTGTTGTGCATAAGGTCACGATGAGTGTGTACTGACTCGACAGCAGCCAATTCCATTCAGAGTAAACTATATGATTATCTGATTCAAAATGTTTTATTATCTGTTTTAGCTCACCAATGCTTGTGCATGCATTCTGTTTCATTTTTGATAACTCCCAATTTTCCTAGATTCATAGTTCATGCATTCCATATTGGATGCTTTCAACCATTTCTTCTCATTATCAGTTGAGCCCCATCAGAAAATGAAGTTCCTGAAAGCTTTATTCCATCTATATCATTGAGGTCAAATCTACTGTGATGGGGTAGCTCAATCCCAATTGTATTTAGAGTGCATTCTAACCTGAGGTGTTCAGCAATGTTTTGCTGTTGTTATTCATAAAGTTTTCAGAGGGTAACCTTTTAGATGGTGTCTGCATCTCCTTCTTCCTTGTTTGTGTTAGTCTGAAAGCTCTGCTAAAACTTCTCCACGATGGGTGACCTTGCTGGTATTTAAAATACTAGTAATGGCATTGCTTCCAGCATCACAAGAGCACATAAGTCACTACAGTGCAACAAACTGGCAGACGAGTGGTGGGGAATAACAATGTTGTTGTTTTTGTTAAATGACATCGAGTTAATTACAAACCAGTAGTAATTAATATTTAAAAATCTAGGAGTCCTTAGCTGATAATTATTAAAGGCTTATAAGTCCAGTCAAGGACTCCTGGTGTGATACTATAGCATCAGTACTGGACTGCTAACTGCAAGGTCAGTGGTTCAAACCCACTGGCTGCTCCTTGGAAACCCTATAAAGGGTCACTATGAGTCAGAACTAATTCGGCTAAACTTAGCAACAACAACAGTGTTCAAGGCCTGCTTCTAAGGATGTACATGCATTAACTCATGCAATCTTCACAGTAAACCTCAGATGTAGGGATTATTATTTTTTCATTTATAGACGAAGATAATGTTTCATAGTTTAAGATCTTGCCCAAATTTATCCAACTAGTAAATCATAGAACCAGGATTCAATTCCATGCCAATCATCTGATTCCTTGCTATGATCTCAGCAGTTGTTGTTGTTAAATGCCATGGAGTCAGTTCCACGTCATAGTGACCCTACATAGGGTTTCTGAAGAGTGGCTGGTGAGTCTGAATCAAGTGCTTATCCTACATCACCACACCATGACTCTTGATCTCAGGTACTACACTATACAAACCAAACCTTTGAGTAACCCCCTGAGCAATTAAGGGTGCCAGATAAATTTCACTCTGTATAATAAGCACTGGACTGCTAACAACAGGTTGGCAGTTCAAACCCACCACTTGCTCCTTAGAGATCCTATACAGGGTCGCTATGAGTTGGAACCCACTCTATAGCACACAACAACAACAACAAAGATAAATTCTCCAATCAAACCAAGTCTAGCCTTAGCTTCTGTAGAGAGATTGCATGGGAGCAAATCTTCTGTCATTAGATAAAATGACAATCTAGTTAGATCCCTTAGTAATATCAACAATAAAGCAGTAATATCATCAGTAAATCTTGAGATTCTATTAAATTCCCAGAAATTTGTAAAGTGTCATTTGTCTCAGGTTGTCTGCTCTAGAAAGCAATGGAAATAGAGCTCCTTTTAATTACATGTCTAAACATGAGATATCACATACCTTGATTGCTTCCCTAGGAAGAGTTCTAAGTTTTTTAATTGGACTTTGGTTATATTTCACTGTCACGACTGGAGCCAAAGCAAAAAATACCTTGATCTTCTTAGCAAGCTCTGGATTTGTAGAGAATGCTATGAAACCTGAAATAGAAGAAGATATTAGTTCATACAGTTAAAATATATCTTCATCTATTTTAAAAGGTAGTAAAATTACCACCACCACCACCACCACCACCACAAAATAAACCAGAGGGAATTGAAGCAAATACTGTTGAATGATGATGCACAGATGAGATTGTAATCATTGCAATGAAATGCTGGTTTAAAACTGATGTTCTCCTATGTAAACTATCACTCAATTCACAATAAAAACTTTTTAAAAGTAGTAAAAGTAGCCCAATTAAAAACTAAAGAAACAACTCAAAAAATAACCAAAGTAAAAATAAAAACAAATGGTAGGTACCACTGGCAGGAAAAGGTTTTCTAGATTTTCTAAGGATGGCGTTGATTCATTCAGGATAACAAATGGGTCTTCTATCCCTGAGTGTAGTTCTACCTGTAGAGAGTATTGTGTAGAGGATTCAAACATTCACTTGATAAACTCTAGTGAACAGTCTAGGCCGATGACAGATTTTGACATCAGGCAAACCTGAGCTGTAACCTCACCTTCTTGCCGACAAGTTGTATGAAAACTTGAGCAAGCTATCTCCTCCCTATGATCTTAATTTTCTCAATCCTTAAGTCTGGATAATAGAATCCTTATAGGATTCCTGTGACAATTAAATAAATATATATGTTTCATTTGGTGAAGTTCACATGTGCGGTTACAGTTTATGTATTTGTAATGCATAAGGTGTTGTTGGTCTTACAAAATTCTATTGTATGATTTCCAGCATCATTTCTATCACCAAGGCTATATCTTCCAACTACTGATCCTTCCTCTTTGTTACCAACATTTACATTATAATTACTAGTACTTATCAATGCATCTCCATTGTATGTTTGTTCAGTCTATATATTTAAATGTATATAGATTTTGTTACATCTATATACATAATCTGATTGTGATTCAAACCATCCTGTGGTCCAGTGCTTATCCTACAGCACCACACCAGGACTGTATATTAATATCTATCTTATATCTATCTATCTATGGAGCTCTGGTAGTGTAGTGGTTACGAATTGGACTAATAATCTCAAGGTCAGAGATTCAAAACTACCAGCAGTTCCAAGGGAGAAAGACGAGGCTTTCTGCTCCCATAAGCATTTACAGCCTCAGAAACACTATACAGGGTTGCTGAGGTGGAACCAATTTCATGGCATATAACCACCACTGCCACCATGTATATTTATATTTATTTTTATTTGTATATTTGTTGTTATTATGTGCTGTTGAGTCAGTTCCTACTCATAGTGACCTGTATAGGGTTTCCAAGGAGCAGCTGGTGAGTTTTAACAGTTGATCTTGAAGCTCAAACTGACCTTGGAGTCAAGTGCTTATCCTACAGCACCATACCAGGACTTGGAATTATGACCATTAGAAAAGTTTCCTAAATTCAGCCACTTGTAAAATAAGGTTGTTAATGATCTCATATGATTATGATTTCCAGTGACAAAATGCATGTGGCATGCCTAGAATAGTATAGGAATACTCGTATAAGCACCTATTTTATACCAGAAACCTGATTAAGACAAAGATGCAGGAAAGAGCCTGGCAGAAATGCTGTTGGTATTGTAGGGGGGACCTCTAGGCCAAGAGAGAGCAGTGAGGGGAGTAAGGTGCTTCATGGCACAGCCAATATGCCCCACCCACATCTTGCCTACCCCAGTGTTACCAGGGCAACTAAAAGTCACACTGATTGTAGCATCTCTTCACTGAACATGGTGATGATTCTCTCCTTTCTGTTTGGTATTTCTCACTAGGTTGCAAGCCCTGTAAGGTAGGACTGGGATTGTGTTCTATTTCTGCTTCCTAGAATATAGCCCACATGCTTGCAAATGTTTGTTGTGTATGCAAATTAGTAAGTGAATTATTTTATGTGCTTCAGACTTACCTATCAACCTCCAAATTTTTGATGCAGGAGGGAGGTGTGGGGAAATTCTTACTGCCAATTTTGTTTTTACTCTTCAGAAACTAGCCAATGGCATTGACTTCCTGTTGGTGCCCAAAATAAAGATTGCACAAAGAAGAAACCCTGCCCCTTGCCCCAAACGCACCTATGGTAGTGCCTTGGGAGTGACCCACATAGAAGAGTTGCTCCTGTCCAGTTTTCTCTGTGATGAAATTGAGTGTGGCTGGAAGATCATATTTAGCCATCTCATCAAAGCTGCCAATAAGAAGAAAACAACAAATTCCAAAAACATGCCATTGTTCAAATCACACCATTGCATTGAGTAGATTCCAACGCATAGTGGTTTCGTGTATAACAGAGTAGAACTGTACTCCAAAGGATTTTCAAGGCTGTGATCTTCCAAAAGTAGATTGCCAAAGCTTTCTTCCAAGGCACCTCTGACTGGGTTTGAACCACGAATCTTTTGGCTAGTAGTTCAATGCCAAACCATTTGTGTTACCCAGGGACTTTATCTCCTTGTTAGGAATGCAGTTTACAAATACATTCATAGAAACTTCATAGATATAGATGTTTAGCTTTTAACTAAATGTAAAATTAGAGTCTAAGTATCCAATAGTATGAGTCTGTACATACTGACACTCTATGAGGATGTCACCTTGCTTAAAAGAGATTTTAAAGAAACTAGAATCAGAAATAAAAGATTTCCAAAGACCTAAAGGTACTTTTCCTGTAAATTTAGTGATATGTCACTTATTTCTATAGAAATTTTACCAAACTCCCCATATATTAAAAAAGAGAATAAAGCGAACAGATTCATAACTCACAATCCAGGAAAGACACCTGATAATCGGCACATTTGTTATTATCAGGCATTTCATATTCTGCAAGGAGTTTGGGAAACACTGCTCTAGGAAGTCATCATCCCCCCTGAAATAGTGCAGTCACACAACTGCACTGAATGTGGAAGCCTTCTTTAAAGTGTGGAATTGTTGTTGTTGTTGTTGTTGATAGTTGCCATTGAGAGTAAGTACTGACCCATAGCGACCTTATGCACAACAGAACGAAACACTACCCGGTCCTGGGCTAACCTCACAATTGTTACCACGCTTGAGTCCATTGATGCTGCTGCTTTGTCAATCCATCTCGCTGGGGATCTTCCTCTTTTTCTCTGACCTTCCACCTTACCAAACATGATATCATTCTCCAGAGACTGGTCCCTCTTGACAATATGTTCAAAGTATGAGAGATGAAGTTTGGACATCCTGGCCACCAAGAAGCACTCTGGTTGCACATGGCAGGCCATGGCACTTTCAACATTCTCCTCCAATTCCATAACTCAAAAGCATCAATTCTTCTATGGTTTTCCTTATTCACTGTTCAGCATTCACATGCATATGAGGTTATTGAAAATACCATGGCTTGGGTCAGCGCACCTTAGTCCTCAAGGTGACATCTTTGCTGTTCCACACTTTACAAAACGTCTTGTGCAGCAGATTTGCCTAATGCAATACATTGTTTGATTTCTTGACTGCTGCTTCCATGAGTGTTTATAGTTGATCCAAGAAGAATGAAGTCCTTGACAACTTCAATCTTTTCTCCGTTGATAAGATTGTTGTTTATTGGTCCAGTGGTGAGGATTTTTGTTTTCTTTGCATTGAGATGCAATTCATACTGAAGGCTTTGCTCTTTGATCTTCATCAGTAAATATTTTAAGTTTTCTTCACTTCCAGTAAGCAAGGTTGTATCATCTGCATATTGCAGGTTGTTAATGAGGCTTCCTCCAATCCTGATGCCACGTTTTTCTTCATAGAACCCAGTTTATTGGATTATTTACTCAGCATACAGGTTGCATAAGTATGATGAAAGAATACAACCCTGTCACACACCTTTCTTAATTTTAAACCATGCATTGTTCCCATGTTCTATTCAAACAACTGCCTCTTTGTCCGTATACAGATTCCTCATGAGCACAATTAAGTGTTCAGGAATATTCATACTTCACAATATTGTCCATAGCTTGTCATGATCCACACAATTGAAAGCCTTTGGGTAGTCTATAAAGCACAGGGAAACATGTTTCTGTTATTCTCTGTTTTCAGCCAGGATCCATTGGACATTAGCAATGATATCCTTCATTCCACGTCCTCTTCTGAATCCAGCTTGAACTCTAGAAGTTCTCTGTCAATGTATGCTTGCAGCTGTTTCTGTATTAGTAAAGCTTTACTCACATGGGATATCAAAGACATGGTTTGATCATTTCTGTATTGGGTCACCTCTCTTTGCAATGGGCACAAATATGGCTCTCTTCCAATCAGTTGGCCAGATAGTTGTCTTCCTTTTCTTGGCATAGATGAGTGAGTGCTTCCAGGGCCGCCTCACTTTCTTGAAAGATTTCCATTTTGATTCCATTAATTCCTGGAGTCTTGTTCTTTGCCAATTCCTTCAATGCACCTTGGACTACTTCCTTCAGTATCATTGGCTCTTGATCATAGGGAATGCCAAATGACTTCAAGGAATAAGGTAGAGATTGGGTAGCGTAGTGTTTATGAATCGGGCTGCAAACTGCAAGGTCAGCAGTTCAAAACTACCAGCTGTTCCGCGGGAGAAAGATGAGGTTTTTTGCTCCCGTAAAAATTTACAGCCTCGGAAACCCTATACAGGGTCGCTATGGGTCGGAACCGACTCCATGGCACATAACAACAACAACAAGACCAAGGAATACATGGCTTCAGTGACCTTCTTAGCGCCTATGCAAGTGCTTGGGGTTACCCTGACCAAGCAGGACTTGCTTCTGAAGCAAAGGCGCTGCTGGCAAGTCTCTGCTCCTTAGCCTATTTGAGATTAGGCTTTCTCCTGTATTTTTCCCAGTACCTGATTCTGGGGTATCGTTTCAGCACAGTCAGCCTGGTTGTGTGGTGGTGGTCCTTCACTACTGAGTGAATAGATATTTGCATGTCATCTCCAAACACAGAAAACATCATCTCCATTTCTGGCATATCATAAATGTCTAGGTCTCAGGATTTTCAACCAGAACACAATTGTTTTTTTCCCCCCATATTTCCGCAGCTCTGTTTCATTTTTTAATCTTTAGGAAGGGTCTCACACAATTTTTCTACAAGGTTCATGATGAGAAAATGATGATCATCCTGGAATTATTCTTTCTGACCACTAACCAGCCAAGTGAAAGCTTGGTCTCAGGAAGAGTGTGTTTGAAAGTAGACTTTAAGTCCCCTGTGTGGTACTGCAGGATCAGCATCAGACTGCGAACCACAAGGTTGGCAGTTCAAATCCACTAGCAGCTCCTTAGAAACCCTATACAGGGTCATTATGAATTGGAACCCACTCAATGACACTTAACAACAACAAGCCAGCCCAGGGAAGGGCAGTCTTGCCCTCAGGGGACTTAGATACCAGGGTCACATCCTCATGAATCAGAACCTGACCATCAAGTAGCCAGCCATGTGATCAAAAGGGCCCTATAACCAAACCTGTCAACTTTTCTAATCTGCAATTGTGGCTGCATCCCAATCACGGTCCTTCCAAAATTCTGTAGTTCCACCTGCGACGGTCATCAACTGATGTGCCTCCAATACTGGCTTTGGGATGAATTTCTTTGCTTTCTATCACCTATTAATTAGCCACATGGTCATGAATCTTTTAGATACCATTATGACCTCCTGCCGATGATCTCACTCATCCATACGATTTGTCGTTGTCTTTTCTTTGTTCTGTTTAGGATGTAATAAAGAGGTCTCTATAAAATATATGAGAAATTGGAGGCTTTTTTCTTCTAAACAATACACACACACACATACACATAAGCAAGGGTTTGAAAGCAAATCACAATATAATAATAAATGTATTACGGTATTTCTCAGAGTCCGTGAAGAAGGCCTCGATAGAAAAGTGCTTCCTTTGTTTCTATCTCCTGGATCCCATTAGTTACATTTGGGCAGAAAAATCAGAGTTTTCACACATATATATGAACACGATACACACTTTATTCATTAGTAGACATCCCCTTACCTGAACGCCCAATACTCTGTTGATTTGGGTGACAATTTCAAGTGTTTTCTGGACCAGGTATTTCCCCGGCTGTTCCCCATCCACACGTCATAACCATGATCTGCCAGAAGAAAGGCCAAGCTGTTGTTGGGCAGGTTGCAAATCCAGTTACTGGCAGATGTAACTAAGCCATGCTGCAAATACACAACAGACTTTGGAGCTGAAAAACACAGGCAACAAGAATTTCATTTCTTAACTTCCTTGTTAATTGCTGTCGAGTCAGTTCCTACTCATAGTAACCCTGTATAGGGTTTTTGTTGTTGTTGTTAAGTGCAGTCGAGTTGGTTCCAACCCACAGCGACCCTGTACAGGGTTTCCGAGGGTGTAAATCTTTACGGGAGTAGAAAGCCTCATCTTTCTCTCATGGAGTGGCTGGTAGTTTCGAACCACTGACCTTAAGATTCGTAGCCCAATTCATAACCACTATGCTAGGAGCTGTAAATCTTTATGGGACAGAAAATCTCATCTTTCTCCTTAGGAGCAACTGGTGAACTCAGTGCTTGTGCTACAGAGTCAGCATGCTAACTTCCTTGTTGTTGTTGCTGTGTGTAGTCAAGTTGGTTCAACTCATAGCAACCCTGCATAGGATATCCAAGGATGGCTGGTGGGTTTAAACTACAGATCTTGTGGTCAGCAGTCCAGTGCCTTCCTTACAGTGCCCCACTAGGACTCTGTTAACTTCTTCTGTGTCTATAGCTAGTCTCTTTCCTGACTTCCTGAAGTACTGAAGAAGGGTTTAGAGATGACATTTGGTGCCAGGCAAACCTGGGTTCTCATTCCTTCTGAACTACTTGGGAAAGCTAGTTATCTTCACTATATCATATTTTTCCATTTGTAAGTTATTTAAGTGCTGGAATAAGATTGTCCTGGTTCATTCATGATTCTGTTACATACTAAACACATTGTCCCTTGGTTAATGTATCTATGTAAAGAGAATATCACAGAGGTTATCACATAGTGTAATCCTAAGAATTAAATGTGAATCAAAATGCCTAAAAGACATTGTAGGATAATAATTCACAGCAACCCTATAAAGGGTTTCCAAGACTGTAAATCTTTGCAGGAATAGAGAGCCTCATCTTTCTCCCACGGAGCAGTTGGCGGGCTCAGTGCCTATCCTTCACAGCCACTGTGCTAACTTCCTTGTTGCTGTATGTTGTCAGAACTGTTCAACTAATAGTGACCCTATAAAAGGTTATTTCCATTTCTATTAATAACATTTTTCATCTTAAAAAACACCTCAGTGCAAAACTTTTAATAATAAAGTTTCAATTTCATAAAACAACAAAACCAACAATAAAAATATTATTTATTGAATTTTTATTAAATACTAGATTTTGGAGTCCTGGTATAGCATTCTAGAATCAGCACTGGACTGCTAACTGCAAGGTCAGCTGTTCAAACCCACCAGCAGCTCTCAGAAACACTATGCAGGGTCACTATGAGTCAGAACCGACTCGACAGCACTTACCATCAACATGATAGATTTGACACACAGTTTCACTTAATTTGCAGTGTTAGCAAGTAAAATACAAGGTTGTGAGTGGAATTTGACAAAATATAATATTGCTTATAAACTCACTGCTATTGAGTCAATGCCAACTCATAGAAAGTCTGTTTAGTACTGCTGAAGCTGTGATCATTTATGGGAATCGAAAATCGTATTGTTCTCTTGTGGAGCAACTGGTGGGTTTAAATCATCAACCTTACAACAGTCCAGTGCCTATCTTCCAGCACCACCTTGTAACATTGCTAATATAATATAAAAATCATATTCCCAATCTAGAATTAGAACAATCTGATTAAGAACCCACCAATGATCACGTGAATCTACTGACTTAAAATGGAGTCGGTTTAGTCATTAAGTCTCAAATGAGGACACTGCAAATGAGGAAGTTTATAAAATTCGCTAAGATGACCTTTTGGTCCTAGAAGGAGAACAGGACAAGGAGAGTAAGATGTGCTTAAACCCACCCAGTTAGGTATCTCAGGAATTAAACAGCTGAGACCCTAAAGGTAAAATGTTTGAGGAAGTTTATTGATTTAGTGTTTCCTTTTCGGAAAGAATGCAATCTTGATGCTTGTTGTTGTTGTTGTTGTTGTTGTTGTTGGCTGCTAATGAGTTGGTATCGACTGTTGTGCATAGCAACCCTAATCACAACAGAACGAAACACTGCCCGATCCTGGGCCAACCTCGCAATTGTTGCCACGCTTGAGCCCATTGATGTTGCCGCTTGCCCAATCCATCTCACTGGGGGTCTTCCTCTTTTTCTCTGACCTGCCACCTTACCAAACATGATATCCTTCTCCAGAGACTGGTCCCTCCTAACAATATGTCCAAAGTATGAGAGACAAAGTTTGGTCCTCCTGGCCTCCAAGAAGCACTCTGGCTGCACTTCTTCCAACACAGATCGGTTGGTTCTTTTGGCAGTCCATGGCACTTCCAATATTCTCCTCCAACACCATAACTCAAAAGCATCAACTCTTCTATGGTCTTCTACTTGATGCTAAGATAGATTAATTGTACATCCAAATGTAACTTACCCTATATAATGTGCCTGTTCTTCATATGGACAGGATGGTCTTGAGAAATTATTCTCCCATCTTCCACACTGCTGATTTTCTGTTAATAAAGCTTGGCTTGGATCTCTTCCTGTCTCTGTGATTGACTACAGTGACAGGCGGCAAGCCCTCTTTTCAGTTTGGCAACATCAACACCAAACCCAATGACATCAAGTTGATTCTGACTCAAAGCTGTCCTATGTAGGGTTTCTGAAACTGTAAATCTTTACAGGAGTAGACAGCCTTGTCTATTTCTACAGAACAGCTGGTGAGTTTGAATTTCCAACTTTGTGGTTAGCAGCCCAATGACTAACTCACAGAGCCACCAGAGCTCCTTTGACTTAGAAGAAGAAAAAAAAGGAAGTAGGGGAATGGAATAGAAAACAGAAAGGAGAGGAAGTGACAAGGCCATTCCTCCATGTTATAGCGGTTTCTGATGGCTGTTGTCTTTTTGTTGTTGTTTAGTTCTGAGGACTCTTCCTCAAGTCACTTGTGGGGCTAGAAGGGCTTCCTGAGACTAGATCCCGGGAGCTAGATTGACTCTTAGGAAGCCCTCAGCTATCTGAAATCAAGGAGGGAAAAGGAGTCTGTGTCCACTTATCCACATTTTGAGAAAAAAGAAAAAAGAGATGTTACAACTCTGCCAAATTTAAATACTGCCAAATGGCAGTCAGAGTGTGTAGTCTCTCTCTGATCTGGGCCCTCAGGAAGCTTCTCATTATAGAAATCATGAAGACAACTTTCCATCCCTGGAATGTTAGTTTCTATCTGTCAGAAATTACAAAAGTTTGGAAAAACAAAGTCCTCATAAATATTTGCAAAGGTCATGGAGTTATTCTGAAAAAATTGGTTCTAAGAAATCAGTAATACCTTTACATTGTCCTCTTTTTCTGAAAAATCTGTATTTTCTCTGTAAATAATTAACCCATCTGAATCAGCCCTCCAAAGAATAAAAGTGAGAAAAGCACAAAAACACCCATTTCACAACAAAAGCTGGCCTGCTGCCACCAGGACAGACAGACATCTCTGCTTTAGGCATTCCTCCTTTCATGCCTAAATCAATCCTACCTGTTCCACTTGGGCATTGTCTTCCATGAGGGATTCTGTAGATTCCAAGGATGTAACCATCTTTAGTCACGACATCATACTTTTCACAAGGGTAGCCCCAGTAGGAAATAATCTGACTCTGAAAAGAGGAAAGAAAAATATACTTGTACCCCTAAATCTTGTAATCCCTTAATTTTTACATATGCAATGCAATGTATAGAACTTGAAGTTGCAACATACTACTCATCTGTTTATATATTGGAACAGCACACAGAAAAAAACAAATTATAGTCATCTGAGGAGGGTTTCTAGAAGGGACTGTATACAAAGACATGAGTAAAGCAGGGTGGGGCAACCAAACATTCTGGTTTGCTCACGACAGTCCCTGGTTGATGCCTGTTGGCCTGGTATTTATTATTACTTGTCCTGGTTCAATCTCAAAATGTTTGACAAAAATATTCTATTCATTTAATGAGAGAAACTGTAAGGGTTGAAGCAGTGCCCTTTCGTTAGGGAACTACTGTCAACTTTTAACCTAAAGGGAGATAGGAGGAACCAGTTACCAGAGTAAGAAGGAGAAGGTCAAGTTGAGAGGGCCCCATTAAAAGGAGTGATTGTATTCATTGTAGGGATTCCGCCCTTTAAACTGGCCTCAGCTGGAGGGAAGCATGGCAGTAAATAGCTTGACCTAGTTCCCCTCCCCACTGGCCAATCCCTTGCTGAAGATTTCAACTGAATTGAAAAATCAAAGGTCAAGGAAGCTTGTTGATCTAGTCCTTCTAAGTCATCCTCCCTGTCAGAGAGAAGGGTGCAAAAGGATTGGACTATTAACCCAGAGGGGTAAGCAGAACATACTCCATCACAAATAAACAAAGAAGAGGAACACTAGTGTTGTAGAAGAGGAAAGAGAACCCATCTTTAAACATATATGGACATTACTGTTGTTGCTGTTAAATGCTCTCAAGTGGATTCCTAATCATAGTGACGGATATAGTTTCCAAGGAGTGATTGGTGGGGTTGAACCATCAATCTTATGGATTCAGAAGAGGATGTGGAACTAGGGATATCATTGCTGACATCAGATGGATCTTGGCTGAAAGCAGAGAATACCAGCAAGTTTACTTATGACTATGCTTTTGATTATATAGATCATGACACGCTATGAATTACATTGTGAAGAATAGGTATTCCAGAACATTTCATTGTGCTCACGAGAAACCTGTACACAGATCAAGAGGCAGTCATTTCAACAGAACAAGGTGAAATTGAATGGTTTAAAGTCAGAAGAGGTGTGTGCCAGGATGAAAGAAAGGATTCTTTTACCATACTTAGTCAATCTGTACACTGAGCAAATAACCAAAGAAGCTGGACTATTTGAAGAAGAATGTAGCATCCGGATTGGAGGAAAACTCCAATCTCCAATATGTAGATGATACTACTTTGCTTGCTGAAAGCAAAGAGGACTTAAAGTACTTATTGAAGAAGATCAAAGACCATACCCTTCAATATTGGTTGCACTTCAATATCAAGAAAACAAAAATCCTCACCACTGGACCAATAAAAAACATCATGATACATCAAGAAAGGATTGAAGTTGTCAAAGCTTCATTTTGCTTGGATCCACTAGCAACATTCATGGAAGCAGCATTCAAGAAATCAAATGACATATTGCATTAGGCAAATTTGCTGCACAAGCCCCTCTTTAAGTGTTCAAGAACAAAGATATCAGTTTGAGGACTAACATACTCCTGACCCAAACCCTGGTTTTTTCAGTAGCCTCATATACATATGAAAGTTGGACAGTGAGTAATGAAAACTGTAGAGAAACTGGTGCGTTTTTGCTATGGTGTTAGAGAAGAAAGTACCAGGGACTGCTAGAAGAACACATAAATCTGTTTTGGAAGAAGTACAGCCAGAATACTCCTTGGAAGCAAGGATGGGGAGATTTTCTTCTCTTGTACTTCAGACATGTTATCAGGATGGACCATTTCCTGGAGAAGAACGTTATGCCTGGTAAAGTGGAAGATCCATAAAAAACAAGATTCCCCAAAGAGATGAGTTGTCACAGTGGCAACAGCAATGGGTTCACACATAACAAACATGAGGATGATGCAGGACCAGGCAGTATTTCGTTCTGTTGTGAATAAGGTCACTATGAGTCAGAGTAGACTGGAAGGTACCTGACAGCAGCAACAACATCTCCATGTGGTGACCTTTTATATGGCACAGAAAACAAAGGAATCTCTTCTCACAATGATGGCAGAGCTTAACAACAACAAGTAACATACACACAGAGAGCAGGGGTGGGGGTGCAAGGAAGGGGAGGACTATCTGGATATGACATCATAACCAGGTGACCATTAAGGTATATGTTCAGGAATGTTCCTGTGAGGGCTGCCTGGGGGACTACAAGGTCGGTGGTTCAAGCTTACCAGTCACTCCTTGGAAACCCTATACAGGGTCACTATGGGTCAGAACCCACTCTATGGCATTAACAACAACTTATGGCAGTTCAGCTGTCAGAGAAGCATAAAGTATTCGAGAAATAAATCACATCTGAACAGTTAAACCTAGGCACAAGGTGGAACTAAGCTTGCCTGACTAGAATCATTCACAGACAGATTCCGTGCTCTACAGCTTCAGTGCTTATTAGTCATTTCTGCATACACACTAGTTATTAGTATAAGACTTGAGCCACAAAAGTGTGCATTTGCCCATGTTGGGTATACAAGGTGTATGTATGTATTAGGGGCAACCTAGAGCCTTGCTTAAGGCTCTATGGTGATAGATTGTTAATTCCATTAATTCCATCTCTTTCACTAAATAGCTAGAGAATTTGAACTCTGCTTTATTTCTTCAATTGTACAACAGAGATAATAATAGTATCTCCTTACAGATTTGCTGTTAAGCCTGCCACAAAAAGTAAGTGCTGTACTAGTTTTTGTTATTCTTATTGTACTTCTAAAAGAGTGATGTTGTTCCACTCATATAGCAACCCTGTATAGGTTTTCTGAGGCTCTAAATCTTTACGGGAGCAGAAAGCCTCATCTTTCTTCTGTGGAATGGCTGGTGGGTTTCAACTGTCAACCTAGTAGTTCCAAGGCCAGTGTAAAGATTAATAAGAGTCAAGACAATCTCAGACCAGGGAGGAAAAGATGTGTGATCATGGAGGAAGAAAATTATTTGGATTTGAGATCTAAGTATATTCACAGACAGAGTTCAGCAGTGTAGCTAAAGGTTAGGAATACTTGCTGAATACTTTGGGAGGAGGACATAAAGAAACAATAAGAAACTTAGATATCACCATTTTTCTTAAAATTCTAATATGGGGGGGCTTCAAAATGTTTGTAGAAAAAATTCCACTCTTATAATCCTTTTTTCCACAACCTTTTTGAAGCCCCCTTGTACAAGTGTGCGTGTGGGTAAGGCTATGAATAGTGAACAATGTATACTAGAGCTGAACTATCCCACTGGAAGGAAATCTCTAGTGGATGCTTTTCAGATTTGTCTTTTTTGGATTTTGTCCAGTACTGCCTCATTTCACTTCTGGTGTAAATTGCTGTGTAAGTTAGGATACTTTTTGTTACAGAAACTAATGATAGCTTATTGTTGCAAAGTGCCATAGAGTCAGTTCCAACTCATACCAACCCTATATAGGGTTTCCAAGGAGCAGCTGGTGAGTTTGAACCGCCATCCTTGTGCTTCAAACTGACCTTGCAGTCCAGCACATTAAGCTGTAGCACCACACCAGGACTCCAATGACAGCTTACTAAAGCTAAAAGAAGTACACTGGTGTAGTTCTCAGAATCATAGAAAATGCACTATGAAAAGAGTCAGGAAGGATCCCAGGATTCCCTGAAAACATAATCAACATGAATGCACAGCCTTCTTCTCTTTAGGAGGCCACCATCAAATGGCAGCTCAAGTCAGCAGCTTGTACCGGTCTTTCAGATCTTGGACTTAGTAAGCCATGCCAGGAAACAGGAGACGAAGTGCATACTTGGTCACTAGACAATCAAACTAAATTGTAGCTAAAACAATGATAAATTAATAATACCTTAAACTAATGTTTTCTTCTTTCTTTTTTTAGCTTGTTTCTGTCAATTGTGAAAGAGCTGAACAGAAACTTTCAAAGATCAGCTCGAGAAGATAAAGCCAAATATTACAACAAAATGTGCAAAGATCTGGAGTCAGAAAACCAAAAAGGAAGAACATGCTCAACATTTCTCAAGGTGGGGGAACTGAAGAAAAAACTTCAAGTTTTGACTTTCATTATTGAAGGATTTTCTGGGTAAATTATTGAACAATGCAGAAAGCATCCAAAGAAGATGGAAGGAGGGGGCTTGATGACAGCTAGGGTAGAGGTGCTGTGAAATTTGCTGTCAGCCACAAAATACCAGGCAAAGCAGATCCAGGGCAGAGCTCCCAAATTTGGACCCACAGAGATAGGAATACTTTGAAGGTTTGAAGGCTTATAGATTGTGGAATTTGAAGCGAAGTTAAAAATTATGTACTTTTGAATTGGCCGGGCTGGCCTCGGAGGCCAGGAGCCAACATCTCATTGTTGTTGTTGTCAGATGCCATCGAGTCGGAAACAACTCGTAGCGACCCCATGCACAGCAGAACGAAACAATCTCCAATCCTGGGCCAACCTCACTACCGCCACCACACTTGACGCCATCAATGATGTCACCTGGCTGATCCATCTCATTAGGGGTCTTCCTCTTTTTCTCTGACCCTCCACCTTACCCAGCATGACA
>NW_006408521.1:13045043-13045730 GCF_000296735.1 Chrysochloris asiatica | reverse complement strand
TTATATGGAAAGGAAAGATACCCAGGATAAGCAAAACACTGCTTAAGAAGAAGAATAAGGTTGGAGGCCTCTCATTCCCCAACTTCAATTTTCACTACACGGCTACAGTGGTCAAAACAGGTTGGTACTGGTACAATGAAAGATACATAGATCAATGGAACAGAATCGAGAATCCAGAAATTAACCCATACATACAGCCAACTGATTTTTGACAAAACACCTAAATATATTGCATGGGGAGATGAGTCTCTTCAAACAGATGGTGCTGGCAGAACTGGAAAACGATATGCAAAAGATTGAAACAAGACCTTCACCTCACACCTTACGCAAAAAACAACTCAACATGGATTAAAGACCCAAATGTGAATCCCAGAATTAGGAAGGGCATCAATGAAAAAATAGGGACAAATGTAAGGGCACTAATTCATGGAATACACAAACCACAAAATATTTTGAAAATCACACAAACAAAAGTAGACAAAATAGATGAGTGGGACATACTAAAAATTAAAAACTTATATGCATCAAAATGTGCATACATTGACAGAAAATTTCCGGAAGTTCAAGCTGGATTCAGAAGAGGCTGTGAAACGAGGGATATCATTGCTGATGTCCAATGGATCTTGGCTGAAAGCAGAGAATACCAGAAAGATGTTTACCTGTGCTTTATTGACTATGCAAAGGCTT
>NW_006408521.1:13030850-13044283 GCF_000296735.1 Chrysochloris asiatica | reverse complement strand
CTTGGAGGCCAGGATGTCCAAACTTCATCTCTCATACTTCGGACATATTGTTAGGAGGAACCAGTCACTGGCAAAGGATGTTTGGTAAGGTGGAGGGTCAGAGAAAAAGAGGAAGACCACCAGTGAGATGGATTGGCCAAGTGGCAGCATCAATGGGCTCAAGCGTGGCAACTATAGTGAGGTTGGCCTAGGATCGAGCAGTGTTTTGTTCTGCTGTGCGTAAGGTCACTATGAGTCAGTCCTGACTCAATGGCACCTAATAACAACAACTGTCAATTGGGTCAAGGTTTACAGAGCAGATCATCAGTTTAACATCCAACAAATCATAGACATTTTGTTTCACCTTACTGATGCAATCCACTCAATGCAAATCACTTATTTCGCTCACTCCCTGTGTTTATTTGCTAATTTTTCTTAATGACTTACAATATTCATATTAGCTTCAGGATTTGTGATGGGTCCATTCTTAAAACCACATGTAGATCCAAGAATAAGCATCCAGCATGCTGCTGCTAAAAGCTGCCACATTTGGAGTCTTCCTGGGGAGGAAATGTTAATATGGTTGTCATCAAAGAGAAATTCAGGGAAGTAAAAGATAACTAGCTGTGTGCCTTGGTCAAGTTACTCAACTCTCCTGAGCATCAGTCTCCTCAACTACTACTGACAATATAGAGAATAATTTCAACTATTTCCTAAGGTTGTTGTAGAGACGAAGTTGATTAACATCTGTAAAGTTCTAAAGTTTCTAGAATAATTCCTGGCTTAACCACCAAGAAAGAGAGAAGATGAATCAATCAATTTGAATTCTCATGTTGAAGAAAAATATTCAAAGTACCATGGGCTGCCAGAACAAATGTGTTTTGCAAGAAGTACGGGCAGAATGCTTCTTAGAAACAAGGATGATGAGGCTTCACCTCTCAGAATTTGGACATATAATCAGGAGATACCACTACCTAGAGAAGAACATTATTCTTGGAAAAGTGAAGGGTCAGTGAAAAAGAGAAAGATCCCTCACAAATGGATTGTTGTGGTAGCAATAGTGGGTGCAAACATAGCAATTGTGAGGATGGATCAGACCTGGGAAATGGTTCATTCTTTGTGCATAGGGTCACTATGAGTCAGAACCGAGTTAACGGCACCTAACAACAACAACATAAATCACCATTGATTTATTACACCATCATCATCACCAGGTATTGATAAACAAAGCAGGAAGCATTCATCCAGCAGTGTTGGGAATATTGGCTTGCTAGTTCTAAAACAGATTGTTCACCTCATATTTCACATAAAAATTAAATCATTACATATGAGAAATCAAACTATAAAATTAAAGTAGATGTATACAGAAAAAAGACACCTTTCTAAACTCTAGATGAAAGAGGACATTCTAATCACAAAAGCAAATATTTGCTTACATAAGTACAGGAAGCATTCTCTGTAACATAAATCATAAAAGTCAATGTAATTAATAAGCTTGAAGTAATTGCCACAAATATCTCATAATTTTTGAGAGAGAGACAATAAGAATAGTTTAATTAATAAGAACTAAAGTCTCTACTAAATAACTTGACAAAAGAAGAGAAAATTTCATAGAAAAAGAAACACAATGGCCAAGCTATTCCTCAAAACACATTGAATATCTTGTCTAGGGAGGAGTGCACGAGGAAAGGGAGGTAAATACTACTAACGGGTGGTACATGGAGAGGATTATACTCATAGGAAATGACATGGAGTGAATTATTTGTTGAATGTAAAATTAATCTCTTCTGTAAATCTTCGCTTGCTCAATTCACAATAAAAAGTTTTTTTAAAAAAACTACATTAATATCTTTATTCATCAACCACATTAGTATTTTCATGCTGATGCTTCTGCTGTGTATCATCGAGTAAGTTCTGAGTCATCGCCCCTCTGAATAGTATTTCAGAGGCTATAAATCTTTGCAGGAGCATAAAGTCTCATTTTTCTCTCACGGAGTTGATGGTGGATTTCAGCTGCAGATCTTGTGGTTAGCAATCCAACGTGTAACCCACAACGCAACCTGTGTTCATTTTCACTCTGGTAGTGAGAGTAAATATTGACACAATCTTTAAGAAAAGAAATTTGATAACATTACTCACATTTAAGGATATTCATACCTTTGATATTCGTACCTTCATTCTGTAATTTTATTTCTAAGAATAGATCCACAGGGAAAAATTTCATACACAGACACACAAGTGTCTTGTATAAAAATTTTCCTTATAGCATGTGTGGCATTATAGGATAAGCACTCGACCATAAAGTTGGTTTGAACCATAAAATCAGCATTTCAAACTCATACCTGCTCCTCAGAAAGCCTATACAGGGTCACTATGAGTCAAAACTGACTTGACAGCACTTAACAACAACAACAATACAATAAAAATCTCCTATTTTATTAGGATCCCTGGTGGCACACTGGTTAAGCGGCTCTTTGGGAGATACTCTCTGGAAACACTATGGGACATTTCTACTCTGTCTTTTGGGGACACTGTGAGTCAGAATCAACTCTGAAAACAATGGAGATTATTTTATTAGGAACCTTGATGGGAAAGGTCAAACCTGCCAGCCACTCCATGGTAGATAGAATTGATTCAAAGGCAATGGGTTTGGTTAACTATATACTTTATTTGAGAGAAAACATGTGCCTTTCAAAAGAATATTGTCTTGCTGTGTTTTCTACTACACCTTACAAATTTAGCAAACCAATTTCACTTCTTTGAAGCTTACCTTCCTTATCTGTATCTAACAATTCACAATGATAAATGTTAATGCTGTTTGCTGTCAAACAGAGACCCTCTATAACAAAATATGAGTCCTGGTGTGGTGCTTGGGTTAATGCGTCGGACTGCAAAGTCGTTTGAACTGCAAGGTCTCTAGTTTAAGCTCACCAGCTGCTCCTTGGAAACCCTATATAGGGTTGCTATGGGTCAGAATTGACTCAACAGCACTCAATGACAACAACAATAACAGAATATGGTAATAATAGTGAGGTTGGCCCAGGATCGAGCAGTGTTTCATTCTGATGTCGGTATGAGTCAGTACCCACTCGATCGCATCTAACAACAACATAACAGAATAAACCTGCACCAGAGGGTTTTCTAGGTCATAATCTTTACAGAAGCAGATTGTCAGGTCTTTTTTCTTATAGAGCCACAGTATTCTTTATCTCTGATCATCCTTTTTCTTGAAGCCTGTTTTGTCTGATGTTAATATACCCATGCCAAGTTTCTTATTTATGTGATATACCCTTTTATTTTTTTGCTTTCATCCCACTTCCCATTATATTTAAACTATTATTTATTATTTTTATTATGTGCTGTGGAGTCGGTTCCGACTCATAGCAACCCTATACAGGGTTTCTGAGGCTGTGAATCTTTTTCAGGAGCAGAAAGCCTCACCTTTTCCTGTGGAATAGCTGGTAGTTTCAAATTGCTGACTGTGAGATTAACAGCCCGATTCTAAATCACTTTATTGGGCCTTACTTTTTAAGCTAGTCTCACAATCTCTGCATTTTAATTATAGTATTTTGCTCATTAACATTTAATAAAATTTTTGGCACATTTGCTTTCTGTTTGTCTTTTTATTTTACTATTTATTTCCTATCTTCTTTTAGAATTATTATTATTATTATTATTTTAGCATTCACTAAATGGTGGACACCTCCACTAGTTTTTAAAATACACCTACCTCAGGGATTACAATGTTATAACAGTGGCAAGCGCAAAGCCTGTACTAAGTACTTGAGTGTGAATATCAGAAAGTTCTGTCATTTCTCTCCAATATTTTCCAAATCTTCTCATTCAAGGAACGACAAAAAGTAATTGGGTATCACCTTTAATTTATTTGAATGACTTTAGAAATACAACTGAATGTATTCACATCCTATTCTTGTATCTTTCTAGAAAGAATATATATGTTGCACTAGAGAAAATTATAAAGCCAAAAGTAGTGTTTTTAGAAATATTGATAAAATTGATAAACTACTAACAAGACTAATCAGGAGAAAGATAGAACACGACAATGTATTAATATTAAAAATTAATTTGTAAAATCAAAATAGGTTAAATCTAATAAAATGATAGGGCTCTTATAAGAACTTTATGCCAACAAATATGATAAATTAGACTGGACAAATTATTTAAGAGCATAAACTGTTTCAAGAAGAAACAGAAAATCTGGCTAAATCTTTAGCTATTAAAGAAATTGAGTTTGTTTTCAGAAACATTTACACATATATACACAAATCTTCAGGTCAAAATAACTTCACTGTTGAATTTTATTTACCATTTAAGCAAGAAATTATTACAAACACCCTTTCAGAAATTAAGAAGAAAAACATCATTCCCAAGTCATATCATAAAACCAGCACAACCATGTTACATATGTCGCTGCTGTTCTTCAATGCCATCAAGTTGGTTTAGACTCATAGCAGCTCTACAGAAGGTTTCTGCGGCTTTAAATCTTTACAGAAGCAGAAAGTCTCATCTTTGTCCCACAGATCAATTGGTGGACTTCTACTTCCAACCTTATGGTTAGAAGTCCAATGTTTATCCTACAGAACCACCATACTTATATACAAAGGATGATAATTATCAGAAAATAAAATTATAGACTAATATTACTCAATAACACAAATGCAAAAATACTCAACAAAATATTGAAAACGGAATCCAGAAATATTTAAAACAGTAATGTATTATTACCAAGAAAGAATTATCACAGGAATTCAAGGGTAGTTGAGTATTCAAAGATCAATATATGTAATTTAGTGAAGTAGAATAAGGGAGAAAAATAATGGTCAATCAATGTAATTTGGACTTGTGGTGTGGTGCTGTAGGATCAGCACTAGACTGTGAACCCTATTCAGGGTTGCTTTGAGTTGAAATTAACTCGATGGCACTGAACAACAGCAACAACAATGTAATTTAGCACAACTGAATAAGATGATGATCTCGATAAATGCAGAGAAAATATTTAATAAAAGCTAACACCATTTGTGATTTAAAAATAATTCTCAGAAAGCAAAGAATAAATTGGAGACAAGAATAAATTTGAAAAAAGTCAAAGGCATCCTCTTAACCTAAATTCAGTATTATAGAGACATGAGCCATTTCAATATTTAAGAAAAGAAAAGGAAAAAAAAGGCATAAGCATTAGGAAAGAAGAAGTCAATTTATCATTATTTGTAGGTAATATTATTATTAATATAGGGAACCCTAAGGACTCCACAAAAATGTCAGCTTATTCACCAGCATGGTCAAGTGTCCTAAAAGGATTTTGTCCCTAGAGAGTGGGGAAATGCATCCAGTTATTTCTTTCAAGTTGCACTTTCCACAGCCTTAATTTAGCGTCAAATGATTTCATGTTTGAAAGCAGGGAGCTGAGAATATGATTGGGGCCCTGCAGCTTGATGTTCCACTCTGAGAGGTAGTTGCTAACGTCCACCATGAATGCCAAATCACACAGCCACTTTCTATCATTGAGTTCCTTGACAAGTTGTCCCTTCATCTCCAAGAACTGCTTGACTGCATCCTGCAGCTCAGAAAACCTCATGAGTATGTTCCCACCACTCAGCCACCACACTTCACAGTGATAAACAAGATCACCATACTCAGAGTCATGAGCATTCAATAACTCCTTCAAATGACTGTTGTTAAACCCTCTACTTTAGACAAAATTTATGGATGACACTACTGTTAACAACACATTGTTCTGCACAGAGACAATTTTGGTGTATGATGCAGTGACATATAATTAAATCACTTGAATCAAGACATATGATTCAGTTTTTTCTTGACAATTACAATTAACCCTTTTTGTGATCCAACCATGGCTGGAGCTCCATCTGTAATAAAGCTACTTAAGTTTACAAACGCTAGCTCAAGTTTTTACACTGATGCAAGTCTCTCAAAAAAGTACTTACGTCTTGTCGTGCCCTGCATGGCTTCCAGTGACAGCAGCTCCTCTCAAGTGTCAAACTCTGTAGTCATTCCACAAATGAAGACAGTCAGTTGGGCAGATTTGTCTGTTGTCTCGTCAAAAGCCAGAGAGAAAAATTGCAAATCTGCAGAATCTTTCAATGTTTTTTCAATATCTCATGTTAAATCTGTAATCCTCTCTGAGATGGTTCTCAGAGACAAAAAACTCTGAAAAAAGTTTACTATGTCTTGTGCTAAAAACTTTGCAACAGCCACTTACTCTTTCCCAAACTCTCCCTCTACATGAGACCTCAACTTCTTTGCAATGAGCTCACTCAGTACGTAACTCGTCTGAGTAATGTTGTCTCTGTCACAAGGAGGCCTAGTGAAAGCAACTTGTTGGGACTCCAAATTTCGCTGAAGAACATTGATTTTATTCAGACCCATTTGGCCTCCTAATTCATCTAATTTAGCATGTTTTGAGCTGTAATGATGCTCCAAGTTGGCTATTTTCAAAACTGCTAAAGCATTGCCACAAACTGGCATATGGATTTGCCTTTGAGTTCAACAACAACAAAAATAATCGTTTGTCTATTTCTATTGGAAAGATCTACACACTCTGCATCAACTTTTCTTTGTAGTCACCGTTTGTAGGATGTCACACCACTTAAGTTTTAATAACGACACAGTGTGTATCGACAATGATGTGATTATTTTTCTTTGATTACTGTTCTAATCCTGCATCTTGGATTTGAAACATGCCCAACAATCGTATTGTCTACTCTTGAGGTCTTGTCTGTGACTATAATTTACTCGGTCTTCACTAAAATTTCATTTTTGTGAGGATTGTTAATCATGGATGTGTAGCTAAAGATTGTATAGGAGTTATTGTCTGTGTCAACAAAGAAGTTGACAATATTGTTGTCAATCGTCAAAGGCAAGGTCATCGTCTCAAGGGATGATCTCATTGAATCTCATCTCTTCATCACAAGATTACTGTAGTTTCACCAGTGTGTTAATGCTTTTGCAACGTTTACACTCCCAGCCTATTGGTCCTCTAAGTCACCACACTACAGGCAGAGGGTATGTGGGCAGCCGATGTGAAGTGTCCGTGTCTGTCCCATCATGTACTTGTATGTATCCTATTTTGTAATGGACGTTCCTTGCTTGCCCATCAAAATTTAAATTATTACTATGATTCGCTTACTATAAATTTATGTTGCTAGGAAAAAAACGAGATTTTTAAAATTTTGTGTCCCACGTGTAGTTACCTTGGCAGGGCCAGACCAAATGATTTCGTGGCCCTTTTACAGTAGCATAGTAGTTAGGAGTTGGTTGCCAACTTCAAGGACAGCAGTTCGAAAGTACCAGTGGTTCCACAGGAGAAAGATGAGGCATTCTGCTCCCATAAAGATTTGCTGCCTCGGAAACCCTGGGCTGGGTCACTATGGGTTGGAATTGACTCCACAGTATTTACCAACAACAACAACATACGGCCCTCTAAGGAGCTCTGTCTGGTAGTGCAGTGGGTTGCTAATCTCAAGGTCAGCAATTCAAAACTACCAGCTATTCTGTGGGAGAAAAATGAGGCTTTGTGCTCTCGTAAAGATTTACAGTCTCAGAAACCCTGTGCAGGTTCACTGTGAGTTGGAAATGACTCCATGGTACTTAACAACATCATACAGCTCTCTGGCCTGACATTCCCTACTCCTGCTCTAGATCATCAGTCTGATTTGTCCTTTTGTTTCATGATTGTTAGACAACAAAAATATTTTTATTGCACATCTCAATTCTCATTTAAAAGGCAGAATCACAGGCCTGCTTTCCAAAAGATAACTTGTCATAGCGTTTGACAATTAGTAAATACTTGATAACTGTTAGGTTCTAATTTAACTGACAGGTTGCAGAGCCAAACTCATTCATTTCCATGTGCTACCATTGGGATTGATTTTATTCAAATTAATTGATTCTCTAGATATAAAAAGGTACACTAGCTCTTCCCTTTGGAAATTATATGGACAGAGAAAGAACAGACTAGATCATATTATAAATACTAAAAGAAGCGAGGCACGGTTATGAAAGGCTGTTTGCTCCTGCAGAGATTTACAGCCTCGAAAACCTATATATGGTCACTGTGAGTTGGGACCAATTCAACCACCTTATATAATTCACAAAATAACCCAATTGATTGGTACTGCATTGATGGACTCAAGTGTGGCAACAGTAGTGAGGTCGGCCCAGGTTCGGGCAGTGTTTTGTTCTGCTGTGCATAAGGTCGCTATGAGTCGGTACCGACTTGATGGCACCTAATGACAACAACTGCTCCCGTAAAGATTTACTGCCTTGGAAACCCTGTACGGGGTCGCTATGAGTAAGAACTGATTCCACGGCACATAACCACCGCTACTATATTGGAGTCCTAGTGTGGTGCTGTGGGTTAATGGCCTGGACTGCAAAGTGGGTTTGAACTTCAAGGTTGGTGGTTCAAGCTTACAGATGCTCCTTGGAAACCCTATACAGGGTCGCTATGGGTTGGAACCAATTTGACGGCACTTAACAAAAACAATAACTATTATATTATTTTTTTGTTGTGTTTTTTGTTTTCAAGGGGTAAAGCTGAGACACAGAGATGATAAGAAATTTGGATAAGTTCACATAACTAATGTTGTTAAGTGTTGCCAAGTGGATACTGACTCAATTCATAGAGACCCCGTTAAAAGGTTTCTGAGGCTGTAAATATTTGGGGGAGCAGATAAGCCTCATCTTTCTCCTTCAGAGCTGTTGATGTGCTCTACCCTACAATCTTGAACCATAATTGCAGTCCAGTAGTTATCCTACTGAGCCATCACACTCCCTACATGATTAGTAGTTGGCAACTTTGAATTTGTTGTATCTAGGTGGTTTGCCCAACATTTTACAGACTTCACCATCACTCTACACTGGTTCTCATGTGTGATGGTGGGGCATTCCGTGTAGCATTTTATCTCTTTTAATGACTTTTAGCATGACTACATTTCATGGAATCTCCAGTAGCTGAAAATGAATATAAAATGTTACAAGTTGAAAATTTTGATTCAATGAAGCTAGTCGTCTCTCCAGCTCCCTCATTCCTGGCCCTCTAGTGACAAACTTCTTAATTCAAGAGAAGAAATTACTGTGTGCAGTGCAAGTGACCCCTCTCAAAATCTCTCTATTTCACATGCACACAAACTCTCTCTCTCCATCTATCCCAATACATAGAAGGAAGAATCATATCAACACTTTTAAACAAGGACTTCTAAATAGTACGCTTATCTCTGAAGAAAACTGGACACAAGTAAATCAGTTTCAGATACCAGTAAAGGCTATAATTAGACTGATCAGGTGCTATGTGTTGATGAGAAGAGGAAAGCAGGTTTGGCTCAGATGGCTAAGAGTGAAATCTGGAAAAATACAACACACTATCTAGGATAATAATGCTGCTACAAAAAATATCTGAGGGAGTGATATTGTATTTATAGTAAATACCTAATCTACTCATCATTCATTGGAATTTAGGTCATTAAGCTGTGTGGAATAATAGGTACACAATATGGATTGGCTGAATAAATGTGTGAGTGGCAAGCAGGTAAATGATGCTTACTTCCGTGGTAGCAAACATTGATTGCTGTTTTTGTTGTTGGTTTTAGCTCTATTTAGATGAAAATCATCCTAAAATGTATTATAGAACTCATAGATTTAGACAAGGGTACCCAGTGTGACTTTAGCTGAGAGTTCAGGGTGATGATTTCCCTCACCAACACCTGCACTGAGCTAGCTGTATGCTGCAGCTGTTCTTGGGTCATGGAGTGCTGCTGGAATACTTCTCTTCCTGATTAGCTCATTTTCAATCTTTGGAGTAATAAATTCTTAGCCAAGTTTACTAGGATAATATGGAAATTATTTACTTAGAAAATAATTCATAAGACCAATTTCAAAATTGCAAAACATATATGACAAAATTCAATACTTAATAATGAAAATTCTCAGCAAAGGAAGAATAAAAAGGAAATTAATTCCTCATTTGATAAGGGACATTTAGGATTAGTAGTTCAAACCCATTCAGAGGTGCCTTGGAAGATAGGTAGGGAGATATGCTTTGGAAAGTTCACAGCTTTGAAAACCCTATGGAGTTTGAATCATCTAGATGGGAACTAACAACAGCTATAATTATAATTAATAGCAAATAATGAATATTTTCACATCATAATGGCATTGTTGTTTTTGAATGCATCGAGTTTGTTCCTACTCATAGCAACCCTGTATAGGATTTCCAAGGAGCAACTGGTAAGTTTGAACTGCTGACCTTGCAGCTCAAATAGACTTTGTAGTCCAGCACATTAACCCACAGCACCACACCAGTACTTCATAATACATATCTGATAACAACTTCCCAAAGTTACCAGCTCCTAATCCTTGGAACCTATTAATGTTACTTTATAAGGAAAAGATTCTTTGCAGATGTGATTAAGGTAAGAATCTTGCTGTGGTGTTCCAATGATGGCTTATTAGGATAAGCCATATCCAATCACAGATGAGTTTATAAGACAGAAGCAGAGAGAAATGATAGACACAGAAGAGTTGTGAAGGCCATGGAAGGCTGAGGCAGAGAGTGGAGTAATGAACCTACAGCAAATGGATATAGGCAGTCACTAGAATCTCTAAGAGGCAAGGAATTGACTTTCCCTTAGAACTTCTGGAGGGAGCATGGTCCTGCCAACACTTTGATTCAAAGCCAGTGAGACTAATGTTGAACTTCTGATCTCTAGTCTATCCCGTGAGAGGACAGACATACTGCTTCTAGTCATCATATAAAACAAATCAAACCCAATGATGGTGAGTCAATTCTGACTCACAGTCATTCTATAAGACAGAGTAGAACTTGTGAATAGTGTTTCCAAAGCTTCAAATCTTTACGGAAGCAGACTGCCATCTTTTTCTCCTGTGTAGTGACTGGTACGTTCAAATTGCTTACCTTTTGGTTAGCAGCCAAGTTCTTTAATCACTGTACCATCAGGGTTCCTTTGGTGGTGGTGGCTGTGTGCCGTGGAGTCGAGTCCTACTCATAGCAACTCTATACAGGGTTTCCAAGGCTGTAAATCATTATGGGTGCAGAAAGCCTCATCTTTCTCCCGCAGAACAGATGGTAGTTTCGAACTGCTGACCTTGCGGCTCGCAGCCCAATTCGTAACCACTAAGCTACCAGAGGTCCTTATCAGGGCTCCTTTAGTTGCTATTAAATAAAATAACTTTTACCACAAAAAAGAAGTATAGAATAAAAAAAGTAGATAAAAATTGGAAAAGTGAGCTCAAATTAGTTAAAAGCAGATGCAATGCTGCACAAAGAAAATTCTGATAAATCTATATAAAAACTACTGGATCTAATTAATAATTGAATGCAAATTGTATCAGGATGCAAGATCAATATTTAAAAAGTAATTGCTTTTCCTCATGCTATAAAACAAATACTTGGAAAGTACAATTTTACAAAGTTGACTTAAATGGCACCAAAACCATAATATAATAAGGAAGAAATTTAACAAAATACCTGTGAGATCTTTACACCAAAAATTACATAACATAAAGAAGTCTAAGTAAATGGAGAGTTTGGCCTTGCTCATAAATCAAAAGATTCAACATTGTTAAGTTGTCAAATCTTTCCAAATTGAACTATTTATTGTTGCTGTTAAGTATCATTGTGTCCGTTCCGACCCATAGTAACCCTGCATAGGATTTCCAGAGTGACTGGTGAGCTTAAAACGCAATCTTGCAGTTCAAACCTGCTTTGCAGTATATAGCACATTAACCCACAGCACCACACCACAACTTGACTAAACTCTAATTAAAAAAAAAAAAAAAAAATTCAAGCAAGTGTTTTGTATACACTAACAACATGGTTTTAAGATTTGCATAGAAATATAAAGAACTTAGACGAGCTTAAACAAATTTGAACAAGAATGATGAAGTTAGAGGATCTATGTTACATAATTTTAAGATTTATCATAAAACTACTGGACTGCTAACTCTACACATGGTACCTATGAGTCAAAACTGATTTGATGGCACTTAACAGCAAAAACTGCAATTAAAACAATGTGATATTGGCAAAAGGATAAAAAAAATTATAAATTAAAAGGACTGTTGTTGTTGGTGTTGTTAAGTGTCGGGGAGTTGATTCCTACTCATAGTGACCCTGTCTAGGGTTTCTGAGAAGCAGCCAGTGGGTTTGAACTGACGACTTTTCAGTCAGCAGTCCAGTACTTATCCTACAGTACCATACCAGGACTCCAAGTGAAAAGGACAGAGTTAAGAAACAGATCAAATTGCATATGGTCTAAAGATTTTTGACAAACGCTCCAATGTAGATCAATCAGAAAAGGCAAGTATTTTAACAAATCCTACTCTGGTAGCATAGTGGTTACAAATTGGCCTACTAACCTCAAGGTCAGCAGTTCAAAACTACCACCTGTTCTGCGGGAGAAAGATGAGGCTTTCTGCTTCTATAAAGATTTACAGCCTCGGAAATCCTGTACAGGGTCGCCATGAGTCAGAACCAACTCCACGGCACACCACCACCACTACCACCACTGGAATAACTGAATATCCATATTACAAAACAAATACCTACCTATCAAACAAATATAAAAAGCCTCTTGATCCATTTCTCAAAAAAGACACAAAAGTTTACTTGAGATGTATTGCAAACCTGCAAGTAAACACGAAACGCTAAAGCTATGAGAAGAAACTATGGGAGGTTATCATTACACTCTGGAGGTTGGCAATGATTTCTTAGACAGAAACTAAAAAAAAAAAAATCCTAAAAAAAGATGAATTGGACTTTATTAAAATGAAAACCTTCTGTTCATCAAAAGCACTATTAAGAAAATGAAAAGCAATTCACAGACTGGTGGAACACATTTGTAATATATATATAATAAAAGATTACTATCAAGATATTAAGAACTACAGAAATAAACAATAAATTAAATTTTTAAAGACAAAAATATTCAGACAGGTATTACAAAAGATGTTATGTGAATAGCTGTTTTGTTATATTTTCTGTGTGTCATCAATTTATTTCTGACTCATGGCGACCACAAGTAGGCAGAGTAGAACTGCTTCAGAGGCTTTTCAAGGCTGTGATCTTTCAGAAGCAGATTACCAGGTCTTACTTTTGAGGCACATTTAGGTGGATGTGAATCACCAACTTTTGGTTAGTAGTCCAGCATGTAACCATTGGAGCCACCCAGAACTCCTGAATGGTTCGTAAACACATTAAGATATGCTCAATAGTGTTCGTCATCAGGAAAGTACAAATGAAACCATGAGATATCACTATATAACCACCATATTTGCATATATATGAAATCCTGGTGTGGCACTGTAGGGTAAACACTGGGCTGCTAACCACAAGGTCAGAGATTTAAATCTCTCAAGGAATTAAAGCCATTCCTTGAAAACCCTATACAGAGTTG
>NW_006408521.1:13021857-13028430 GCF_000296735.1 Chrysochloris asiatica | reverse complement strand
CCTGCATGTACTGCTGAGAAATCAGAGCTTAGTCTTATTGGTTCTCCTTTGTAGGTAACTTCATTTTTCCCAAGCTGCTCTAAGGATTCTTTCCTTGTCTTTAGTTTTGGAAAGTTTGATTATGATATATATGCTGAATTTTGTCTCATTCTATCAGTAAATAATATTCATATCACTGAAAGCAAGAATTAAAAGGAAAAAGTTCATGCATGTAAGTAAGTGATGCATTGTTAATTAAATTTTAATTTTTCTTTGTAAAATTAATATGTTGTTGTTCTTAAGTGAGGTTGAGTCATTATGATTCTAAGTGACCCCATAAAGAGTTTCTGAGGCTGTAAATCTTTGAGGGAGAAGAAAGCTTCTTCTTTCTCCCAAGAAGCTGCTGGTGGGCTTGTATTATTGACCTTATAGTTGGCAGTCCAGTGCTTAATAGTACAGATCAACTTTATTAAAAGTCTCCTAGTAGCATAGTGGTTACAAATGGGTCTGTGAACCTTAAGGTCAATAATTTGAAACTACCAGCTGTTCTGTGGAAGAAAGATGAGGCTTTCTGCTCCCATAAAGATTTACAGCCTCGGGAACCCTGTACAGGGTCTCTATGAGTTGGTTCGACTCCACAACACATAACCACCACCAACCAATCCTTTTTGCTGAATGGTTGAAATTTAAGCTTCATTTTTAGTTGTTCTCCCATATTTTCTAGGAATACTGTTGAAGTTCCAGGATTGGGAAGCATATCAGCTCTGGATTAGTAAAATTTTACTCTTAAGGCTGACTAATTATTCATCAAACTTTAAAAATATTTATGATTAATTTACTAATTGCTTACTAATACAAATTCAATGACAAATTACTTTTTTTAAAGTTAAAAGAAAATGCAACCTATGGCTATAGGAATTAAAACAAGAGTGATAAAAATCTAAACGACATGGAAGCCATCAGTAAAATGGACTACATGAACCATCAACCTCCAACACCTTGAGACCAAAATAATTAGATTCTGCTCTGAAAGGGATCAGATTAGAAGGTTCTGGATAGAGTGGGAGCAAATTACGAAACAAAACTCAAAATCCTAATAAAGGTCAGGCTTACTGGTCTCATAGAGACTGGTAGAGCCCAAACATGATGGCCCTTAGTAACCCTTCAGGTCTGAAACTAAACTCTCCCCTATGACTGAATTTTCAATTAAACAATAGATTGATCTGTAAGGGGAACAATAAGACTAGTGAGATATGCACACATTTACATAATAAACCACTAAAGACCAAAAGGGCAGCATTTGCCCAAAGACAAAATTTAGAAGAGTGATGAAAGAAGGAGGAATGGAAATAAGAAATCCAGGAGGAAGTGGGAAAAGTGATGATACATTTTGGGGATTGTAACCAGCAAGATGAAACAAAATATGTCTGAATTGTGGAATGTAAAACTGATGATCTGTTTTAAACGTTCATTCAATTCACAATAAAATGTTTTGAAAAAAAAAAAGAGAGAGAAAACAAAACAAATGGCTTTAAGCGTAAGAATGAATCATGTTAGTTAAAAAAAAAAAAGTAACAATAAGTGAAACTGACGTATGAATTGAAGAAGACAAAAATGAACATAAAATTTCCATGCATTAAATAATTTATAAAATTGATGACATAAGGTATCAAATAACTATTTCATTTTGTACAATTTATCATTTTAAATGGTTAATATTTCCTATAAACTATGAAGTCCGTTCCTTGCAACTATTTAAAGTTATAAAAGAGTTTAAATGTCAACCTAACGTTTTGAAAGAATTGACAGTCTTTCAAACTGCATTTGGAGATTTAGAAGCAAAAAACAATAGTTAAGCAACTGCTACAACTATTATTATATCATTTTTAAAAGCCCACAAATAAATATGATCTTTAAAAATACTGGAAGGATTACTCTAAAATGACAAAGATTATATTTGGGTATTAGGAATTAAAATTTTTTCCTGTTGTATTAATTTATTTATTGGTTATATTTTTTCCTCAAGGACTTTATTAGCTTGAATTACTTTAAAAATAAAACATAACTTAAGAAATCTGAAATCATTACATGTAAAATTTATCTTGCTTACCTCTGAAAAAAAGGCGCTCTAGTAGGTAGTGAGTCAGGGCGCTAACCTCAAGGTCAGCAGTTCGAAACTACCAGCTGTTCCGCAGGAGAAAAATGAGGCTTACTGCTCCTGTAAAGATTTACAGCCTCGGAAACCCTACACAGGGTCGCTATGAGTCGATGACACACCACCACCTCTGAAAAAAAAACCCTACGTGCTTTCTTAACTGGCAAAGTGCACACTTTTCAGTACTGCCCCTTTGTAATAATTATCTCAGCAGATCCCTGGCATTTTCTGTTTATTCTAATAAACAGTGATCAATCCAAGGGAGTATCAGTTAGAGGAAAATCCCATTACTGTGTAATTCTATATTGTGAAGAACTGTTTGAAACCCCTTGTATGTATGTATCACAGAGCTTGCTAGAACATTGCTTTTTGTCAATTAGAAAGTTTTGGCACTGGTCGCATTTCCATCTCTCCACCCCCCAATAAAACAGATTAGGGTGTTTACCAAAATTTCACTTCTGTCCTGCCCCTACCTCAGAGCGGGGTCAAGTGCAGATTATCTTCACAAAGATATTATTATCTTACTCAAGATCCATGTCTCAGATGGTTTACACAACTAATTGTAAAGTTAAGGAACTCTGGTAGCGTAATGGTTACTAATCAGGCTACTAATCTCACGATCAGCAGTTCGAAACTACCAGCAGTTCCACGGGAGAAAGATGAGGCTTACTGCTCCCGTAAAGACTTACAGCCTCGCAAACCCTTTGCTGGATTGTCATGAGTCAGAACTGACTCTACGGCAGATAACAACAATAACAATAGTAAAGTTAATTTAGATCTAAATTGGATTTGTTTTTGGAATTTTCCACCCACAGAGTGAATCAAAGAGTAAGGAGACTACTAACAAGTGGTGGTGGTTCTGTGCTGTGGAGTCGGTTCCGACTCATAGTGACCCTGCACAGAGTTTCCGAGGCTGTCAATCTTTACAGGAGCAGAAAGCCTCATCTTTCTCCTGCAGAACAGCTTGGAGTTTCGAACTGTTAATGAAAGGAAATATTTACAAAATAGGTTATCTAGGCCTGAAAATTTCAAATTCAGATGTGCAAATTTCAAATTTGAGTGTAAAATACCTTTGGACTAAAGGAAGGACTAGGGGACTCTGATAGGGTCTTCAAATAGAGCAAGAAGTCAATAGCTCTGTGCTTCATGCCTAGAGGCAACACAAAGGCAAATTTTAAGATGAATGGGGAAAAAATGCTCTGGGGAGTGAAGGCAAATGAATAGCAAACACATCTCTTCTATAAAATTAATAATGAAGTTTTTGTTCTCCCTAGGGGAAAAAAAAGGCTTTGAAATATTGATGCTTCAACATTTATAAGAATAATTAAAGTAAAATGCTAAAATAAAATAAGGGAAGAAGCATGAAAAAAATCACTTCCCTTTCAATTTCTTCACATACTATGAGGGTAAGTCAAAAAATTTTGCTACAAAAAAATCATAGAAAGTTTTATTAAATAAAAAATATCAAAATGTAAAGCTATTGTTTCTCATCGTATTCTCCCCCGAGGTCTGTACACATCTGAAGGTGGTGTTTCCATGTCTCTAACCCTTCCCTGAAGAATTCTGCACTCTTCAATTTACACCACACTAAAATGGCAGTTTGGGCATGCTTGAGAAAGTTAAATTGTGTTCCTTTTAATATTCTTTGAGTTTGGGGAACAAAAAGAAACCTGAAGGGCCAGATCAGGAATGTAGGGTGGATAGGGTAAGGTTTCCCAACAGAATTCTCATAGGACAGCTCCTTATTAACGTCCAAGAATGGGCAGGTACATTGTTGTGATGGAAAAAATTCCTGGGTGCAACTTTCCTGTTTTGTTGGTTTTTTTGTTTTTGTTTTTTTCTCACCATAGCAGTTGTCAATTAAAAAAGCAAAACAAGTCATAATAAGTCCCCATAATTGTTCTGTGTCCTTCAAGTAAACCTGTCAAGATTTTCCCTTGGGAATCCCAAAACACAGCCACAATAACCTTTTAAATTAACCTTTTTGCCTTTAATTAACTGGTCCCCAAAATCACCACAGAAACCGCTATTTTGACTGTAGCTTCTTTTCGAAGTCACCATAAGGAGATGGTTGTTGTTATTGTAAGTCCCATCAAGTTGGTTCCAATTCACAGTGGCCCTGTATAGGGTTTCTGAGGATGGTTAGTGGGTTTGAACCGCCAACTTCTCTGCAGCCATCCATTGATCACAAAGACCATTTTCAACATGTTTTATTTGACTTAAACCCATACATGTGTGAACTGGAGCCCCAGTCACAATGTTTTGTGACTTAGGCTCATAAAAGAGATGTTGTAGGTCAGTGAAGAAATATTAAAATAAACTTTATTGTAATAAAATGACTCTGTCATTGTTTTCCTATCCCCAACTTTAGTTTTTGTTCTCATGTTTCTAGAATGAAGCACTAAGTGTGATAAAGTGATCGTATTTTTTAACTGGTTTCTTTTTTTCAGACATGAAGGAAGCCAATTAATGACTGCTCTCTTATTGCTGGAAGCAAAAAAATAAAGCATGAATATTTTCTGCAAACAAACCCCTCCCCTCCCCCCAAAAAACTAAAGTAAAAATAATAACAATTGTTTACTTTTACATATAGAATCGACAGCCATTTAACCTCTCTTTGCCTAGGGGAGTGTTATTCCCTAGGCAAACAGAGGTTCAATGATTGCTTCATTGGCACCTCCTCTTCAGGTTAGCAATGATGAGGATTACAGGAGCACATTACTCTTAAATACAATTTGCATTAGTACAACCACTTTTTCATTTCTCACCCAGTAAGACATTTATTACAAAGCTTCGAAAGGAAAATGGTGTCTCCTTTAGAGTATTCATAATTTCCATACCACTGTCACCTGTGAGTCTAGCCAATCACATTCCCCTACAAATGACCTTGTGCATAAAAATGAGTATTTATGCTCAAACTCATTGGAATGAGACAAAAAAAAGGGGGATCTTTGGAAATGATAATCATTTTTAGAATCCATTTTCCAAATATTATTTCCAAACCACTAGCATAAACAAACCCATAATGGTATCTATCACTTATCTTTTCCAGATGAAGACTTGTGATAGTTGTTATCATTGAGAATAATAGCCATCTCTGCTTTCTAAATGCTACAGCTCTCGGAAAGAGAAGACAGTCATCAGAACATGAGACTTCCTGGGCAGTAGCTGTCATATTTGAACACCACACTCTAACTTCTCCATCAGGTATAATTACATTATACCTTTTCCATCTCTTGCTTAACTGGATAGAATAAAAACAGAGCTTTCTTTATCAACATTTAAGATTTTGTACATACAAAGATTTCTTGTGTCTCATTGATATACCCTTACTCATAAGCTACAAGTAGATCAATAGTCATTACCAGATTACTGAAGTCACTAGGGTCTGGCTTCAAGTCCCGGGAGTTTGAGATTGATCCTAGCTCCAGACAGAGGCAGCTGTCACTGAAGCATGCTCTCTTCTAGACAGTGGAAGGATGTTGCAATCAGAAATTTCTCAAGTGGAAACAGATCAATTATGGCTTCAAATATGACAGCTACTGCCCAGGAAGTCTCATTAGGTAAGCTCCTAGATAGTGATGAGAAGAAAGTAGTAATGAGACTAAAATCCTTCCTCCTGCCAGTCAGTGCCGAAGTCCTTCGCCTCAGGGATAAGAAGAGTTGAGAGCTTTTCAGCGGAAAGTAGACTTTCCACTCCAAAATTAATTTTCACCAAGGGTGGCTACAATGAACCCATGTATTTAAACTGGTCTTTACAAGATACCTAATAGACCTGCCCCATCCAATTGCAATGCTTTTTATGTTACTGCATTTACAGTTCTTGCTTTGGTTTTCCTAAAATTTCCTCTACCTTATTATGAACTCCTGGTGTGGTGCTGTAGGATAAGAACTAGACTGCAAACTACAGTGTTGGTGGTTCAAACCCCACCGGCTGCTCCTTGGAAAGCCTGTACAGGGTCACTATGAATTGGAACCCACTCAAGGACACTTAACAATAACATTATGCAAATTGGTTAATACTACAACCAGCATGAAGTCCTGAAAGTATTATAATCTTTCCACTGAAGCCTAGACAAAGGGGTTCATTCAAGAAGTACACACAGAACATAGGTGGAGACCTGGTTGGCCAGCACTGTGACAAGCACTGGGCCCAGAGTCAGTGACATAGCCACAGAGGACTAGAGTGGAGAGTGAAACATCCAGCTGATGAGAAGAGAGGGCATATGCACAAGAATACCCACACTTGCAGATAATACCCACTTGACCTGGCTTCAATGACTGGATGATCAGAGCTCAACTGGAAGAAGAAAGAAGAGGGAAAAAAAGAGTCATCTGGTAAAATGTGATGAACTTGACCTACACCTATGGATGCAGTAGCTCAAAAGAGGGAACAAATCTTTATAGCAAGGATCATTTCCACTCCCTCTACACACAGA
>NW_006408521.1:13019675-13021226 GCF_000296735.1 Chrysochloris asiatica | reverse complement strand
AAAGAAGAAGAAGTACACACAGCTAAGACAGATATGGGATTTCCCTACTTTCTACCCAGTGTCCTTCCTACCACTAGCGTTGCATTGTCTGCACTCAATGGGGCTTGGTATTAGATAAACTGTAAGGAATTTTAGAACTTCATTTTTTCTATTTCAGTTATTATCATTGTGAGGAGCAGATCTAATTGGGTTAAATTAAATGAAAATTACTTCTGAAGTCTTGGTGTGGTGCTGTAAGATAAGAACTGTACTGCTAACTGCAAGGTCAGTTCAAACCCACCAGCTGCTCCTCAGAAACCCTATAAAGGTCACTATGAACTAGAACCTACTCAATGGCACATAACAACCATAACAACAATTTTAAATTCTTAAAAGTCACCTGAAGAGGAGAAAGACTATTCCTAATTAGCTCCTGAATTTTCATCATTGGTTCAGGTAGGTTTGCTTTTATCTAGACTATGTGAAAAATAAAATACAGTTTTCTTTTATACTTGGGCACAATAAAAGACAGTTTTCAAGTTTACGTAATTTATCTTTATTGTTCCCCAAAATTTCTAAAGTGTTCCTTCATTTAAAATGTTGTCACCATTTTGAGTATGTCACTAGTAGATTATAAGTTAGGTTTATAAAATACTTAGTGGTTGTTGTTACATGCCAATGATAAATTATGTTTATATAAAGCCCAGTTGTTGTTGTTGCTGTTACTAAGTGCCCTGGAGTCAGCTATGACTCATAGCAACAACAGAACAAAACACTGCCTTGAACTGTGCCATCCTCACAATTGTTATTACGTTTGAACCCATTGTTGTGGCCACTGTGTCCATCCATCTCATTAGGATCTTTCTTTTTTTTTTTTTTAACCCTCTACTTTACCAAGCATGATGTTCTTTTTTAGGGAGTGGTTCTTCCTGATAACATGTCCAAAGTACTTGAGGTGACATCTTGTCATTCTCACCTTCAAAGGCCATTCTGGCTATACTTCTTCCAAGACAATTATGTTTGTTGTCCTGACAGTCCAAGGTTCTTTCGATATTCTTTACCAACATCCTAAGTCAAATGTATCAGTTCTTCTATGATCTTCCCTATTCTCCAACTTTCACATGTATAAGAGGTCATTGAAAATACCATGACTTGGGTCAGGCACTACTGACATCTTTATTCTTTAGCACTTTAATCAGGTCTTTTACAACAGATTTGCTTAATGCAAAACATCTTTCGATTTATTGATTGCTACTTTCATGAGTGTTGACTGTGAATTCAAGCAAAATGGATTTGACAACTTCAGTCTATTCCCACTTATCATGATGTCATTTATGAATTTAAATGTGAGGACTTTTTACATTCTTTACATTGATCTGTAATTCATACTGAAGGCTATATTCTTTGATTTTCATCCATAAATGCTTCAAGTCCTCTTTGCTTTCAGCATAGCATAGGTTGTAAATGTACCTTCCTCTAATCATGATATGGATTTCTTCCTTATGTATTTCAAATTTTTGGATTATTTGCTTAACATTTAGATTGATTAAGTATGGTGAAAGGATGCAACCT
>NW_006408521.1:13016756-13018221 GCF_000296735.1 Chrysochloris asiatica | reverse complement strand
CAGCTTGAGGACTAAGGTGCGCCTAACTCAAGCCTTAATATTTTCAATAATCTCATATACATGCGAAAGCTGGACAGTGAATAAGGAAGACTAGAAGAATTGACACTTTTGAGTTATGGTGTTGGAGGAGAATATTGAAAGTGCCTTGGGCTGCCAAAAGAATCAACAGATCTGTGCTGGAAGAAGTGCAGCCAGAGTGCTCCTTGGAGGCCAAAGTGGTCAAACTTCATTTCTCATACTTCAGACATATTGTCAGGATGACCAGTTGTTGGAGAAGGATATCATGTTTGGTAAGGTGGAGGGTCAGAGAAAAAAAGGAAGACTCCCAAAAAGATGAATTGGCAAAATGGTAGCATCAATGGGCTCAAGTATGGCAACAATTGTGAGGTTGGTCCAGTCCCCAGCCGCTCCATCTGTCCACTTCATTGTCTCTCCCTCCATCCCAAGTGTCACTGCCTTCCCAGACATGGCGTCTCACTTCACTTCTCTCCCTTGATAGTTCCAGGGATCTCCACTCTTGGACTGCAAAATCAGCCACTCCCCTCCTTTTGTGACCAAACAATTACATTTACCTTTCCAACACTCACTGTCAGACCTGATAACAATCATTCACTAATGAACCACAGTAGTCCTTTCCCCCTCAACTTTTATTAATCCCATCCAGACAGCTTGGAAACAATTCAGTGGAGGTTCTATCTTCCCTGTATCCTCTGGAGCTAGGTTCCTTATTGAAAGCTTGTAAGCCAGTCGCTTCTTGGCTTGTAGTCCCTCCATTTTGGGTAGCCAATGTCTAACTTCCTCCTCCCTGTCGACCGTGTGTACCAAGGGGGTGGGAATGATCCTCACTGTAGAAGTTTGTCTGCTCCTTTGTCACACTGCATCCACAAGCATAGGTCAAGATTATCCACTTATAGTGGGTTTTTGTTTTTTGTTTTTTTTCCTCTTCTTTCTTCCTCTAGTCATGTTCTGATCATCCAGCCATTGATGCAAGGTCAAATGGGTACTATCTGCAAGTATTGGTGTTCTAGTGCATCTCCCCTCACTTTATATCAGCTGGATGCTTCACACTCCATTCTAATCCTCTGAGGCTATGTCCCTGTCCCTGGGCTCAGGAGTCTCCAGGTCTCATCATGCTACTGGTTAACCACTTCTCAATTCGGATTAACAGGAGTCTATTGAATGTGGTCAGATTTAGTTCGCAACTTCATTGTTGTTTTTCCCCCTCTTCCCCTTATTGGTGACCAACATGGTCAGCAACAGAACCATATGCCTGCTATTGTGTTCCATTTGAGTTTCAGTTTTGGAAGGGGGTTTGCCTTGAGGGGACCTGACCACTTGCCTTGATGGCTCCCTGTGGAACAACTTGCTTGTTGTTTTAATAGTCAATTGGACTGTTGTTGTTGTTGTTGTTGTTTTCTGCTGGTCTTTGTTTCAAGAACTATCTTTTGTTCTTCTAGCTGCTCCA